>NC_140175.1:77735734-77740734 GCF_963971535.1 Notolepis coatsorum
TAAAGCTAACTTTATGTCACGCCCAGGTTGCAGAGTAATCTGATATAGGCGTGTGTGTGTGTGTGTGTGTACGTGTGTGTGTGTGTGTGTGTGTACGTGTGTGTGTGAGTGAGTGAGAGAGACTTCAGGGGAGCCAGAGTTAAAGTGAAAATACAACATAACTAGAAAGGTACACGCAATTTAAAGGTGGCTACAAGGCTCATTCTGATAGTGGCTTCGGTAAGTCAGATCACGCATCAATTTTTCTTACACCGAAGTACAGACAGAAAATTAAAAGTACTCCCGTAGTCTCGCGAGAGGTGCAGAAATGGGATGTGACGTCAGAGGATACGATCCGGTCAGTGTTTCACAACACAGACTGGAATGTGTTCCGCGACACAGATAACATTAATGCCTACACGGAGACAGTGCTGGACTATGTTTGTACTAGGGTGAAAGAAACAATCCCCACTACCAAAATGAAAGTTTACCCAAATCAAAAACCCTGGGTAGACAAATCCGTCCGTGAAGCTCTGAGAGAGCGCACCAAAGCATACAACGACGGCCTAGAGGCAGGCAACATGAATGACCACAAGGTGGCGCGATACAACGTAAGGAGGACTGTGACAGAGGCCAAACGACGCTACAGGGATAAAATTGAACTCCAGTTTGAACAAGCTGACTCTAGAGCTATGTGGCAGGGGCTCAAAACGATGACAGACTACAAAGGCGCCTCCCTCAAACTGAACAGTGACATCTCCTTAGCAAATGACCTCAATACCTTCTATGCGAGGTTTGATGCTGGTAATAACAACACCAGCTCACAAGCCTCGGCAATGGGGGGGGGGGGGTCGGCTGCTGATGGAGGCGCAGTGTTCAGGGTAACAGAGCATGAGGTGAGGCGGACCTTTAAAAAAGTGAATATCAAAAAGGCAGCAGGTCCAGACGGCATCCCCGGCCGCGTCCTAAAAGTCTGTGCCGACCAACTGGCCCCAGTATTCACTGACATATTTAACCTGTCCTTAGAACAGGCTGTCATCCCCACCTGCCTGAAGAAGTCCACTATTATCCCTGTACCCAAAAAATCCAAGCCTGCTTGCCTCAACGACTACCGCCCTGTAGCTCTCACCTCCATAGCCATGAAGTGCTTCGAGAAGCTAGTAAAGGGCTACATCTGCTCCTCCCTCCCCATCAACATGGACCCCCTGCAATTTGCATACCGCCCCAACAGGTCCACGGAGGACGCCATATCCCATGTGCTGCACACAGCAGCATCACACCTGGACAAGAGGCAGGGGAACTATGTGAGAATGCTATTCATCGACTACAGCTCGGCATTCAATACCATAGTCTCCTCCATACTCATAGCCAAGCTCAGGGACCTGGGCTTGGGCTATGACCTCTGCCAGTGGGTCTTGGACTTCCTGACTGGCAGACCCCAGGTGGTGAGAGCAGGCAACTGCACCTCCTCATCCATCACCCTCAACATAGGGGCCCCCCAGGGCTGTGTTCTGAGTCCCCTCCTCTACTCCCTGTACACACACGACTGTGTGGCTCAGCGGAGTAGCAATACAATCGTCAAATTTGCTGACGACACAGTGGTGGTGGGCCTGATCTCTGCCAACGACGAGAGGGCCTACCTGGAAGAGGTCAAGGTCCTGGCGGGATGGTGCCAGGAAAACAGCCTCTCCCTGAACGTCAGCAAAACAAAGGAGATGATTGTGGACTTCAGGAGGTCGGGGGTCAAGGACTACAGCCCCCTCAGCATCGACGGGGCACCGGTTGAGAGAGTCAATAGCTTTAAGTACCTCGGAGCCTACATATCCGAGGACTTGACATGGACCACACACATTAACAGTGTTGTGAAGAAGGCACGACAACGCCTCTACTTCCTCAGGCGCCTAAGGAAGTTCCAAGTCAGCCAGAAGATCCTTAAGAACTTCTACTCATGTACAATAGAGAGCATCTTGACCGGCAACATCACCTCCTGGTTTGGGAATAGCACTGCACAAGACCAAAGCAGACTACAAAGAGTGACACATTCAGCCGAACGCACAATTGGAGGGGGGCTCCCCACCCTCCAGAACATTTACTACAAGCGTTGCAAGGGCAAGGCTAAGAGAATCATTAAAGACTCCAGTCACCCGAACAACTGCCTCTTTGAACTGCTGCCGTCAGGCAAGCGATACAGGAGTCTCAAGGCGAGCACAGAAAGACTCAGAAGAAGCTTCTATCCCCAGGCCATCAGGCTGCTAAACGAACAATGAATGAACACTACACAACAACAACCACCAAACGCACATAGCACACACATCCACACGCACACACTCACTTTAAACAAACACACTGTAGCACCCACTCCACACACTTATAGCACACACCCACTTTAAACAAACACACTGTAGCACCCACTCCCCACACTTTATATTTATGGATGAAGGATTGCACTACAACTCGTACACCTTACTGTAAATTGTACCTAAAATTGTACCTCATCCCATTTCTGCTTTGCACTAGATAGTACTGTACATTAGTACACTGCATAGTATTGTGTATTGTATATTATATGGTAACTCAGAACATTGTACATATGTCTATACCGAACACTGTGACCTCATTTTCTTCTTCTAAATTCATGCTATATTATGTTATTATGTTATTTGATACTATCTTGTCTAGCACAGTCTCTGGAGCGTAACAGTAAGAAGCATTTTGTATGAAAGTATTCTGTACTTCTGTATGACAACTATTAAAGAACTTGAAACTTGAACTTGAAAGGTACGTATAGTAGAGCGCAAATCTCCACCAGGCAGCACGCCGGACACACAGACAAACACACAAAAAGAAAACAAATATTTGACTCCACCTGGCTACTCTGTCTAGTGAGGTCTAATCACGTTTGATAGACAGTAAAATCTATCAAATCAATATTCACGTAAAAAGTTAATCCGTTGTCGGCAGGTTTCGAACCTGCGCGGGGAGACCCCAATAGATTTCTAGTCTATCGCCTTAACCACTCGGCCACGACAACATAAAGCTACCCTCATGACCCACCCAGGTTGCTGAGTAATCTGATATAGGTGCACGCGCGCGCTGTGTGTGTGTGTGTGTGTGTGTGTGTGTGTGTGTGTGTGTGTGTGTGTGTGTGTGTGTGTGTGTGTGTGTGTGTGAGAGAGAGAGTGAGTGAGAGTGAAAGTGAGAGAGACTTCACTGGGCCCTATTCCCCGTACGTGGCTAACTGAGTTAGCCGGATAATCTTCAGGATAACTTGACATAAGTCAGAATTTTCGGTTCCCCGAAGCACGTTTGTCTAAATCACTATGGCAACAGATCGAAAAGTTTTAACCTGCTCCAGCGCAGGGTTTAGTTCAGTTAGCTGGATAAACTGTCCACGCCCTCGCAAAAAAAATGCCAGCTCCCTTCCTCACAGATCCCATTATACCATTCTGAATTATGTTTTTGTGCTTCGTTTTTCTAGAGGGGGCTTTTGAAATGTAAAATAATAGACCTAAAATGCTGATAATAAATCATATTCAGCCTATGGATTTACTTTGTCCTAAATAATGCACGTCATAGCTATACGGCAGTCGCGACACACACTGTCGCAAAAAATATTAAAATTGCAATAGCCTACATAAGTGAATCGACCCACCCTTTCAAAACAAACTCACTCATATTCAGAGGAATTGCGATGTGATTTTATGTTGTGTAAAATTATAATTTACTGCATTTTAAGGTGAATGTGACTTGAAATTCTATTTTTAATTAATAGATCACTAGAGTAGCACAATGTAAATTCAGTTTTAGGGTGGAGTTTTTCTTTTGAGTGTGTTATATGCTTGAGCAGCCCGGCTAGCTCAGTCGGTAGAGCATGAGACTCTTAATCTCAGGGTCGTGGGTTCGAGCCCCACGTTGGGCGCACACTTTTGATCTGGATGAGGCAAGAAAGAGAAGATAGAGAGACGAGTGAGTACAGCTGGCTTGTGAAATTACGACTTACTACACATGATACAAAATAGTATATGTGTATGTACTTACATACTGCATAGAACTAATCATCCAATATATATGCAACATTGAAACGGTTGAGTATCTCACTGATTGGAGTTCAAATCTAATTTCTCACAAAAATAAGCTTTCCAGGTAATAAGAAAAAGAAAATTCATTTGAAATTACACCAATGCATTTTTCAACTACAATGGATTTCTATAGTTTTTCCCCTAAGCTCATGGAACCTTTTTATACCACACATACAATGAAGTGCCATTAAATGTACCTTAAGTTTAGATGAAAACACAAGACAGCCATCAAGATTTGTTATGAAGTTTCCATGCAACTGAACCTTTATGCATGGTTCATATTATATTACTTTACATTTCATAGATAGTACATTGATTTAATACCAATATTTACCAGCCTAAAAGCTTTCCCGTTGTCGGCAGGATTCGAACCTGCGCGGGGAGACCCCAATAGATTTCTAGTCTATCGCCTTAACCACTCGGCCACGACAACATAAAGCTAACTTTATGTCACGCCCAGGTTGCAGAGTAATCTGATATAGGCGTGTGTGTGTGTGTGTACGTGTGTGTGTGTGTACGTGTGTGTACGTGTGTGTGTGAATGAGTGAGAGAGACTTCAGGGGAGCCAGAGTTAAAGTGAAATTATACAACGGCATGCAAATTTCTCGATTCTGATTGGCCATTTACACGTCTTTATTGGCAACAATCCACGGTCCTGGGCTCAGGACCCGCCCACAACCGAATCACATATCACTCCCCGGCTCACTCCGGGAGAAAACAAGATCGCGGACAACAAATGGATATGTTGATAGCACCATAACGACTAAATATGAAGCGATTCTGTCAAGGGGAATGTGTTAGTCCTTTAAACAATGTTGGATGATGTAATTGATGGGTCTTGAGTCAATCTAGAACAAAAGAAAAATCGCGGATTGATTGATTGATTAATTGATTGATTTAAATTTCTACTTCCTTCCCACTGACTGCAGCGTTCACTCTCAC
>NC_140175.1:77745734-77755037 GCF_963971535.1 Notolepis coatsorum
TGAGAGAGACTTCAGGGGAGCCAGAGTTAAAGTGAAAATACAACATAACTAGAAAGGTACGTATAGTAGAGCGCAAATCTCCACCAGGCAGCACGCCGGACACACAGACAAACACACAAAAAGAAAACAAATATTTGACTCCACCTGGCTACTCTGTCTAGTGAGGTCTAATCACGTTAGATAGACAGTAAAATCTATCAAATCAATATTCACGTAAAAAGTTAATCCGTTGTCGGCAGGATTCGAACCTGCGCGGGGAGACCCCAATAGATTTCTAGTCTATCGCCTTAACCACTCGGCCACGACAACATAAAGCTACCCTCATGACCCACCCAGGTTGCTGAGTAATCTGATATAGGTGCACGCGCGCGCTGTGTGTGTGTGTGTGTGTGTGTGTGTGTGTGTGTGTGTGTGTGTGTGTGTGTGTGTGTGTGTGTGTGTGTGTGTGTGTGTGTGTGTGTGTGTGAGAGAGAGAGTGAGTGAGAGTGAAAGTGAGAGAGACTTCACTGGGCCCTATTCCCCGTACGTGGCTAACTGAGTTAGCCGGATAATCTTCAGGATAACTTGACATAAGTCAGAATTTTCGGTTCCCCGAAGCACGTTTGTCTAAATCACTATGGCAACAGATCGAAAAGTTTGAACCTGCTCCAGCGCAGGGTTTAGTTCAGTTAGCTGGATAAACTGTCCACGCCCTCGCAAAAAAATGCCAGCTCCCTTCCTCACAGATCCCATTATACCATTCTGAATTATGTTTTTGTGCTTCGTTTTTCTAGAGGGGGCTTTTGAAATGTAAAATAATAGACCTAAAATGCTGATAATAAATCATATTCAGCCTATGGATTTACTTTGTCCTAAATAATGCACGTCATAGCTATACGGCAGTCGCGACACACACTGTCGCAAAAAATATTAAAATTGCAATAGCCTACATAAGTGAATCGACCCACCCTTTCAAAACAAACTCACTCATATTCAGAGGAATTGCGATGTGATTTTATGTTGTGTAAAATTATAATTTACTGCATTTTAAGGTGAATGTGACTTGAAATTCTATTTTTAATTAATAGATCACTAGAGTAGCACAATGTAAATTCAGTTTTAGGGTGGAGTTTTTCTTTTGAGTGTGTTATATGCTTGAGCAGCCCGGCTAGCTCAGTCGGTAGAGCATGAGACTCTTAATCTCAGGGTCGTGGGTTCGAGCCCCACGTTGGGCGCACACTTTTGATCTGGATGAGGCAAGAAAGAGAAGATAGAGAGACGAGTGAGTACAGCTGGCTTGTGAAATTACGACTTACTACACATGATACAAAATAGTATATGTGTATGTACTTACATACTGCATAGAACTAATCATCCAATATATATGCAACATTGAAACGGTTGAGTATCTCACTGATTGGAGTTCAAATCTAATTTCTCACAAAAATAAGCTTTCCAGGTAATAAGAAAAAGAAAATTCATTTGAAATTACACCAATCACTGATTGGAGTTCAAATCTAATTTCTCACAAAAATAAGCTTTCCAGGTAATAAGAAAAAGAAAATTCATTTGAAATTACACCAATGCATTTTTCAACTACAATGGATTTCTATAGTTTTTCCCCTAAGCTCATGGAACCTTTTTATACCACACATACAATGAAGTGCCATTAAATGTACTGTTGTAGAAAGGTTGTTTAACACAGCAGGAGACGATATTTCCAATTGTAACAAATAGGTAATTTATTTAAGAAAAGAAGTTCTTTAACAGCAAGAGCTATGGGTCAAAGAGGATCGCCACAGCTTGAACAAAAACACTCTGTCCTGGATCCCTTTGCCTGTCCCTAAATCCCCTCTCAGTCCTGCCCCCATGACAGATATGATGACGTATCACATCATGTCAGATCTGACATGACGTACATTAAGATGATACGTAGATTTAACATCGGAGAGAGAGAGAACATGAGGAGAGATAAGCAAGATATGATATCCACACACGATATGATGTAAAACATTAAGAACATCGAAGAGAGAGTGAGATGTGTGTGTTTGTGTGTGTGTGTGTGTATGTGTGTGTGTGTCTGTGTGTGTGTGCGTCTGTGTACAGACGTGTGTATTGTATGTGTGTATTGTGTGTGTGTGTCTGTGTGTGTGCGTCTGTGTACAGACGTGTGTGTATTGTATGTGTGTATTGTGACACAGGGAATGTGTGTGTGTGTCGGTGTGTATGTCTGTGCGACTGTGTGTGTCTGTGTCTGTGTGTGTGCTGTGTAACTGTGTGTGTCTGTGTGACTGTGTGTGTCTGTGTCTGTGTGTGTGCTGTGTAACTGTGTGTGTCTGTGTGTGTGTGCTGTGTCTGTGTGTGTGCTGTGTATGTGTGTAAGAGAGAAAAGACACAAGATTAGAACACACGATATGATGTACTGAAATGTCCATCTGCTATCTTGAGGCTGTTTTAAGAACATCAGCCAGACTGTCGCCCTAGTGTCTTTGAGCCCTGCTAGTTGACCTATATTAAACTAGTCAAGACTAACCCCTTTCCTACCTCCACCCTCGTATACACATTTTCCCCAACATTCCCCCATTTGGGGCTATCCCTAGTCCCACCCAAATCATATAACCAAGAAAATGTGAACGTCTAACTAAACAAGAAACCTTACTTCATTCACTGGACCCCTAACGGACCAACAAAGGCTGACTACCGTTCTCACAATAAACACAAAACCGCTCAAAACAAGAGTAATAATAAAACATCAAAAAAAAAAAAAAATACCCCAATTTATAATCCTAACCTGACAGACAAATCCCCCCAACCTCCACCGCTTACCAAATGAGCCACAGTTCCGGCCGGAAACCGCGACTCTCATCAGGGAAAGGAGAAGTTGACCGTCAGAACTAAACATAGAACATCCCTCCCAAAAAAATGACATTGTCTCTTCCATAACATTGAGTCCCAGTGTCCATCGCTCAGCCCCCCTTCCATGCCCACGCCATAGTCTCCTCACCGTATTGCCAAAAGTCACATTTTGCCAATACAGCAACCACCACGCCACACCTCCAGTCCTCGTAGAAGCATGTCCCCATGCCTGGACGGGAGGCGCTGGTACCGACCTCACCACGTGTCCCCCCATCTTCGACGGGAGGTGCCCATCTTGCCCACTGCGTTAGCCCCCCCCCTTTGTCCCTCCAGTCCCCAGAACCGATCCCCCGACCACTTCTTCTCAATACTTCCTCAGGCTCAGAACCGACACTCTGCCGATGCCCCTTCCCATTCCGGTTTGACCAGGACCACAAGTAAAATAAACAAAAAATAATAAAAAATAAAAAACAATGCAATGATTTTCAATGGTTGCAATCTCTATGCCGAAGGATCATTAGAAAATCAGACTAAAATTCCTAGTTAAAGGAATAAACCAACAAAACTGCACTCAGACCATCCCCCGTCACTCTTAAAGGAAAGAACCAACAAAAAGAAAATGTCCCTACCTCACCATACCCCTAATCCTCTATCCCCTCGTCTCCCTCTAAGGCAGCATAAAGCTGAGGATATGGCCCGATTTGTGGCTCAATCTCTTTCTGTCCCACCATCAGCATTTGGCTCGTTACGTGTGAAGTTACCAGCCTACCCAAGAGAGGCATACCACAACAGAAAAGGAGAACCAATATCAACCCTGCCACCCCGATGGATATCCCCGTCTGCATCACTATGCTTCCCCACTGTCCCAATCTTTCCAACACCCCACTCCCCCACCATTCTTCATTCCGGCCAGAATTCCCCCTCAACTCCTCCCTCAAATCCTTCAGCTTAGCCATGGCCTCGGAGAACTTTCCCCCTGGCCCCACATTCGTCGGAATGAATGTGCAGCAGTACTGTCCAAACATGGAACAGACTCCACCCTTCTCCGCCATTAACCAGTTCAGAGCCTGTCTATTCTGCCACGCCACCGTACTGGTCGCGTGCATCTGGTCCCCCATTGCATCCAACGCCTCCTCGGTGTAATTGAGATACCGCTGCTGATTGTAAAACAAATAGTTGATCCACCCGGTGTTCTTATTGACCGATATCCATGGCAGAATAGACTCAAACCCTGCCGCAATCTCATTCTTAGCCATGAACTCGGCTGGAATGCCCCTTGGCTGTCCTATGCTGTCCAGATACACCCTTGGGTCTGCCTTGTAGCTACGCTTCGTTCGAGAGATAGGAGACTCAGAAGGTCCTTCCGTCACTGATAATGGTAGGACCACCATTGGCATGATCGCCTGAACCCGGGCACATCTACCTGACCAATCTAAAGGAAGTGTATTCCTCAACCTCCTACCGCCGCAGAGCCAGTATTGGTCCGCCAGTGCCATATCCTGGACATGAAAAGGGCAAGCTACAGGCCGTGGGTTGGTATCCACTCCCTTTAACACGACCCCGTGTCCACACTTAGTCGTGATGCTCCAAATAGTAGTGCACCGCCCCTCTGCCACCTCCCCTACATCCCGGGTCCCCTCCTTTTGCAAGCACTCGAAATCCTTGGTCAGCCATAGTTTGACACCTCTGGGTATTGGCAACCCCGTCACTACCCCCTGCACACGTACATCCAATTTCCTACACCGTTCCCGCATAGTGACATCCTTGAAATCCGTGACGTTTCCTGCCGCCTTAAAACGACTAGAGCCGAGAAACCCCAAACACTCTGCCTCGCACCAAGGGCGACTATTATGGGGCCCCTCCCATGCCTCTGCGTCCCTGTCACACTGAGCCCAACTGAACTTCGTGCCCTTCACCAGCAGCCTATCCGGACGTGCCTTGGAGCAGACATAACAATCCTCTATCTGATTCTGCGCGCTCGTGTACTGGACCCACTTAAACCACTCATTCCCTAAAGCCGCCCTATACATCGGGTCAGCCTCCGGGTCTTCCTCGTCATAGTCATAGTCGCCCCCATCTTGTTCCCCGGAAGGAAGCAAACCCCTCAACCTGGCCCAGAGTGAGCCCACTGAGTCCCTCAACGTTCCGGCTGTCCTCTGGAACATATCCTGTCCCCCCACCTCTTCCGACTCAGTGTCCTTGACCTCCCTTTTTCCCCTCACCCCTGTCCCCTGTGATTGGTTCGGGACAGGCCCAACTCTCCTATCTACCCCCACAACCCGATGCTCGTTAGTATAATGGTAAGTATCCCCGCCTGTAACGGGGGAATGGTCAAAATCAAAAACATGCCCTTGCGGTCCTACGGGAAACACCCCGTTTGGTTGTAGTCTTATCTTCTCCCCCCCTTCCTCGATGGAGGGAAAAGGGGGCGCCTGATTCTGAGCCTGGTCATGAAAGTCTGCTGGTACTTGAGCCTGAGCGGGACCCCGTGGGACTCCTACCCACTCAAACCCGTCATCCTCAAGGACGGGTCGACCGTGACGGTTCTTAATGACGTCGTTGTGCCCGGCCGACCGTCCGCACACTGCTGCCAACATCTGCGGGAGCATCAGCAGGCACTGCACCTTCCAGTTGCCGTCTCGGACCCTCCATGTCGGGTTCTGCATAACTGCGATCGATTGTATCCCCCAAGAGATCGCCGCTGGCCTTTATGCAGTGATTGAAGTGGAACCAGGTCGCTGATCCCTTGACTTGGACTGCCGTTCCAGTCGATCGGATCACCTCGTACGGGCCCTCTCTCCGGGGTGATGACCACTTTCTCTTGTGGACCTTTACGAAGACCAAGTCCCCAGGGATCAGTCTCGGTTTGGTGGCTTCCTTCTCCGCCTCCTTCGCTTTCTCTGCTCCTGTCGAAACACAGCTTCATGTATTTTAGTCACTTGCTGAAGATATTTTTTCAGATCTTGCTCAAAAATATCTAATGCCGGGCCCCTAGCCAGGTGTCTAAATGGCGGTGCTGGCATGCTGCGGCCTGTAAGCATTTCATGCGGTGTTAGCTGTGTTTGGCGGTTTACGCTGCTTCTAATCAGAGCAAGTGGCAAAGCATCAATCCAGTTAAGCTTAGTTTGCATACAGATTTTCAACAGTTTGTTTTTAATGACCAGATTGGCCCTTTCCACCTTCCCGATGAACTCGCGGCCATTATCGCTTTGTAATATCGTGGGAATTCCAAATCTCGGAATGACCTCGCGACACAGGAACTTGATCACTGTGTCCGCGTTCTTGTGTTTAGATGGAATGGCCTCAATCCAGCGACTAAAGCAGTCCTCTACTACCAGGAGGTATCGTTTGCCCTGCACTGGCGTTATCATGTCTGTATAGTCCATAATCAGATGTCTGAATGGTCCCTCAGGGAGGGGTGTGTAAGCCGCCACTGTCGGTACTCCTTTGCGCACATTGCCCTGTAAACATGTTAAACACCTGGCTAGTGTAACGTCAATTTGTGCCTGAAGCTTTGGGGACCAAAATCCCATTTTCGTGATTCGTTTCAGGGTCTCTGCTCTTCCACAGTGATCAACACCATGAGCCTCAGGTATCACTAAGGACAGAAGATCGATGGAGGCGACTATCAAACCGTTATGACTCCTCCACAGACCATCTGCCCCCCTTACAGCCCCCCTCTCCGTCCACGACTGTTTCTCGGCCTGCGTGGCTGAGTCCTGAAGATCACTCAAATTATCCTCAGTTACCTCAGTCGTCAGTTCGGCCGCAAACATCAGAACAGCCGTGGACGGCACCGCAGCCGCCGCCTTCGCGGCCTCGTCCGCCGCGTTGTTTCCCGTCGTCACAAAGGACAGGTATTTTCTGTGTGCCTGGCACTTTACGATAGCAATGCTTTTGGGCAACTTTACAGCCTGAATAAGCGCCACAACCTGCTTGTGGTGAAGGATCGGTGAGCCGTCCGATTTCTTAAAGCCTCTTGCCTTCCAAATGGCCGCGAATAGGTGGCATACGCCATGCGCATACGCAGAGTCTGTAAAGATGTTAACCGTGCGATCTTTAGCTATTATGCATGCTTCTGTTAGTGCTATTAGTTCTGCAAGCTGGGCCGAACATGGTTGCATGCATTGTCCGGCCTTTCATGTTAGTGTTTCTCCGTTAGGTTTGCACTGTACGACGGCGTATCCTGACCTTAAATTTTCCCCCTCCCGATAGCAGGACCCATCCACAAAAAGTGAGAGTTCTGCTATCGCGAGCGGGTCGACTCCCAAATCAGGACGGAGTTTCACGAAAGCCTGTACCTCCACCTCACACTCATGCGGTTGACCCTCGCTCGGGAGTGGTACCAGATCCGCCGGGTTACTGCCGTGGCATGTTTTTATCGTAACGTCCGAGTACTGCAGGAGCCTCATGTAAGCCTGTTGCCGTTGGCTGGTCAGAACAAATTTGCCTCTTTCAATCAAGTTTGCCAATTTGTGATGTGTCCAAATGCAAATGTCATATCCCATTGTCATGGCCGTTGCCACAATCATTTGATTTCCCCCCGTCGCATTCTCTGGGCACCCCTAGTGATTACCCCCCTGGTTTCGGGGCCCTCCTGTCTCCCCCTGGTCGTGGGGCCCTTGTGACTCCCCCTGGCGCACGGGTCTTCCATACTCCGAGCCGGGACGGTATGGTTGCCTACATCTCATTTCCCTGTGTCCCTGCATGCCGCAGTTCCAACAGTGGAAACGGGGAAACTGTTGTTCGTTCCCCGGTCCCTGTGTAAACCGTGGGCCTGATTGCCCATTCCCTGCCTGCCGCCTGGACGCCTGGTTCTGTGAACTATAGCCATAGCTTCTCACTACCTGAGGTGCAGGCGGGGGTCCCTGGTCCTGCATGGGTGGAGAGGTAGCAGATGACACCATTACTGCCTGCAACCTCCTTTGGGGCTGCAGTTGTTGCTGAGTTAACTTCCTTGAGTCATTTCTATCCTGATCCCTGACTTTCTGCTCCTGAGCCCTTTGCTTCTCCACACTATGTGTTACATGTGCACAGAACAAAGGATAAGTCATGTCCATTAACCCCACCACGTCTTCCAGTCTATTCTTAACCACCTCTGGAAGCCCTCTCATCACACTTTCTCTAAACATCGCTCTCTGCAACGGGTCAATTTCTGGATTGTGTCCTAGCTCACCTCTCCACTCCTTCAGTATTTTGTTCACATAGCACATGTTCACCGGCAATTGCGTGACATAAGGTGGGGATGTTGGTTTCCCTATATCCGTCTCTCTCTGATTTAGCGCTAAAGCTTCCTGCCTGTATGCTCTCCCCTTCTGGGCGTAGAGCTTCATTACCCCCAACTCTTCTGTCCTCTTTTTCAACCTCTTTTTGCTGCTGTCGCCTGGCTTGTGGTTACGAATCATTACATTCATCTCTTCGCATATGTCGAGATCAAAAGTACCTCCGGAAGGCCATTTTGTGTCCCCGGCCTTTGTACGCCTCTGCCAACGGAGACCAACCTTGAGAATTAGGTTCTTTATCAACGGGTTGGTGTCCAACAGTATGTCCTCTGCTGTATGCATCGTTGTTTAGTGTGTATATGTGTTTATTGTGTTGTGTGTGTGTGTGTGTGGTTGTACTTCAGCTACTACTACTCTACAACTACCACTCCAGGAACAACAGTTAACCTAGATCTACTCTCTCTACAACTACACTCCAGGAACAACAGTTAACCTAGATCTACTCTCTCTACAACTACACTCCAGGAACAACAGTTAACCTAGATCTACTCTCTCTACAACTACACTCCAGGAACAACAGTTAACCTAGATCTACTCTCTCTACAACTACACTCCAGGAACAACAGTTAACCTAGATCTACTCTCTCTACAACTACACTCCAGGAACAACAGTTAACCTAGATCTACTCTCTCTACAACTACACTCCAGGAACAACAGTTAACCTAGATATACTCTCTCTACAACTACACTCCAGGAACAACAGTTAACCTAGATCTACTCTCTCTACAACTACACTCCAGGAACAACAGTTAACCTAGATCTACTCTCTCTACAACTACACTCCAGGAACAACAGTTAACCTAGATCTACTCTCTCTACAACTACACTCCAGGAACAACAGTTAACCTAGATCTACTCTCTCTACAACTACACTCCAGGAACAACAGTTAACCTAGATCTACTCTCTCTACAACTACACTCCAGGAACAACAGTTAACCTAGATATACTCTCTCTACAACTACACTCCAGGAACAACAGTTAACCTAGATCTACTCTCTCTACAACTACACTCCAGGAACAACAGTTAACCTAGATCTACTCTCTCTACAACTACACTCCAGGAACAACAGTTAACCTAGATCTACTCTCTCTACAACTACACTCCAGGAACAACAGTTAACATAGATCTACTCTCTCTACAACTACACTCCAGGAACAACAGTTAACCTAGATCTACTCTCTCT
>NC_140175.1:77755237-77760237 GCF_963971535.1 Notolepis coatsorum
AAAAGCGAGCCATAAAATTTACACAACACCTCCAATCAAGTGACCCCACTCCTACCACTACAAAACCCTTCAGAGCCAAGAGATGAACCCAGATAAGAGTCCCCTCTGCCAGCTAGTCAGAAATCTCTGCCCACAAATGTCTCAGGACAGATACCAAAAAATCTGGCCCAACCAAATAACCTCAAAAACAAAAGAAAACTGTATAGAATAGTGGAACAAATCAACCAAATCTCAAAGTAAATTAGAATTCTATTTGACACTAAACAGAGAGTAACACGGTGGCAGAATACCTGATCACTGTGAATGATATAAAATTAAGAAAGACATTGACACGGTACAGACTGAGTGGACATAGTCTAGCCATAGAAACAGGCCGTCACAGGCAGAACTGGCTGCCCAGAGAGGCCAGGCTGTGTTCACTTTGTCATCAGGGGGATGTTGAGACAAAACCTCACTTCCTACTATACTGTGAGAAATACAAGGATCTAAGAGAAGTTTTCTTCTACAAAATAAACAAAATTGATCCACAGCTCATCCATCTCCCCGATAACCAAAAGCTGCTACACATATGCGGGGAGAAAAGTCAGTGCACAGCACCAGCTGCAAAACATGCAGACGGCCGTCACACAACAAGAGAACAAGCCCTGTAAATACACGTATCTGGGTGGCCACATCTGCAAAACGACTACCACCCGATCGAATGACCACCCTGCAATTTAATATGTTTCTGTTGATTGTTTTACTTATCGCTAATATTATGGTATGTTTTACTGCTTAATAATATATATGCCACCGTTTGTATATTGGACCTGACCTGGCAACAAGTATGTTGATATTTCATGCCAATAAAGCCTACCCGAATTGAACTGAATTGAATAGAGAGAGAGAGAGAGAGAGAGAGAGAGAGAGAGAGAGAGAGAGAGAGAGAGAGAGAGAGAGAGAGAGAGAGAGAGAGAGAGAGAGAGAGAGAGAGAGAGAGAGAGAGAGAGAGAGAGAGAGAGAGCTATCTCTCTTGGCAGAACGCCCAGAATGTGCTATCTTCAGCAGTTTTTATTTTGAAAACTTGAGAGTCTTATCTACAGAGGACAGAAAGGCACAGTTATGTGTATATGTGGAGAGTGTCGTGTAAAGAAATCAGGAAAAAGGGAGATGGAGAGAAAAATTTGACCAGAGGTCGAAAACATGCAATTAAAATCGATTAGTGGCCGCTACTGTTAAAAAAGGAGTCGCCCCAGTGTAACACACCTCACCGTGTTCGTTTTAGCCGTCCTTCCCAGACCTCGTCAACACAGTCCGCTCAACTTTTCCCTCCCGCAAAAACTCTGACGGATATTTATATAACAAGCTCAACGCTTACCTTTTTTTGTCGACAACCGTCAGAATTTCTACGGGAGAGGTCCGGAGCTGGCCGTGTGAGGGGGCCCGGCAGGGCGGTCTACAGGTCAAGGGTCACCAAATGTTGTGGAAAGGTTGTTTAACACAGCAGGAGACGATATTTCCAATTGTAACAAATAGGTAATTTATTTAAGAAAAGAAGTTCTTTAACAGCAAGAGCTATGGGTCAAAGAGGATCGCCACAGCTTGAACAAAAACACTCTCCCCTGGATCCCTTTGCCTGTCCCTAAATCCCCTCTCAGTCCTGCCCCCATGACAGATATGATGACGTATCACATCATGTCAGATCTGACATGACGTACATTAAGATGATACGTAGATTTAACATCGGAGAGAGAGAGAACATGAGGAGAGATAAGCAAGATATGATATCCACACACGATATGATGTAAAACATTAAGAACATCGAAGAGAGAGTGAGATGTGTGTGTTTGTGTGTGTGTGTGTGTATGTGTGTGTGTCTGTGTGTGTGTGCGTCTGTGTACAGACGTGTGTATTGTATGTGTGTATTGTGTGTGTGTGTCTGTGTGTGTGCGTCTGTGTACAGACGTGTGTGTATTGTATGTGTGTATTGTGACACAGGGAATGTGTGTGTGTGTCGGTGTGTATGTCTGTGCGACTGTGTGTGTCTGTGTCTGTGTGTGTGCTGTGTAACTGTGTGTGTCTGTGTGTGTGTGCTGTGTCTGTGTGTGTGCTGTGTATGTGTGTAAGAGAGAAAAGACACAAGATTAGAACACACGATATGATGTACTGAAATGTCCATCTGCTATCTTGAGGCTGTTTTAAGAACATCAGCCAGACTGTCGCCCTAGTGTCTTTGAGCCCTGCTAGTTGACCTATATTAAACTAGTCAAGACTAACCCCTTTCCTACCTCCACCCTCGTATACACATTTTCCCCAACAATAGTTTTTCCCCTAAGCTCATGGAACCTTTTTATACCACACATACAATGAAGTGCCATTAAATGTACCTTAAGTTTAGATGAAAACACAAGACAGCCATCAAGATTTGTTATGAAGTTTCCATGCAACTGAACCTTTATGCATGGTTCATATTATATTACTTTACATTTCATAGATAGTACATTGATTTAATACCAATATTTACCAGCCTAAAAGCTTTCCCGTTGTCGGCAGGATTCGAACCTGCGCGGGGAGACCCCAATAGATTTCTAGTCTATCGCCTTAACCACTCGGCCACGACAACATAAAGCTAACTTTATGTCACGCCCAGGTTGCAGAATAATCTGATATAGGCGTGTGTGTGTGTGTGTGTGTGTGTGTGTGTGTACGTGTGTGTGTGAGTGAGTGAGAGAGACTTCAGGGGAGCCAGAGTTAAAGTGAAAATACAACATAACTAGAAAGGTACGTATAGTAGAGCGCAAATCTCCACCAGGCAGCACGCCGGACACACAGACAAACACACAAAAAGAAAACAAATATTTGACTCCACCTGGCTACTCTGTCTAGTGAGGTCTAATCACGTTAGATAGACAGTAAAATCTATCAAATCAATATTCACGTAAAAAGTTAATCCGTTGTCGGCAGGATTCGAACCTGCGCGGGGAGACCCCAATAGATTTCTAGTCTATCGCCTTAACCACTCGGCCACGACAACATAAAGCTACCCTCATGACACACCCAGGTTGCTGAGTAATCTGATATAGGTGCACGCGCGCGCTGTGTGTGTGTGTGTGTGTGGTGTGTGTGTGTGTGTGAGAGAGAGTGAGTGAGAGTGAGTGAGAGTGAGAGTGAGAGTGAAAGTGAGAGAGACTTCACTGGGCCCTATTCCCCGTACGTGGCTAACTGAGTTAGCCGGATAATCTTCAGGATAACTTGACATAAGTCAGAATTTTCGGTTCCCCGAAGCACGTTTGTCTAAATCACTATGGCAACAGATCGAAAAGTTTGAACCTGCTCCAGCGCAGGGTTTAGTTCAGTTAGCTGGATAAACTGTCCACGCCCTCGCAAAAAAAATGCCAGCTCCCTTCCTCACAGATCCCATTATACCATTCTGAATTATGTTTTTGTGCTTCGTTTTTCTAGAGGGGGCTTTTGAAATGTAAAATAATAGACCTAAAATGCTGATAATAAATCATATTCAGCCTATGGATTTACTTTGTCCTAAATAATGCACGTCATAGCTATACGGCAGTCGCGACACACACTGTCGCAAAAAATATTAAAATTGCAATAGCCTACATAAGTGAATCGACCCACCCTTTCAAAACAAACTCACTCATATTCAGAGGAATTGCGATGTGATTTTATGTTGTGTAAAATTATAATTTACTGCATTTTAAGGTGAATGTGACTTGAAATTCTATTTTTAATTAATAGATCACTAGAGTAGCACAATGTAAATTCAGTTTTAGGGTGGAGTTTTTCTTTTGAGTGTGTTATATGCTTGAGCAGCCCGGCTAGCTCAGTCGGTAGAGCATGAGACTCTTAATCTCAGGGTCGTGGGTTCGAGCCCCACGTTGGGCGCACACTTTTGATCTGGATGAGGCAAGAAAGAGAAGATAGAGAGACGAGTGAGTACAGCTGGCTTGTGAATTTACGACCTACTACACATGATACAAAATAGTATATGTGTATGTACTTACATACTGCATAGAACTAATCATCCAATATATATGCAACATTGAAACGGTTGAGTATCTCACTGATTGGAGTTAAAATTGAATTTCTCACAAAAATAAGCTTTCCAGGTAATAAGAAAAAGAACATTCTTTTGAAATTACACCAATGCATTTTTCAACTACAATGGATTTCTATAGTTTTTCCCCTAAGCTCATGGAACCTTTTTATACCACACATACAATGAAGTGCCATTAAATGTACCTTAAGTTTAGATGAAAACACAAGACAGCCATCAAGATTTGTTATGAAGTTTCCATGCAACTGAACCTTTATGCATGGTTCATATTATATTACTTTACATTTCATAGATAGTACATTGATTTAATACCAATATTTACCAGCCTAAAAGCTTTCCCGTTGTCGGCAGGATTCGAACCTGCGCGGGGAGACCCCAATAGATTTCTAGTCTATCGCCTTAACCACTCGGCCACGACAACATAAAGCTAACTTTATGTCACGCCCAGGTTGCAGAGTAATCTGATATAGGCGTGTGTGTGTGTGTGTGTGTGTGTGTGTGTACGTGTGTGTGTGAGTGAGTGAGAGAGACTTCAGGGGAGCCAGAGTTAAAGTGAAAATACAACATAACTAGAAAGGTACGTATAGTAGAGCGCAAATCTCCACCAGGCAGCACGCCGGACACACAGACAAACACACAAAAAGAAAACAAATATTTGACTCCACCTGGCTACTCTGTCTAGTGAGGTCTAATCACGTTAGATAGACAGTAAAATCTATCAAATCAATATTCACGTAAAAAGTTAATCCGTTGTCGGCAGGATTCGAACCTGCGCGGGGAGACCCCAATAGATTTCTAGTCTATCGCCTTAACCACTCGGCCACGACAACATAAAGCTACCCTCATGACACACCCAGGTTGCTGAGTAATCTGATATAGGTGCACGCGCGCGCTGTGTGTGTGTGTGTGTGTGTGTGTGTGGTGTGTGTGTGTGTGTGAGAGAGAG
>NC_140175.1:78365237-78889294 GCF_963971535.1 Notolepis coatsorum
GGTACTGGCACCCCTGGTCTAAAGCTTGAGTATCTTCTGTGTAGGTACTGGCACCCCTGGTCTAAAGCTTGAGCATCTTCTGCGTAGGTACTGGCACGGCGACAACTTGCCGTTCGATGGTGCCGGAGGTATCCTGGCCCACGCCTTTTTCCCCCGGACACACCGAGAGGGTGACATCCACTTTGACTACGATGAGAACTGGACAGTGGGCAACAGCGTGGGTGAGTACACGATGAGCGACCGACATCACTGTCTTTGGGAGGTTAGCGGGCTCAATCTTAAAGCTAGAACAAAGATAGAGGTACTGTTGGTATCCATAGGTAGTACCAGCCCCGTTATGCTATCTTATTGGCAAAAGGACTAAATTGCATTCTAAAGCACTTAATTTAATGGCTAAATGGTCTAAATGGCAATCCTCTTTTTTTCTTTTAGCTTATTCCACATTATTAGCAGTATTTGTATGTGGTTATGTGTACACGGTCCTCATTTGGAATGATTCAATATTACACAGCACATTTAAGCATCAGGCACGCAGACTTTTCCAATTTCCAACTAAACGTCATTGCTCCTCTTTTCCACTGGTGATCCTGCCCTCCCAGGCACAGACCTGTTACAGGTGGCAGCCCATGAGTTTGGACACGTCCTGGGCCTCCAGCATTCCCTGGTACCCGGCGCTGTGATGTCACCTTTCTACAGCTTCTCCTACCCACTGGAGCTGAGCGAGGACGATAAGAGGGGCATCCAATACCTGTACGGCCCGCCTCGGGACGTCCCGCCCCACTTCACAGAGACCAATGAGATCGACACTGGGGTGGTGAGAGACAGAAACCTGTGGATTTACACCATATCAAAATGATCTTGTATGATTTGTTTACATCTTTTCCATATGGGTGGAAATTGGTATTGAAAGACGTTTGTTTTCTGTCTTGGAAAAAATTTACTGTTAAAGGGGCACATCACCAAATAACAATTCTGCTATATTGTGCACATAATTTCACACACATCCAAAAACTCTAAACATGAAATGATGTAGATGAAAAAATAGCAATACCATGTCTTATGACATGCTACCTTACTATTTCATGGAGCTGTAATTAACACAACAGAAGGATTCATTGTCCCAGATGACATCACTGGTGGCCATTTTCAAACTCATTTGCTCTCAATAAATGTCAAAGTAAATGAACGTGTGCAGAATTGTTTAGAGTTTTTGGATGTGTGTGAGATTATGTGCAAAATAAATCATTTTAACATCTGCGTTCTCTTCCCTTCGACAGCCGGACATGTGCAGAACAAACTTTGACGCTGTGTCTATGATCCGAGGGGAGTTGTTCTTCTTTAAATCTCGCTACGTGTGGCGTATTCGCAACGGCCGCCTGCAGGAGGGATACCCTGCCCTGGCCTCACGCCACTGGAGTGGCATCCCAGACTACATCGACGCTGCTTACGAGGACAAGTCTGGCAACATCTGGTTCTTCCAAGGTCAGTGAGACTAGTCTATCATGTAAACTAGAAAGGAGCGATCAGTAGAGAGCAAATGTTCACCAGGCGGCAGCCACACATTTCTTCTCTAGTAGCCTATATGTTAGGTGGAGCTTTAAGATAAGATAATCCTTTATTAATTCGGGTGTCAAAGCAGCATGGGGGGGGGGTACAGGGTGGGGGATGCATAGATTCATAGTACAATACAATATAGTAATATAAAATATAATAATAATAATAAAATAATAAAGGCTCTCCACTCTCATCAAAACAAACGGCAAAACATGAAGTGAAGTGGTTTGTGGGAAATGTGGTCTTATCATGAGAATTGAGAACCAATTTGGCAGCTACATTTGTTGAAGAGGGTATTTCTACTTGAGTATTTCAGCACTCTCTCCACCTCAGCGTATTTCACTTTGGATGTCTCCGTTTTGGGATAAATTGGATTAGCTCTATCCTTCTTCCTTTATCGTGTGACTTGGATGATTGACAGGTAACAGTTACTGGGTGTTCGATGCGGAGAGGAAGATCACCGGGCCAGACTCGGTGCAGCGGCTGGGGCTGCCGGTGTCGGACATCCAGGCGGCAGTGAAGTGGGGCGAGGACCAAGGCCAGAAGGTCTACCTCTTCAAGTCCGGCACCTACTGGCGCTTCAGCCCGCAGGAGAACCGCGTGGACGCGTCCCACACTCGCAGCATGCAGGACTGGAGGGGCGTGCCCAGTGACATCGATGCAGCCTTTCAAGACCGATTCGGTGAGAGTTAGTGAGGCTCAAGAGAAAGCTACGTGTTTTAAATGAACCCATACAAAAACTAGAAAGCTGTGCTCAGTAGAACACAAATGTCCACCTGGGTGTTTACACTAAGTGTTTAATCATGTACATCTATTCACATCTATCCTAAAACAAAATGAACAGCATACACAATGACTTTCCAAACCAAAGTCTCACAAGCAATCCACTAATGCTGTTAGCCTAATACTGTAGATTGGGTTTTCCTCCATCTGCATTCATGTTAGCTTAGCAAAGTAGCAAAAATTAACTATTTGGTTTGTGCTAACTAGCAAGACACTTGCATTTCCTACTTCTGTAGTGCTTTAGGTTAACCAGCTAGACTTTGCTCTTTCTTACATATTACTGAATAATAATGTAATACTATGGTACCATAATGTAATATTATGGTATCATAATGTAATGCTGTGGTACCATAATGTAATGCTATGGTACCATAATGTAATGCTATAGTACGGTTGGCTAAAAACACCTCAACTCAAGTCCACCTCAAAGTCGATTATTGACCTTTGCCCCCTCTCCTCCCTGATAGGCTATCCCCACTTCCTGAGTGGGCTGCAATATTGGAAGTTTGACCCTGTGGAGGTGAAGGTCCTGGATGGGTATCCCCGCAACATCGGCATGGACTTTTTTGGCTGCGCCACGTCTCCATATCGATAGGTTACATACTGTTACATCCACTGCATTTCAACAGACTCTACAGTGGAACAGGATCAGAATAACCACGTCATTCCTTCTTCATTTCAACTGAAATCACCTCAGCGGGAAATAACACAGCAGATTAATTTCATAAGGACGGCTTCAAAGTGTGAACTAATTTAGTTTATGGATGGTTTCAACTTGACAACATAAACATTCCAAAAAGTACCCACGTTTATTTCCTGTTGCAGCGTTCGTCAAGGCTAGCAGGTATTAAAACTGGGTTCAAGCTGACACTGTAAGTCATGATGGGAACTGATGTTGACACCCTGCGTTTGTTGCCATGACAGGGAAACTATTTGAACCCTTCATTTGAAGAACCATATAATACTTACCTATTATGCACGTGGTTGTTTTTGGATGGATCATGTATTTATAAGTATAAGTATATGTCTTTATTTGTCATCAGATTAACACACACACACACACATGTGATGGGTGACCCACAGGAACACACACATGCACTGCGTCGCTAACAAAATGTTCTCTGCACCTCCCATCCCGCCGTCCTTCCCCCCAAGGGCAGCCGGGAGCAGACAAGGCCTGCGGCGAAAGCCGCGCCTGGGAACCAATCCAAGTGCTCCTGTCCGTCTTCGTCAGGGACGCGACAGCGTTAGCGATCTGTTGTGCATGTTTTTCCATTGGGTTTATCTTATCGGGAGGGGAAACCCTTGCGAGCACGGGGAGAACATGCAAACTCCACACAGAAAGGTATGGGAGATACCCCACCTGGGTAACTGGCAACACGGTAACCTGGTCCCCAAGCGGAAATCGAACCCACGACCTTCTAGCTGTGAGGCAACAGTGTTAACCACTACACCACCGTGCCGCGGTATTTGTATTGTATGTATTTGTAGTTGTAAAACCACTTGGTGTAAGAATGTGATACCACACTCGCAAATAATCTCTCCTGTCTTTAACTATGAATGAACACAACACTCCAATTTACCATCTTCAGAGAATTAGGTTTGAAAACATTGTTAATCCGAAAACTTAAAATGGACTTATATTTATATATGGATTTATAACCATATATTATATGGTTCTTCATCTGAAGGATTCAGTTAACATAAGGACCTTTTGGAATGACTTCAGGTTAACCCAAGTAAATTTTTTTTTTTTTTTAAAGTATACTTAGTATATTTTGTATTTATTCAGAAAGTATACTGAAGTTGTGTTATATTGAAACCACTTAAGGTATACTAGTGTTAAAAGTTGTACTTTGTGCTTAAATATATTGAAATTATACTTTTGATGTATTTTTGGTTACTTTACCAAAATTATATCATACTAAACATATGCTTTAAGTACAATGAAAGCACATAAGAAGTACCAAAGATACATTGCAAGTATACTCTCATAAAAGTACATATGGTAGAAATATACTTTTAACACAATATCAAAAAGTACTACTTTTTGACTTGGGACGGCATAGAGGTACAGGATTTCAAACCTTGCAAATTAACAGAGAAAGATATATAGCACAACTGACTAGATACCAACCAGCCTCCTGAAGTCCAGCCAACATCAACAAAATGTTTCACTATTCTCTGCATTAGATTGTTTTGTCTTCTTTTTCTTCCTTGGCTTCTGTCCTAAACAGCATTCAACTTTCTATGGAGATTTGCCTGTTGAAAGAAAATGTGTCCCTTTAGTCCGTCTAAAGTATCTAAAGTATCTCTAAAGTATCTAAAGTATCTCTAAAGTATCTAAAGTAACTCTGAAACCTTTGAAACCTCAGTGACCCAATGCATTCTCAGGAAAAACTTCACATACACAATATTTCTTCTTTTGTTTGAGAATGGCAGTCTTGTTATATTTTATTGTATTGGTTTTGTGCATACCTCAAAATGATGACAATGTTCTGAACTGAACAAACAGGTAGAGGGGTTTGAAGAAAGGGTGAAACACAAAAACCTTATCAGACCTTGTCAGCAAAACAAACAAAAAACGATACAATATGCATCAAACACATATTTGATTCCTCGCCATTACTGGAAATTTCCCCTGTCTTTAACAAATGTAATGTGCATAAAGTGTATGTTTTGGTAGATCTCAGCCTACCTTTCACACATTGATGTTGAAAAGAGAATATACTCCATGAAACTTGAAAATCAGTAGGTGTAGTGTAGGTAATTCACCCTTGTGAATATCACTGCACCTTTACGTTTGCTAACATTACTGTATTACTCCACTGCAAGCCATTCAAATTCATGCAGCAACTGGTACATAATAACAAGCACACCCAACTGAATGTGGACGTTTCAGGTGCGGGGCATGTAGTATAGAGAGCTTTGGGGAAAGTAATTGAGTATAGGCTCAATTACAGATGCTTAGCAACTTTCAAACAACTTTCAATTCTCATGGAGTATGGAGTTATGGAAAGATGTTAGACTGGTGGGGTCATTTAAGCACTAGCCACTAAACACCAATCACTAATGGTACAATTTGTAATCCACATGTAAACAAACTAGTCATTTTTCTTTTTCATTCTCAAATCGATGAAGTTCATACGAGGATAGACTACTGTATGTGTCAATTCAAGCGTTTAATACATTTCCATGCTGTATACGTTTTGTTGTGTGTAAACATTGGCTGATAATCTGATGAAAGGTGGAAAAGATACATTTTCCATGTACGAGTCAAAATCTTTTATATAAATAAATTACAAATTTGGCCTTTAAACTTTAAACAAATTGAAGGTACATTTGACTGACCAGCCAAGTCTCACTTTACTCTGTGGAGAAAATGTCAAACTGCCACGTCTTCTGGGCCTTTCCATTTAATTTATTTTGTTATATGTTGATGACACCATGTTTTTTTTGTCTCTGTGTGGACCATTGTCTGTTGTAAAGCTGACTCAAGACAGAGTTCTGGATTCAAGGCGACCCTTGAAGAATTAATTAGGCAGATTCAAGCTTTCTGGAACTTTGAGCTTTTAAAGGATCACACACTCCACCAAAAAAGTTATCAAAGTTAATACTAATCCTCATACATCACACAATTATAAACTGTCTTGTACAAATAAAACATTTAGACAGTTATTGAGTTAAAGAGTTGTTCATGCAAGACAAAATTTGTAAGAAAACTATTTCGAAGCTCGAACGCACATAGGTCGGAGATGATGGTTTCCCACGTCCAACTCCCTACCTCTGACCATAAACGAATGCAGAAGTAAACCAAATTAATTTGTACAAGGCAGTTTAATGTTTGGGAATATGTGTGAGATTATGATCTTAATAAATCAGCTTTAGTTTTTAGTGGAGTGTTCCTTTAAGGTGCTAAAACGTATGGTCAACTTGTGCTTTAAACTAGTGCTGGTCCTTGCTCTTAGCATGTAACGCTAGCTACACATCACAGCCGGTAAAATGAACGTTCATTGAGATCAACTTGGGTGGTCCAATTTGTCAAAATGTCTGTTCTGTTCTTTGGCCTGCGTTGAATGAATGCGACTTTGTGTGACAATTCCGATGTGAACGTTCAATTCAACACGTCAGCGTCCAGAGGGCAGATAGATTCTCAAAATTGATAACCATTTTGACCACTTCGGGGGGAGTGTTTGACAAACTCAGTGGAGATGTCATGTTTAGGTGCTATAGAATGTTTCTGGGTGAGAAAATGAAATGACATGGCGTCATGGTGTTCAGTGAACGTTCATTTGACCAGCTGTGGTAGGCATCTAACACAGCCAGCACTACATGTTAACGGCTGGTCGACCAGCAACTTGCAACATGTGATTATACTAATTGCAATGTAGCGCGTCATCGTGACAAACCATTTAAGTGATCATTCTTCTAACTCTGATTAACCCCTTCCTTCGCAGACGGTGCTATGTATGTAGCCATGCAACGATGGCCTGTGTCTTAATTTCTTTTGCTTCATTTCAGTTCTTGGAACGTCATCTTAGGCCTCCTCCTCAGGACACGAGAAACACAAACACATTTTTATGATATTTGACACGGTTTTTATGAGCTCATGGATCTTTCTTCCATCTGGTCATTTTATATGAAAGGTGCTACAGTAACTAATCAGTGCAGGACACTGATAAACCAATGACTTACTTTAATACACTGTGATGTAACTACAGAATAGCAGCATGGCATAGCTGAGATAAGACTCCCCGCTAGCACTGATATTGTATGGCTTTAAATGGATAGTTAAAATTTTTGGAACCCTAGCTCTATTGCTTACAGGCCAGTAGTGATGTTGATCAGTGGAATCCTTTCTCAGCGCAATCTAAGCTGTTCCTCATGCTTCTTAATTCTAGCTCCGGATAGTTAGCCACAAACCAATGCAAAGTCAATGGGGCTCCTGCCTGTACAAGCTGACTGAGGCTCACTGAAATCTATACTCCACAGTGGACACAAAGTAGATTTCACTGCAGCAGCTTGTACAGACAGGAATTCAACCCCATTGACTTTGCATTGGTTTGTGGCTAACTATCCAGAGCTAGTATGAGGAAATGTATGGACTGTACTGAGAATGGACTCGACCATCTCATCATTGAGAAGTAGGGAATAGGGCTAGGGGTCCAAAATCACAACTATCCCTTTAAACAATGTAAACATGTCATTGCAATGCAGCTGTTTTTTTTTGTAATCTATTTGTATGTATCTTCCACATGTACTTAACCATTACACATTTATCATTGTATAACTACACTGTGTATTTAGCATGTAAATAGTTTTGTATAAAATTCAGCGTCTGTTGTTTTCAATAAAACGTGTCTAAACCACTAAAACCTTCATATTTTTACATTTTTTTATTTTATGTTGCACAAAAAGATACAAAGTGTAGATAATGTGTACAGTAGATACTGTGTAATGTAGACTATCCCTTGTGGAAAAAAAGGTCATGGTAGTTTGATGGTATTTGGCAGTTTTACCATGGTAGCAGTATAAATAAATGACCATGGTACAGTCATGGTACCACGTTTGTCCTTAATTGTATAATCACTTTAAGATACTGCTGGTACATAGCAGCATGATGGTAATTATGGAAATTATGGAAAACCATGCTGAATATCATGATACTTCTTTGGTATGGGATGCATAATGTGAATTTGCTTTTGGATAATGTATATTCAAATCCCCCTGGATGATGACATAGATATTTTCCTTTTTCTACAGATTTTGAACGTTTACACTTTGATATTACAAATATGAGCATTTTTATGTATTAACTACTGTACTTAATTATGCACTGGAAATAGAAGTTACAGGACAATAGCTTCCATTTATTGTCCTGCAGGAACTCAGCTTGCAAGGCTATCATACAGTAGTAAAATACTAGTTCCTACAACAGTATAGGCAACTGTTCGGTCATCAGTCCTTGTGTGCTGAAGTTGTACACATATCTTGCTATCTAACGTGATGTATAGCTAGCAGCTGCTTGAAGATGAGCCAGTTGATGAACTGATTAAATTGACCTGATGCGAGTAATAATTTAAATCCAGCTTTCCCTCCTACATGCCAAATGCTGCTGTCAATCAAGGCAGAGAAGATAGTTTTTCCTTCCTTTTTTCCAGTGAACTGTTGAAGGTTGGTGAGCCGTATAACATCTGGGAAAGAGCCATAAATAGCTCCAGAGCCATAGGTTCCCTTCCCCTGATCTAGGTCCTAGGCCAACTCACTGTGTGCCCTGATCTAGGGCCTAGGTCAACTAATTTACCCCAAGCCCTGTTGTGAAGAAATGGAACCCAGCTGTGTTTCTATTGCCTCACTTTATGGACCACTTTATGAATTTAGTTTTTTTTAAATCATACCATAATTGGGCAGTAAGGCGTTACTTAGTAACACATTACTGTCATCGTATTACTTTCCCAGTAACAAGTAAAGTGAGGCTTTACAATTTCGAAAATAGTCATTCAATTACAGTTACTAATCCAAGTAATGCTGCATTACTGCATTACATCGTTGCCAGAAAAAGGGAAAACATTTATGTGGTCGTAAATGTCAGATTACGTTCATATGTGGTCCTCTGTAGATGACGTGTGCATGCTGGCAGGCTACTAGCCAAAAGGCAGCATGGAGGGTGACCGTCCGTTGTAAACTATATATGTAGGGGGAACAAAAGGTTTGCAACCCTGAGAAATATGACATCTAATTTGATGAAGCATCTGACACAGCAGCACGGGAATGTGAAACTTGATTAACAAAAAACCCGACATGGACAGGAAAGCCTTTACCAGTGCCAGCAATGGATGTAAACAAAACGACATCAACTGGATCTAAGATCAGGGCCAACACCACCCTGTGAGTGGAGAAGGTCTGAAGAAGCTTGTCACTGGAAATACCACCAAGGAGATATTATCTATTTACACGGTTGACCCTCATTTCGACACATCATAGAGAAAATACCCACAAACAACAATGTCAAGCTGCCGCAGAGAAAGACGAGAGAGAGAGAGAGAGAGAGAGAGAGAGAGAGAGAGAGAGAGAGAGAGAGAGAGAGAGAGAGAGAGAGAGAGAGAGAGAAGAGAAGAAAAATATGCGCTGATGGAAGCTAATTTCAAGCATCATGAGGTAGACCTTGTTTCCACCACAGCTGACATCTGGACAGCTAAAAACAGAAGGCAGAAGCTAAACAGTTTGTACATTTGTAGTGTTTTTGAAGAGGGCGTTGGTATAGGTGAAAGTAATGAGTAACATAACTAGTAATGTAACTAATTACTTTGATACAAAGTAATCAGTAAAGTGATTTTGATTACTTTTTAAACAGAGTAATCAGTAATAATTAACTAATTACACTTCCTGAGTAACTCGCCCAACACTGCCAACAATGGCCTCTTGAAGAGATGTGCTGGTGAAACAAGTTGAGCCTGTTTCTGTTTCTTCACAAAACAGTAGGTGGCGGACCACTAGCCTATCTTAAAACTCTGGGAGAGGTGTTTTTGGCCAACAGCTACAGTAGGCTAGTTGGTCTGTATCTGCTTCCATTCATCTATGCTAAGCTAGGCTAGCTTGCAGCCGGATAGCTTTCTACTGATATCGGGTAGCTTTCTGCAGGGCAGCTGAGAATTCTCAAACCTCAAGAACTTTACTCAAAAGATCCCATAATCATACAACACCATGAAAGAAAGAGAGAGAGAGAGAGAGAGAGAGAGAGAGAGAGAGAGAGAGAGAGAGAGAGAGAGAGAGAGAGAGAGAGAGAGAGAGAGGAGCTTGGTGTCAGCGCACCAATAACCCATCATCTCCAATTCCATAATCATACACCATGAGGGCCAGGTGACGCACTAGGAGTGAGAGAGGGAGGGCGGGAGAGAGAGAGTGCGCTTAGTGTCAGTGTGCTAACTTAAAGACAACATGCACAAAGCCAGTGAAAAAAAGATACAGGCACTTATTTGTAGATGAAGACCATGCACGTATCCCGCTGAACAGGGATAATAAAAGAAAGATAATAATAATAATAATAATAATAATAATAATAATAATAATAATAATAATAATAATAATAATAATAATAATAATAATAATAATAATAATAATAATAATAATAATAATAATAAGCTGTATTATACCTCAGTACACCTTACTGTAAATTGTACCTAAATTGTACCTCATCCCATTTCTGCTTTGCACTATATAGTATATTGTATATTAGTATATTGCATAGTATATTGTATATTGTATGGTAACTCAGTTACTTCTAGTCTGCATTGAACATTGTACATATGTATATACTGAAAACTGTGTCTACGTACGTGACCTCTATTTTTTACTCTATTTTTACATGCTATACTATTTTATTTCATACTTATCTTTTGTCTAGCACAGTCTCTGGAGCGTAACAGAAAGAAGCATTTTGCATAAAAGTATTCTGTATGACAACTATTAAAGAAACTTGAAACTTGAAACTATAAGAATTGCATCCAAAAGTGATTCACAGCATAAAATACAGTAATAAAAATAATTATAATAAAAAATGGTAAAAGCCATGCAGGTAATAACAATACAACAAAATCATCAGAAATGGCATAAAAATAGCGTCATAAACAACAATAAAATAGTTCTAATTTACAATACAATAATCACAGTGTGGATGTAATGAGTGTTCAGTGGCAGAATGTATTAAAATGCTAAGGTGAAGTGATACGTTTTTAACTTACTGTTGAAAATATTTAGTGAGCCCTAATGTCTGCAGGTAAAGTGTTCCAGATGACATTGATGACTTTATTGTAAAAGTCTTCCTTGTTAGCAGATGAAAGAATAACAAAGGGGGAACGTTTATATGCACACAATACACCCCTCTCCCAGAGTTTTAAGCTAGGCCAGTGGTCTTCGTGAGTTACTCAGGAAGTGTAATTAGTTACTTATTACTGATTACTCCTTTAAAAGTCATCAAAATTACTTTACTGATTACTTTGTATCAAAGTAATTAGTTAGGTTACTAGTACTCATTACTTTCACTTACCCAACGCCCTCTTCGAAAAAAGTAATGTACAACCTGTTTAGCTTCTAAAGCACAGCAGAGGATGTTCTTCCTGCGGCAGCTGAAGAAGTTCAACCTGCCGAAGACGATGGCGGTTAACTTCTACACAGCCATCACCGAGTCCACACTGTAAGAAAAAAAGCTGCAAGAAAACGGTAAATGTCTGGCATCAATGGTTTCCAAATACTTACTGTCAAATTACAGTAAAATCAAATACATTTACAGATTACAACCTTTATTTAATGGTTAATATTTTGATAAAAGGTAATTTACTGTCTTTGTATGGTATTAAAGTAGAAAAACAAAGGTAATCTATAAAAGAATACAGTGAATTTCCTGTGAAATCTTATTTTAATATTTTTTTTTACAGTGCATCCTTACCTCAGTATGGTACACTGCGGCCACTGCCAAGGACAAAGGCAGGCTACAGCGTGTCATTCACTCTGCTGAGAAGGTTATCGGCTGCAAGCTGCCATCTCTCTAGGACCTGTACGCCTTCAGGTAAGATTGTGGCTGACCCCTACCACCCCGGTCACAATCCGTTTGAGACACTCCCCTCTGGCAGGAGGTTGCGTCCGTCAGGGCCAAAACCTCACGCCACAAGAACAGCGTCTACACCTCTGCAGTGGGCCTCAAGGCCCGGGACCCCCACTGACACTGTCTCTCATCTCCTCTCCCCATAGACACTATACGTTACATTAAGCATCTGTCACAATGTGTTACATTAACACAATCTTCCTGGACTATCATATTTGCACATATACTCAAAACTGTGAGCATCTGAACATGACACATTATTTGCACAATACTGCACAATTGCGCAGCTCTATTATAATATATTCTATTCCACTGTATTTTTATTTGTATTCTATATTAAGTGTATATATTCTACAACAATCCTGCACAATTGTACAGCCCTGTTCTATATTATATGATATTGTATTTATTTTTTCTAATTTCGTTTATAAATGCCATTTTATTTTATTCTACTTTAAATGAACTTTTTATTACATTTTTACTCCTACTTGCCTGTAAGTGTTGATATTGTCTGTTAATGTTGATGCACCAAATGACCAAGACAAATTCCTTGTATGTGCAGCTTACTTGGCAATAAAATACTTTTCTGATTCTGATTCTGAGCTGTAAGTAACACAAGGATTCAGTGTCCCTGATGACATTACTGTCCCCATGTACAAACTCATTTACTCTCAGTAACTGTCAAACCAAATCAATGTGTGCACAAAGCTTTTAGAGTTTCTGGATGTGTGTGAGATTATGTGCAATTAAGTGCTCCTTTAACCCTTTCACTACCACACTACCAAAGGGTTAACCCTTTCACTGCGACAATACAGAAGGTTAACCCTTTCACTGCCACACGACAAAGGGTTAACCCTTTCACTACCACACTACAGACGGTTAACCCTTTCACTACCACTCTACAGACGGTTAACCCTTTCACTACCACACTACAGACGGTTAACCTTCTGTAGTGTGGTAGTGAAAGGGTTAATGCTATGCTCTCTAACTATTGAGCTACGAGATCACTCCACAATATGGCCTTTGACATTGGTGTTTTACTGCACAGTCACTTGCGAATCGGCTGGATTATATCCTGCACATGTATCTGTAGCGACACAGTGATAATCACAGCTGGATTATATCCTGCACATGTATCTGTAGCGACACAGTGATAATCACAGCTGGATTATATCCTGCACATGTATCTGTAGCGACACAGTGATAATCACAGCTGGATTATATCCTGCACATGTATCTGTAGCGACACAGTGATAATCACAGCTGGATTATATCCTGCACATGTATCTGTAGTAGTGACACAGTGATAATCACAGCTGGATTATATCCTGCACATGTATCTGTAGTAGTGACACAGTGATAATCACAGCTGGATTATATCCTGCACATGTATCTGTAGTAGCGACACAGTGATAATCACAGCTGGATTATATCCTGCACATGTATCTGTAGTAGCGACACAGTGATAATCACAGCTGGATTATATCCTGCACATGTATCTGTAGTAGCGACACAGTGATAATCACAGCTGGATTATATCCTGCACATGTATCTGTAGTAGCGACACAGTGATAATCACAGCTGGATTATATCCTGCACATGTATCTGTAGTAGCGACACAGTGATAATCACAGCTGGATTATATCCTGCACATGTATCTGTAGTAGTGACACAGTGATAATCACAGCTGGATTATATCCTTCACATGTATCTGTAGTAGCGAAACAGTAACAGTGTATTGCACTACCAAAGGACCTAGCATGTCCTACATGCTCTGTAAATAACTATGTACAGATACCGAGATGTCCCACTATGTTGCCTGTTTATTGCACAATGTTGTTTTTATTGGAATCTATTATATGTTGTACTACTGTATTGCACATCGTTGCGGGCAAGACCACCCGCATTTCATTGTATACTTGTATGCCGTGACAAATAAAACTCTTGACTTGACTTGACTTGATAATCACAGCTGGATTATATCCTGCACATGTATCTGTAGTAGCGACACAGTGATAATCACAACTGGATTATATCCTGCACATGTATCTGTAGTAGCGACACAGTGATAATCACAGCTGGATTATATCCTGCACATGTATCTGTAGTAGCGACACAGTGATAATCACAGCTGGATTATATCCTGCACATGTATCTGTAGTAGCGACACAGTGATAATCACAGCTGGATGATGAGCAGCAGGAGCTCACCCTGAGGGCCAGGCAGGCCTGCACACGCTCACACAGACACATATACAAGAAACATTGGGTTTAGGCTCTAGCATTACACAAGGAGAACCAGCCAAGATCTAAAGAAAAAACTAAAAAAAATATGTCTGTAGCTTCAACTCTTAACCCTTTCACTGCCACACTACCAAAGGGTTAATTCTTTCACTATCACACTACAGAAGGTTAACCCTTTCACTACAACACTACAGACGGTTAACCGTCTGTAGTGTGGTAGTGAAAGGTTAACCTTCTGTAGTGTGATAGTGAAAGGGTTAAACCTCTGGACTCTGTCTATGTGTCCGTCATGAAAAGGTTGGACGGCCTTCTCTGGTTGAAAGGTGTAACTATCATTGGTATTTGTTTATTTTTGAAGCCCTTATTGGTACTCCCCCCTTAGTTCAAGTTTCAAGTTTCTTTATTAGTTGTCATACAGAAGTACAGAATACTTTTATACAAAATGCTTCTTTCTATTACGCTCCAGAGACTGTGCTAGACAAAAATAGATAATAAAATAAGTATAGCAAGTAAAAATAGAAGTCACGTACGTGGACACAAGTGTTCAGTATGTACATATATACAATGTTCAATGCAGAGTAGAAGTAACTGAGTTACCATACAATATACTAATATACAATATACTATATAGTGCAAAGCAGAAATGGGGTGAGGTACAATTTACAGTAAGGTGTAATGAGGTATGGGTTGTAGTGCAAATTCTTTACCAATAAATATAAAGTGTGTTTAGGTGTTCTAAAGTGTGTAAAGTGGGTGATGCAGTGAGTTGTTTGTTTAAAGTGAGTGTGTGCGTGTGGATGTGTGTGCTGTGAGTGCATTTGATGGTTGTTACATAGTGTTATTGTTCGTTGAGCATCCTGATGGCCTGGGGATAGAAGCTTCTTCTGAGTCTTTCTGTGCTTGTCATGAGACTCCGGTATCACTTGCCTGACCGCAGCAGTTCAAAGAGGCAGTTGTTTGGGTGGCTGGAGTCTTTGATAATTCTCTTAGCCTTACCCATGCACCGCTTGTTGTAAATGTTCTGGAGAGTGGGAAGCCCCCCTCCAATTGTGCGTTCGGCTGAACGTGCCACTCTCTGTAGTCTGCTACGGTCTTGTGCGGTGCTATTCCCAAACCAGGAGGTGATATTGCCAGTCAGGATGCTCTCTATTGTGCATGAGTAGAAGTTCTTAAGGATCTTCTGACTGACTTGGAACTTCCTTAGGCGCCTGAGGAAGTAGAGGCGTTGCCGTACCTTCTTCACAACACTGTCAATGTGTGTGGTCCATGTCAAGTCCTCGGATATGTGGACTCCGAGGTACTTGAAACTGTTCACTCTCTCAACCGGTGCCCCGTCGATGCTGAGGGGGCTGTAGTCCCTGACCCCTGACCTCCTGAAGTCCACAATCATCTCTTTTGTTTTGCTGACGTTCAGGGAGAGGCAGTTCTCCTGACACCACTGCGACAGATTCTCTACCTCTTCCAGGTAGGCTCTCTCGTCGTTGGCAGAGATCAGGCCCACCACTACTGTGTCATCAGCAAATTTGATGATTGTGTTGTTGTTCCGCTGTGCCACACAGTCATGTGTGTACAGGGAGTAGAGGAGGGGACTCAGAACACAGCCCTGGGGGGCCCCTATGTTGAGCGTGATGGATGAGGAGGTGCAGTTGCCTGCTCTTACCACCTGCGGTCTACCCGTCAGGAAGTCCAAGACCCACTGGCAGAGGTCATAGTTCAAGCCCAGGTCCCTGAGCTTGGCTATGAGTTTGGAGGGGACTATGGTATTGAATCATCACAGTGATGTCTCTTGTGTGAACCTTGGAACCTATTCTACACATTCAAAAGACTGGCTGGTTCTTAGGGTAGTTTGCTCTGAACTAGGAAAAACTACTTTTTCCTTTGATGCTTCCAACACCTGGAATGCCCTCCAACTGACTCTGATGTTATAAGTATGATCTCACACCACTGTGTATCAACTTGTAACTGTCTTAACTGATTTATTTTATTGTATACTCTTACTGTATTTGTTCTTGTGCCTATGAATCTACTGATAACTGTGTCTTGTTTTGTAAGCTCGTCGTCACTGTAAATGAAGGTAACCTCAGTGTCTCACGAGATTTAAAATTAAATTAAAATTAAAATGTTTATGGAGTGCTGGTATGAGGTACCGTACAACTTCAAATAAAAGCAGAGTCCCTAATAGAGACCTGTCCCAAATAAAGGGGAGGTGTTCTTATGCGTTTTGACAAATAAAGACAGGTTTCAATTAGAAGCTTGGTTTACATAAATTGTTTATCTGGTTGCCATTGACACTTTTAATCACACTTTCATCATTTAGCAGGTTACCATCAATCTTCCAAGCTGATAGAATCACTGCATGAATGGAAAGAGCAGGAGCCAAGTCTTATCAGCCATCTTCTCCTAAGCACCACTGGGGATCTGGTGCAGTGAAGTGTTAATAATCAAATGATCCATAGGATTAGTAGATGAATACCCTCTTTGTTTGTTTTATTTAGAGGAATTAGAGGCCTGACTCATATAAAGGTGGGTGAGTTCAGTGATTGAAGCAAATAAAAGTTTGGGCTATTAATTTCAGTTTCAGTACCCCCCCCACACACACACACACCCCACATTGCAATTTGAATTGGATACTTTTCAGGTGGCACACTGGATACGATGGTGCATGGTATAACTTTCTGAGCACAACACTCTAACTTACAATCTTTAGATAATAAAGTACTCAGCCTCTATTGTCTTTAACATTGTTCCTCTGAAATCATCAAACAGATCTTCATCTGAGGTACTCAATTCAATTCTAACCATGTAATGATCCAGATGGTTCCAACACACAGACAGAAACTGGAGGCAGAAAAACCACATCCAAACCACAGAGGATGAACTGCCAGGTGCAGGTCATACAGTTTGAGTTTGACACTTTCTATACCTCTTTCTGTATAGAATCCTGAACACCATAGCAAACCATTGTGAAGACCAACATTGCTGGTCCCTGGCTGTGCAGCTATTATGCTTCATAGCACAGCCCAGTACAATTAATGTTCACTGAGATAAACGTGGATGCCTACAGAAAAACGTTATGATGTCATGTAATTTCATTTTTCTTACTCATATGCATTCTGTAGAATCTAAACTTGTAACCCAAGCCACGCAGAAGTTGCTGAAATGGTCCAATTAGTCAAAATGTCAAGATTGTAGTGACTGTACATAATTCACACGGAACTCGTTGGGAATGGTAGTTCCCCCCGGACGATTTATAGGGTGGCACTTCCTGCCACCGGCATTCTTATTTTACTGTCGATACGACTACGTCGATTTGTTGTTACGCTGATGAATAAAGGAATTAGGTTTAGCTTCGAGACACCGCCTCCGACTCCTTCTTCTCAGCGCTACACTGGTGACCCCGACATTAGTCTCGAGGAAGTTTCCGAGACGGAGAATACGACGAACATGGCAAACAACGCTGGTTTTCTCAGACTGCCTGAGTTTTGGGAGCAGTCGGCGGCCGCGTGGTTCGCCCAGGCGGAGGCGCAATTCGCCCTACGGGGAATCGTGGATGACGCCGCTCGATACTTCCACGTCGTCTCGAGTCTGAACAACACTACGGCGGCGAGAACGGTAGGCTTCATTACCGCTCCGCCGGCCCGGGATAGATATGAGGCGTTTAAGACGCACCTGCTCAGGATTTTTGAGTTGTCGCCGTCTGAGCGGGCCCGACGCTTGTTGGATATACGTGGCTTGGGAGACAGCAAGCCGTCGGCGCATATGGAAATGATGCTGAATCTACTGGGCGCCGAGCAGCCGAACTTTTTATTTAAAGAGCTGTTCCTCAGACACATGCCGCCACGGGTACAGACGGCGCTGGCCAATACAAACATTGTGGATCCCCGCGCTCTGGCAGAAGAGGCAGACCGGTTCTACCTGGCCACGCAGCACTTAGCCCCAGAGGTGCTGGCCCCGACACGGGCGCACATGCCCAGAGGGGGAGGGGCGAAGATGGAGAGGGGCGCCGCGGCCGGCGGCAATAATGACACAGGCCTGTGTTATTTCCATGCACGCTTCGGCGCGAAAGCAACAAAGTGCCGCCCGCCTTGTACTTTTGTCAGGGCGGGAAACGCCAACACCTGCGCCCAGTAGCGGCCGTGAGCGCAGGTACGTCGAACAGGCTACTCTTCATTAAGGACACACTCTCTGGTCGAGAATTCCTCTGCGACACCGGAGCACAGAGGAGCGTCCTACCGGCGACGGTGGTGGACACCGCCGGCGGGGGGGGGGGTCCGCGACTGACGACCGCCAACGGTAACCCGATCCGCACCTACGGCACGAGGACCGTGGAGTTGTGTTTCGGGGGACAGCGGTTCACGTGGGAGTTTGTCACGGCCGACGTCTCGTTCCCACTACTCGGGGCGGATTTCCTCTGCGCACATGGGCTCCTCGTGGACGTGAGGCACGGCCGCCTGGTAGACGCCCAGACGTACGCTTCCTTGACTTGTGTGCGCAATGAAGTGGTACAGATACAGCACTCAAAACTCAAACCTCTCATGCCTCTCTACCACTCTCTACCACTCCTCTATTGTTCTTGACCGGGCCAGATTTCACACCTCCACTTCCTCCCACAGGCTGGGCAGATTTTCATCTTACATTTTTATTCGTCCCAAATGTCCCAGCCCCATCAGATTTCTTAGCTTTTTTCACTGTTTACTTATCATGCATTGCAACACTAATATATGGTCAGTACCCCAAGTCAGACTGCCCATATAAAAATTATTTTGGGGGTCTGAGGGCAGTAGCCCCCGACCCCCTCCCTGGGGAAGCACTTAAGTTAACTACCCTCCCTTTGTTCCCCCAGCCAACACCCCCGGAAAATTAACACCTGAGTAGACTTAAGTGGCACACAAGCAGCAACAAGCAGCAGACAAGCAGCAGAATTGGTTTGATTTTTGAGCGCTGCGTCTGTATACAGCGGGCTGGCCAGCTCGCTCGCAGAAGGTGACGTGTACCAACGCCTACTGCGGGAGTTTCCCGGCTTGACACAGCCTACGTTCTCGGCCGCGACCACCAAACACGGGGTCGAGCATCACATAGAGACTCAAGGAGCTCCCGTGTACGCTAGGGCCCGCCGGCTCAACCCTGACAGACTAGCAGTCGCTAGGTCAGAGTTCGCCAACATGGAGAAGTTGGGGATTGTCCGACGCTCGGACAGCCCCTGGGCCTCGCCGCTGCACATCGTGCCCAAACCGGACGGGGGATGGAGACCGTGCGGGGACTACAGACGCCTCAACGACGCTACCACGCCAGACCGCTACCCGGTCCCCCACATCCAGGACTTCTCAGGGCACCTGGCGGGTAAGCTGTTCTTTTCGAAAGTAGACCTGGTACGCGGTTACCACCAAGTGCCGGTACACCCCTTGGACGTCCCGAAGACGGCGGTGGTAACACCCTTCGGTCTATTTGAGTTCCTACGGATGCCGTTCGGACTGAGACATGCCGTTTATTTTTGTCTACCTGGACGACATCCTCGTCGCCAGCTCCTCGGCCGAAGAGCACCTGGAGCACCTACGATGCCTCTTTACGAGGCTGGGCCAAAACGGCCTAATCATCAACTCGGCTAAGTGTCAGTTCGGGTTGACCTCCATACGGTTCCTCGGACACCTCATCGACAGGAGGGGGGCCGCCCCCCTCCCGTCGAAAGTGGAGGCCGTTTCCGCTTTCCCACGACCCCCGACGGCCCGGGCGCTCAGGGAATTTCTCGGGATGGTGACGTTTTATCACCGGTTCATCCCCCGGGCGGCCCACACCATGCGGCCGCTTTACGAGGCGCTGAAGGACAAGTCCCCCAACCAGCCGGTCGACTGGACGGCCGAGAGGACGACAGCCTTCGCGGCCACCAAGGCGGCCCTGGCGGGTGCAGCCATGTTGGCTCACCCGTCACCGGGGGCCCCGGTCGCCATTACCACCGACGCGTCAGACTACGCGGTGGGCGCAGTGCATGAGCAATACGTTGACGGCGCCTGGCAACCGCTGGCGTTTTTCAGCCGTCAACTGACCCCCAGGGAGCGCAAGTACAGCGCATTTGACAGAGAGCTCCTAGGTCTCTGGTTGGCGGTGCGCCATTTTCGTTTCATGCTGGAGGGCCGGGAGTTTACGGCCTTCGTCGACCACAAACCCCTCACGTTCTCCATGTCCAAGGTGGCTGAACCGTGGTCCGCGCGACAACAGCGCCAACTCTCGTACATTTCCGAGTACACGACAGACATACGGCATATCGCCGGGAAAGCCAACGTGGTCGCAGACTGCCTATCCAGGGTCGTCATCGGAGCTGTGCAACTGGGCCTCGACTACGTCGCCATGGGCTCGGAACAGGCCTCCGACCACGACATCCAGGCCCTCAGGACAGCGGATACCAGTCTGCGCCTCAGAGACGTCGCGATTGGCGGCTCGGGCGCGTCCCTGCTCTGTGACCTCTCCACCGGGCAACCCCGGCCGCTGGTCCCTATAGGCTGGCGCAGGCGGGCTTTCGAGGCTGTGCACGACCTGTCTCACCCCGGTAGGAAGCCTTCGAGCAGGTTGGTGTCACAGAAGTTTGTGTGGCGAGGGCTCAAGAAAGACGTGATGGCCTGGGTCGACGCGTGTGTGTCCTGCCAACGGGCTAAAGTGCACCGACATACCAGGGCCCCGCTTGTGACATTCGTGGTTCCCGAGAGGAGGTTCGACCACGTCAATGTTGACCTCGTGCCGTTCCCCTCGCCTCGACGTCTTCTTCCGACGTGGCCCGCGCCTTTATCAGCACGTGGGTCGCACGTTTCGGGACCCCGTCTGACCTCTCCTCCGACCGGGGCTCGCAGTTCACCTCGGAGCTCTGGAACGCGGTCGCCAGCGGCCTGGGGGTTAAGCTGCACCGTACAACCGCGTACCACCCGCAGGCCAACGGGCTATGCGAACGTTTCCACCGGTCCATGAAGGCGGCGCTGCGCGCAGGCCTGACGGACGGCAACTGGGTAGATAAGCTGCCGTGGGTCATGCTCGGACTTAGGAGCGCCCCCAAGGAAGACCTGCAGGCCTCGTCCGCGGAACTGTTATACGGCCAGACATTGCGCGTCCCGGGGGATTTCATTCCGGACGCGACAACCCCTTGGTCCGCGGCCAGCCAGCGTTCCACCCTGCGAGAAGCGGCTCAGACCTTCGCCCCGATTCCCACGTCGCAGCATGGTACCCCCGTTTCCCGGGTGCCGCGCAGCCTGCACACGGCGGAGTATGTTTTTGTTCGCCACGATGCGCACCGGGGGCCCCTACGCCCCCCTTACGATGGCCCGTTTAGGGTCCTGCGACACGGTAACAAGGACCTCATGGTCGACATGGGCGGTAGGACGGAGACCGTGTCGATAGACAGGATCAAGCCCGCTCACATAGACGTTTCACAGCCTTTGGAGTTGGCCCTTCCCCCCCGCAGGGGTCGTCCGCCGTTGCCCCGGGTGCCACCGCCCACAGAGCCACCGGCGGCCTCACCGATGCCAGCGCCCCCGGGTGTCGGTGAGGGTACGGGCGCTTGCGACGCTTTCCCCTCTCCGCCCCCGGTTTTCCACGCTCGCCGAGGCCGTTTCGTGCCCCCGGGTGTCGTGGACGGCGCGGGCGCTTATGCCACTCCGCCCTCCCCGCCCCCGGCTTTCCGCACACGCAGAGGCCGGGCAATTGTTCCCCCACGCCGGGGGGATTTTGACTATGGGTGAATTCTGGGGGGGCTTGTGTAGTGACTGTACATAATTCACACGGAACTCGTTGGGAATGGTAGTTCCCCCCGGACGATTTATAGGGTGGCACTTCCTGCCACCGGCATTCTTATTTTACTGTCGATACGACTACGTCGATTTGTTGTTACGCTGATGAATAAAGGAATTAGGTTTAGCTTCGAGACACCGCCTCCGACTCCTTCTTCTCAGCGCTACAAGATGCACATTTTTGTCTTCTCTAACATTATTTGTTTGCATTCAAATTATTATTTTCACATTGCATTCCATAGATTGCATCTGAGTTAAACCTACAATGTGTAATTTAACTCCAAAACATATATGAACGTGATCACAATTGACTCTGTGAGTGAGTTTCATTGCTCAGTGCACTGCAGCAGCAGTGCAGAGATATTCCAGTCTAACGTTTCACAGAGAGGCTCCTCCTTCTAACCAATCAGAGGAGCTCAAAGGGAGTTGTGTTGGAATGAGCACTTTTAGTGGTTGAATCTACACGGTCCTCATTCAACACAGTCTGGCAATGTGGACCATGTAGATTACATAACCACAACATTTGGTGCGAATGTTCTGATCACAGCTGTGGGAGGCATCAAGCAACATAGTTTAGACGGTTCAAGTTATGCAGTAAATCCCAGGAATGTATCCAACGGTATCTATAATCCACATGGGGCATATTCCAATAGTCTCAGGTATAAGAGAAATAGTGTTAGTGAAAAACAAAAAAGTGCACGTTAAAATGAGAGTCAGTATTTAGAAAGGGTTAGCAGGGGAGCCCTGTCCCGTCAACCTGTGACTTTAGTCAATTGGGGTATATATTTTTTCCTTTTCAAGCCAATAACCTGGAGGTAGTGAAAAGCCTGTTACTACTCATAGCAGTTGGGAAACATATTATTCATTGTCAAGGGTGGGTAGTGGTATAATAATATAATGCAGGACCTCTTTAGAGGTCTTTATTCGGCATGCAACGAACTGGGACATGCAATGGGAGCGGAACACACACACTGGAATACACACACAATTTTTTCTCAGTCGCTGATGTGATTGAGCTCTGCGCTTAACCCATCCCGTCGTCCTTCCCCCCAAGGGCAGCCGGGAGCAGACAGGGTGTCGGCGAGGTACCGCGCCCGGGGACCAATCCAAGTGCTCCTGCCCATCTTCGTCAAGGACGCGACAGCATCAGCGATCTGTTGTGTGCATGTTTTTCCATTGGGTTTATCTTATCGGGGGGAAACCCTTGCGAGCATGGGGAGAACATGCAAACTCCACACAGAAAGGCCTGGGAGATCCGCCACCGTGCCAGTGAGTTTTATTGTCCTTGATGTTCCTCCTTGGGGGTGCAGTAGAATGTGTGAGGGTGTTTTGACCTAGCAGAGGCCTATATGACTGCCTACAGGGAATCAGGTGATACTGGTGCTTTTCTCTTGTCCTCCCTTTTTGGGTTGAACTGGTTGTTTTGCAGTTAGGCTTGTGTGATTACATCCTGTTGTCTCGCTACTCCTGCCTAGGCAAGCATTAGTTAGACTCTGTCACGTCAGCTGTGGTTAGCTTGACACCGAGGCAGCAGATGCTAATGATAGGAACTACCCTACGGTGGCACACAGTGGCTTGGATTTAATTGGAGACAGTTAACCAACCAGATCTAAGATGCCAATAATTCGAACTATTGGCTGGTGAACAGATCTACCATTATGTAGGGGCCCTCCTGATGGAGTCCTGGGACGGGTGCTCAAGGACTGTGCGGCTGAACTAGCCCCAGTTCTCACCACCATCTTCAACCTGTCTCTGGGCTCATCCTGGGTTCCCGCATGTCTTAAAGCAGCCACAATAGTCCCGGTTCCAAAGAAACCTAAAGTCACAGGCCTGAACGACTACAGACCTGTGGCACTCACCCCCATCGTCGCAAAATGCTTTGAGAGACTGGTCATGAAACATATAAAAGCCTCCATACCGCCATCATTAGACCACAACCAGTTTGCCTACCGGAAGAACAGGTCAACAGAGGATGCTATTGCCATTGTGTTGCACACTCTGCTGGAACACCTAGAGCACAGGCACACATATGGTAGACTCCTTTTTGTTGACTTCAGTTCAGCTTTCAACACCATTTTACCCAACAAGCTCCACAGTAAACTGCACAAACTCGGACTGAACACCACACTATGCAACTGGATCTTGGACTTTCTCACAAATCGCACACAACATGTTAGGATTGGCAAGCACACATCCCCCACCCTGCCCATTAGCACCGGGGCCCCTCAGGGGTGTGTACTCAGCCCACTTCTCTACACTCTTTTTACACACGACTGTTGTTCCTCCTCTCCATCTAACCTCATAGTAAAATTTGCAGACGACACAACAGTGCTTGGCCTCATCAGAGGGAATGATGAGACCTCATACAGGAGGGAGGTTGAGCAACTAGTGGAGTGGTGCGATGGTCATAACCTTGCTCTCAACCCCACGAAGACCAAGGAGATGATCATCGATTTCCGCAGGACTGGTGACCTCAGCCACTCTCCACTCCTCATTGGGAATGAGGAGGTGGAGAGGGTTTCAAAATTTAAGTTTCTGGGCGTGACAATGTCTGATGACCTGTCCTGGGGGGTCAGCATTGCCTCTGCTGTGGGCAAAGCACAGCAGCGCCTTTTCTACCTTAGGAAGCTTAAATGGGCTAAACTCCCACAGGGACTGATGGCCAACTTCTACCACTGCGCAGTAGAGAGTGTACTCACGTACGGACTACTGGTGTGGTTTACTGGCTGTACCAGGGCAGAGAAGGAGGCCCTCCACAGAGTGGTCAAGGCTGCGAGGAGGATCACTGGAGCTAGCCTCCCAGATATCTCCACAGTCTTTACCTCCCGCTGCCTACGGCGTATAAATAACATCTTACTAGACCAGTACCACCCAGCAAACCATCTCTTTCAACTGCTGCCCTCTGGTCGAAGGTACAGATCCATCCAGTCCGGAACCAGCAGACTGACCAACAGCCTCTACCCACGGGCTGTCAGGCTGCTCAACGACGAACATCAACTTGCCCCCCCCCGCATCCCACCCCCGGTGACATAACTCCCACTCCCACATTACAACAATAACTGTGAACCGGACTTGCATTGCTGCACTATACAATACTTCATCCTTTGCAAGTCAACGCCCCCCCCCCCCCTCCTTCCATCAACTCACTGGACTGAAATATTTATATTTATTAATTTATTTGCACAAGCACTAAATGCACTTGGGACAATGATGGTATGTTATATATTGGGACATTGGGACATTGATACTTTATTACTTATTACTATATTACTACTATTATTGACATTATTATTTTGCACATGTTATATCTTATGTTGTATGCCAGTAGTGATGTTCCTAACAAATTTCGTTGTACCAACAATGACAAATAAAGATCTATTCTATTCTATTCTATTCTCCACGATGGCATTTATTTTCTTTTTTTTCATGCGTTGGGCTCCACAGTGAAATGGCAGTACTTGGTCTATTGAACTGTATATACATACCTGCTCAGCTGGACTCTGGGTATTCAGCCTTTGACCAGTAGGTGTCTGTGATTAAAGTATGGTGGATTTCACCTGCCAGCTGACTGGAAGCGCAGAATAATTAAGGTAGAGTTTAATGGCTGTGGTAGGTTACGTGGGGTGGACGTTGTGGGGCCCTGTGACTGTGAGGTCCCACTTGCTGGAGGAACACTTTGCCCCAGGCACGTGCACACATAGAGCCCAAGGGGTGCTTGAGCACCTGCCTTTTTGAGCCTCATAAAAAAAATAAGAATTAAATAAAAAGATTTGTTTTCCTTCTTTTTTTTTACCGTTACGCATATAGACTGCCCTTCCAACTGAAAAATGTCAGGATAGAATCAAAATATTAGGTAAAGAGAGAGCGATGCCCCATATTCCATTGCAGTTTGCACAGCCTCCTCAGCGTGCCTCTCCACGGACCTATATATGTTATGCATAGCGTGGGTGGTGATGATGATCAAATCAAATCAAATCAAATTTATTTATAGGGCCCGACAACACACGTTAATGTCCCCATGGGCCGTACAGGTCTTCTTTAAACAAGTCAAGAAGAAAACATAACAATAAGTCAAGAACAGAACAAGAACACCATAAGGTCCAAACATTTTTAGATGAATGCAAATAAATGAAAGAATGCAAGCACTCCCAGACATACCCCACGCGAAGGTAAGGAAAAACTCACTAAAACCTAACAATAGGGAAAAAAGCTCCACAGGCAGTGTGGAGGAGAGAAACCTTAGAAGGGCCATTCAAGGGGGGATCTCCCTTCTTAGATGTTGGTGATAGTAGTGTTGCAGACGTACACAGTTGGTAAGCATGCACTCATGTGTGTAGTGAAACACAGATGAGTGCATGCAATAGCAACTGAACATTTTGAAAGATTAAAGATAGAGCTAATAGCGATAGCAACTGAACATTTTGAAAGAGTAAAGATAGAGCTGATAGCGGATCTATTTGAGGCACAGGGGCGGCGCAAAGAGGGTCACGTCCTCCCTGTCTTAGTCACGGGACATTCAACACTCCGGTCATTGCTCAGGGACAGCCGGAGACAGGGAGATAGGGGGCGGCGCAGAGAGGGTCGCGAACTCCCCGACATCATCGCGGGACATCCGGCACTCCGGTCACCACTACGAGACCTCCGGAGACAGGGGGGCACGCAGAGGGGGTCGCAACCTCCCGGCCTTCATCACGGGACGTCCAACACTCCGGTCAACACTCCAGGACAGCAAGTCATAGGGGGACAGGGAGACGGGACAGGCATTAGACAGCTCATGAGATTGTAGTGGGCGGACATAGCAATAGATACAAGTGGTAGGCATATATGTGAATGGAGTAGATATATGAAGTAAGCGTATTATGTGAATAGAATAGAAGTACTTAACCCAGCAATGAAACCGCGTTGACTGTTAATCTGTTAACAGTCTGTTAATACTGTTAATCAGTTGACAGGACCACGGACAGACGACGGTGAATAACTGATCCAAGGCCTCGGAGGTGCATGTAGAGCAGTCACTACAATCTTGGCCAAGACCCCGAGCAGGGAGGGGGGGGAGGGGGAAAGAGGGGGGGGGAAGAGTTAGAGAGTTCCCATGTTTGTGGTGCTGCAAAGGAGCAGACATGTAGTACCCTGTAGTGCCATGTAGTACCTGTAGTGCCATGTAGTACCCTATAGTACCATGTAGTGCCATGTAGTACCCTGTAGTACCCTGTAGTGCCATGTAGTACCCTGTAGTGCCCTGTGGTACCCTGTAGTGCCATGTAGAGCCATGTAGTACTCTGTGGTACCATGTAGTACCCTGTACCATAACTAAACTACACAGATTAATCTAAATGATGATAGATTAGAAACCGCAGTGGCGCATACAGTTGAATGCTGGTATTACACTCATTGAGGGACACGAAGAAGTCAAGTCCGATGGGATTTGGGAATCTCAAATACAAATCGGGATTGGAATAAAAAATGCATTTATATTAAACAATACAGAATATACAGCACTTATTGGGGTCTGTAGGGTAAGCACTTATTCCCTCCCCCCTGAACATTTATGGAGATGTATGGGCCTTTTAAGTCAGTGATAAAAGTGTCTTTCAAGGATAAGTGAGCTCCTGCACTGATTATTATAGTTCAATATTCAATATTTGATCACCAAAACCCCCCAAAAAGCATAAAAAGGTGGCCCCGCGCCCGAAAAGGGCCCTTAAAAATCGGGCTAACGCGCTGCGCGTACTCGGTTAAAAGACACACAGGTATAGTGCCCTTTTCAGCCTTTGAGCACCAGCCCCTCTAAAGTCCTGTGCACGTCCCTGCTCTGCCCTGTGAGGAGTCACTCTCTGGAGGAACACTCTGCCCTGTGAGGAGTCACTGGAGGAACACTCTGCCCTGTGAGGAGTCACTCTCTGGAGGAACACTCTGCCCTGTGAGGAGTCACTCTCTGGAGGAACACTCTGCCCTGTGAGGAGTCACTCTCTGGTGGAACACTCTGCCCTGTGAAGAGTCACTCTCTGGAGGAACACTCTGCCCTGTGAGGAGTCACTCTCTGGTGGAACACTCTGCCCTGTGAGGAGTCACTCTCTGGAGGAACACTCTGCCCTGTGAGGAGTCACTGTGTGGAACACACACCTCAGGGGGTGAAGGGGAACCTCCCTCCACTACTGCGATGGAATAGTGAAGGTGTACATTTCTTATAGGAAACAGAAAAAGAAACATTAACAGGAAAATATAAAGTGAAATTATAAAAAGGAATAATGACTATTTTCATTCCTTTACCATTTGGCTTTTTCCAATCAAGCGAAGCTCTGGTTTATACATTTTCTTCATCTATGACGAAAATGAATGATGTTTTCCTTTCCCGTTTACCAATAATTTTGTCCCTTATACTGTTATTTGTGGTAAAGTGACGTTTTACAGGTAAATGACCATTTTCACCACCACTACGAGAACGCACTGGAACCGGTGATGTCAGGTGACCTGAGTTGCAATGCAAAGCTAGTTTTGGCTAGCAGTCTTTCCTTTTCCAAAATCTAAATGACCTGCAGAGAAATGGGTAGAAGACAGCAGCACGGTGGGACAGTGGTAACACTGCTGCCTCACAACAACAAGGTCCTGTGTAGTTTGTTCTCCTTGTGTTTCCATGGGTTTAATTACATCAATGTTGTGCTAACTGAACAGTATTGTGTTTGCAGGTGAAGTATTTACCTACCTTGTTTAACAACCAAGGTAGAAATGACCAAGAGAAAGTTGTATCTATTGTAGTTCAAATCTTGTAATCCATTTCTTCCCTAGCTAATCTTAGTTACAAGAAGATTGTACCAGAAAGGCATGACAAAGCTTCCTTTTGGGAAAATGTTTATAGTGGCGACTCACGGCACCCTAGTGGTCAGAAAAGTGTTATTGCAGCTTTAAAAACCGCTTGTCTGGAATGATAAGTGTCAATGTGTGTGTGCGCTTGTGTTTAGCATCGGGGACAATCACAATTATGTTACACTAGTGGATGTGGGGGTTGTGTTTTATGTGAACTCTGTTCAAAGTCTGACCATATCAAAAACACATGGTGTGTTCTTGCATTTCAAAGGAATATCCTGGGAAATCTACCCCCCCCCCCACCCCACACACACACACACAATAGCTTAAAGGATCACACCAGTCTTTTTGACATGTGGGTTCCAAGTCATTCTTCTTGATACAAAAAATCGAGACAGCAGTCTTTTTTTTTTTAAACACCACAGAGACTGAACAAAGTCGCCACATTTGACTAAAATGCCATCATGCTGACATCTTAAATCATTTAAGTTAAATGTCACTTGTGTGTATCACATCACTAGTGTATGAGGAGGAATGCCTCTTCTTCCTTAGTCAAGGTACAATAGAGCAACTTATCAAAGAAAAAAAACTAAAACCTTTGGAATTTGTAGTCAGATGTAGTGACTTTCATGGGTTAATGTGGTGTTTGAGACACATTGGTGAAAAAGAAGATAACTTGTAGGGTGGTAGGGTCCTTTAAGAGTGAAAATAGAGTGGGTGCATACTAGCTTCAACAACGAATCAGCTTCAGATCAGGACCACAGTCAAAAAGCTATTAAACTAGACTCCTGCACAGTCAGCACTTCACTATGCAAGATTAGGTCACAAGGAAAATATTGAGCAGCGAAACAGCCTATAAACCTGCACTCAGTAGAGCACAAATATCCGCCAGACGGCATGGCCTGATAATAAAAGCCATATATTCAGGTAAACATCTAAAGCTCTCTCTCTTACACATTAATTCGCTACCTTGCTCCATCTTTCTTTTTCTCTGGGGCATCTGATGAGAATATGTGGGGCTGTGTGTGATTATGAAAAGACACAGGGCTATGGGTTAAGTCAAGAGATATAATAAAGCATTCTGATTATGTCATCAAGGTGCAACCAGAGTAGACAGGTGGTAGTAGGCAGTTGTATGGAGCTGGAACTAGAGTTAGACTTTTAGATATAATAACGATAGTTTGGAGCAGGGGAAAGCCGAAAATGTGGGGAAAATATTTGACACCTTTTTCTAGCATGAGGTGGACTACCCAAAGTGCCCCATTAGTCGGGACAGTTTAGGGGAGCCCTTCTGGCTATTTGCGAGCACAGCTTCCCTGGAGCTACCATATTGTGCTGTACAAGTGTGTTAGCGTGTAGAATAGCTAGTCTGCTAGTGCGTCAGTGGGAAAACCTTGATGCAACTTCGAAAGAGCGCCTAAGCTTAACCAGTGTAGACACTTGCGGTCCCACGATTGGGCGTACGCGTCACATGACCAGAAATGAATCGCCGAACTCCGTTGTAGAAAGCATACAAGCTAACGGCACAGCATTATTAACGTAGCTCCTACCCCAGTACCCCCCACCAAGCTAGTGGAGTGCTAGGCAGGTCAGGGTTACAGCTGAGCTACCATTACCTGTCCACCAGAGGGCGCCTGACACCTCCCATTTGGCGGGGGAGGCCATTGACCATCTCTCCCACTGACCAAGAGACATTTCCCCATTTCTGCAGCTACTGTTTGTAGAAATAAACATTGTTATTCTTTTGCACATGTTGTTTCTGTCTGCTCTGTGGGGGAACCTACTACAACAGTCCAGGTTTTGAAAAGTAATTCAGATAATTAACTTGTCCCTTCTGCTGGCCCAGTTCAGCTAGACCGTTTTTCTTTGGGTGAAGCTTGTAATACAATCTTAAAATTATTAATGTATTCAAGTAGTTGTGTAATAAGCAGGATAATGTATAGCAAGCTATTCGTTATTGGGGGAAGAAGAACCAATGACTGGCTCACTGTATATGATCCCTTACTAATTTGATGTTATATTAAGAGAAAATTCTACTTTACAACTTTAAAGAACCAGACATCTGCAACTTTTTTTTTTTATTACAAAAACAAGACTACTAAAAAAGGTAAAGCAATTTTACAAAAACTGAAATAAACGTAAGTAAAAGTAAAATATGTTTACATGATTATCAAGAGTAGAGACAGGTTTACTATGTTAACTAGAGGGACATTATCAGTTCTTGTAGGTATATGTTTCTTAGTAGTGAAAATAGAGCGCGCTAAAGTCTGATGTCACAAATAACATTCAAATACCATCTTCACTAACCCTCCTGTCCCATTGCAACACCAAACATGTCTTATGATCAAAGGACCAAACCAGTCTAACTTTGACTTCTCTTCATCAACTAATGTGTTTGTAGGTTTTAACTTTTAGCCAATCTCAGCTTACCTTACTAAACACCATTCTGCCATAGATGTTGAAAAGGGGTGAAAAATACTCCATGAGACTTGAAAGTTGCTAGAAACATGTAACTCTGCCTTCTGAAAACCACGGGTCATTTTACTTTCACTAACAGTCAACTACAAGCTCTGCACCATAAACTTCTGCATTCAGTTGGGTGCGCTTGTTGTTGCACAAATTTGAATGGCTTGTAGGTGCAGTTCATAAATTACCTATGTCTAGCGACTTTCAGGTTTCATGGAGTATATTTCTACCAAAACACACTTTTTAATACACGTATGCACACAATTAGTTAGACAGGGGCAATAAGGCTCCATGAAAAAAAGAAGAACAAAAAGGACAAGCTAATGTTGATCCTGAATAAGATGCAACTCTGTTGTCGTGAGGGAATGAAGGCTTCTAGAGGCTCCTAGAAAACACAGCCGATGTGGTTTATTGCTAATGATGTTGAGGAATGTATGAGTGGCACCCGATGAATAAGCCTGTGTGTGTGTTTGGTACGTTAAGACAGTTCTGATGGGACAATGGGCTAAAAGATCCCTTGGTTTGTGTACCCCACATTGGTACCATTATGCCTTACAATTCTGCTTCAGTTGCAAGTAGAATTGCAGAGAAGAGAAAATATTTGCTACCAGTGACGTTAGACAATACTATAAGAGAAACATTATTACACAAAGAAACTGCTTTGTTGATAGCTAATAATATTTCATATGTTAGCTAGCGTTATGTATATAATTGACAGATGCCGTTCGGTCTCAAGGAGGACATAAAAGTACCAATGTGTTCTGTGCCTCGGTACTCAGTAGTAGGTCCAACTCACGGTCAGTTTAGAAGAAATATTTGTTCACTAGAAGTGTGCACTCTGCAGGGTGATATCATCACATGTCCTCCTCACAACAGAACGATAGAATTCAGGTTAAACATAGTCAAAATGCCCCTTTTAAGACCATATATGTAGAATTTACAGCAATAATATATCAGTCAGTTGTGATAACCTGGCGTAGCTACTATAAACAATTAAGACTATTGCTGAGACGATTGGTAGACTAATACAGACTCTAAAACCACATTTCCCATTTGCCATGTTGCAACGGAGGTGTTGCCGTTTGTTCCCGGCCGCACCCCTGGCGCGGATGTTTTGAAGAAGCAAGGAGAGGGTTAACAGTCCTCACTAACTGCGAACGTGAAGTTGTTTTTGTTGGTAAATCAAGTTGTTTGGAAAGGCTTCCTTTGCGCCGTAACGCAGCTCATCAGAACTCCTGAGAAACCCACCCGCTGGCACATATATATATATATACAAGATGGCGGGAACCAGTTATAGTTCAGCCTTTCAGCCACTGTGTAGTATGCGAGCCTGGTGCCAGTGTATGGCAGCCATCGAGCCTGTGTAGCCCAAGGTTGGGTGCTACACAGTGGTAGTGAAGGAGGCTATTTACACCCTACATTGTAAAGCTCTTAGAAAAGCTTTATATGAATGCAATGATCATTCATTGATTCATTCATTCTTTCATTCATTCATTCATGCGTCTCATACACTGTTCAGGTATGAGCAATACCTTTTTGCCTCAAATCAGAAACGTCGTGAATTGGATTACGACACTTGGCAGCCTGGCTACGAGTACGCGTACGGGGAAAGACTTTAAGCCCATTGTCAGTTAACATACAGGGAAACTGATCAGCACGTTTGTGTGTGCATTTCATGTTCACAGTCATTTTCTTCCCAACGTCTTATCAACCCTCAAGGGTTGACTGGTGGGTGGGTGTGTGTGTGTGTGTTTCTGCTTGCTCTCCTATTTCATGCTAACAAAAATCTCCAGAAAAGGCATTTCCAAAATCAACAACTACAACCCATGGAGGTGGACGATGGGTCGAGTTCCCTGAAGTAGCTTAGCGCCTCGTTCTACCAGGCAGGTGCTGTGTTGGCTAGTCGTCTCATACGCCTGAAAGGAAAGCAAAAGTTTCAATACCATTAACTCAACCAATGGAGAAAACCTGGATTGAAATAAATACAGAACAAGCCAACATTATGGGAAATGTGCTTACCGTCTTCTCCAGAGTCAGACAAGATAGATACCAATTTCCTCTCTGCGTTCAGTATTTCCCCAAGGGGATCAATAAAGGAATATCTTATCTTAAAGCTATCCGGCTGCTAGCTAACCTAGCTTAGCCCAAATGAATGGAAACGGATACAGATCACCTAGCCTAGCTGTTGGCCAAAAACACCTCTCCCAGAGTTTTAAGCTAGGCTAGCTTGCAGATGGATAGCTTTCTACTAAATGCAAAGAGGGGTAATTGGAATCCATCTTCTTGTCCGACTCTGAAGACGGTAGAAGATGGTAAGCGCATTTCACATTAATGTTGGCATATTCCTTTAATCACAGTTGGTAGATTAAGGATTCTCAACAAATACAATGCAAAGAAGTACAAACACACAACGACATAGCATGAGTCACACTGCTATAGTAATAATAATGTTATTAATTGGTCCTTCAGTAACTGTCCTCCTGTCTCACCTGGTATTCCTGTCTTGGTCTCGTATCTTCTTCTCCATCTCAGCGTCCGTCAGGGTCTCCAGTAGGGGGCACCACTGGTCTGCGTCGCCTGTGTTACGAATGGCGATCTCTACTGTGGGGAGTGGGTTCTCACTGTAGGGGAAACGACAAGCACAGCAACAGCAGATCAGAATTGACCACAGAACGTTGGAAATTATGTCATTACTATAGTTTGTTAAAGGGATAGTTGAGATCTTGGGACATTAAATGGTATGAAATACTTGCTAGTAGTTTAGTTGATATAGTGCACATTAGTCCTGTGGTAGGAGTTCTGACCCGCTTCCAAGTGAACCGGGAAGCTTCAGACAGGCACAAAGAGACAAAACAAAGTGCTAATCCACACCATAACATGCAGGCAAAAGTGTTAAAGAAACACGCCAACACTATGGGAAATGCTTCACCACAGTCAAACAAGAAGATGGATACCGATTTCCTCTCTGTGCGTTCAGTAGAAAGCTATCCGGCTGCAAGCTAGCCTAGTTTAGCACAAATGAATGGAAGTGGATACGGACCAGGTAGCCTAGATTAAAACTTTGGGAGAGGTGTTTTTGGCCAACAGTTAGGCTACCAGTCCGTATCAACTTCCATAAATTTGTGCTAAACTAGGCTAGTTTGCAGCCGGATATATTTCTTTTTAACGCACAGAGAGGAAATTGGTATCTTATCTTCTTGTCTGACTCTGGAGAAGACAGTAAGCGCGTTTCCCATAATGTTGGCATGCTCCTTCAACTATGTACAACAAAACACAGTGTGCCTCGAGCATTGCCTACACTTGATTCATGTTGGAACACGTCCCAGAGACGTAGCAATATGTCACAATGGGACTAGTTCCAACAGGAAATGCTCGAGGCATACAGTTTTACTTTACTGTACATAGTTTAACACTTCTGCCTGCAGGTCATAGTTAACACTTCTGCCTGCAGGTCATAGTTAACACTTCTGCCTGCAGGTCATAGTTAACACTTCTGCCTGCAGGTCATGGTTAACACGTCTGCCTGCAGGTCATGGTTAACACGTCTGCCTGCAGGTCATGGTTAACACGTCTGCCTGCAGGTCATGGTTAACACGTCTGCCTGCAGGTCATGGTTAACACGTCTGCCTGCAGGTCATGGTTAACACGTCTGCCTGCAGGTCATGTTTAACACTTCTGCCTGCAGGTCATGTTTAACACGTCTGCCTGCAGGTCATGTTTAACACGTCTGCCTGCAGGTCATGGTTAACACGTCTGCCTGCAGGTCATGGTTAACACCTCTGCCTGCAGGTCATGTTTAACACGTCTGCCTGCAGGTCATGGTTAACACGTCTGCCTGCAGGTCATGGTTAACACATCTGCCTGCAGGTCATGGTGTGGATTAACACTTATTTGTCTCGTGATCATGTTTTCTGCCAGTCTGAAGCTCCAGAATTGGGTCAGAACTCCGACCACAGGACTTAGGTAAGTAGTCCAATGGCACTGCATCGACTATACTACTAGCAAGTATATCATACCACTTAAAAATTCAAACTATCCCTTTAAGGAGGGTGAAACGGGCATCTTTGGGTATGAGATAACCTGCTAAACTACATTTACATGAACCAAACAATATTCTTTCTTCAAATGGGAAAGTCATTTTTTATTGAGTGTCTCATTACCCCCCCCCCCCCCCCCCAAGATGAAAATAAAACAATGATTCTGCCAAAGCAATGGCAATTGGAAAAAGCCTCCAACAAAAACATTTAACAAGCTCATCCTAACGTCATACTGTAAACTGGAATAAGGCACAGCTGTTCACATCTTTTCTAAATTCTTCTACAACTATTCTCAACCATCTTGTCCATTTGGTTGGAATTCATCAAAATTGCCTATTTTTTTGGTGAAGAAGACACCAAAGGAGACTGGCTGATCAACTTTAAAGGATAAAGGATAATACATATATAAAGTATGATCCATCTGGCCATCGCTGTCACAAGTAGTAGCAGGAAAAAGTACAATGCCCGTTTTAGCAGTTTTTAGACAACAATGGAGTTATATGACTTCTGGGTATGAACTACACCAGTTTAAATCGACCATACTTTGTTGAAGAAATGCATTGTAGGTGTTGGTCTTTTTGTAGGCTATGTTGACAATGGGAGAAAAATAATAGACACTGGCCTTATACTTTAAAAAAGGTAATAAAAGTATAATCAGTATTCAATCAGCTGGGACAACTCTTTTCTTTTCTATTTTTAAGAGCATGGCTCCCATATTGTTTTTGGAGGGATGACTTCTGCAAAAATGGACAGATGAAAGATAAAAGTGTAAATGTACTCAGCTTCCCAGGGGCAGTTGGTAAGAGAGCGTGGAAGAAGGTTAAGCTTTTGGGGGGGTAGAAGGGGAAGTAATTCTTAAAGCATATTGACCTGAAATCAGACCTAGAGGGGAACAAGACAGTGGGGAGAGAGAAAAGCAGAATAAATTAGCAACACAAAACAAAAAGCCATGGAGATGATGTTAGCAAAACAATTAAAGGACCACACCAGTCTTTGACACGTGGCTTCCAAGTCATTCTTGCTTTGAGTTCTTTTTTTCATAATCTTTCATCGTTACCGTCTGTTAAAGTCACCACATCGGAGTAAAAAAAAATAAAAAAATCTGAGGTGCATTTATTTTCCTGAAAGGTTTTGTTTTCACTCCCTGGAAAGTTGCTCTATTGTGTCTTAATACAGTGTCTAACAAGGAAGAAGAAGAATTCTTCCTCAGATACTTCATCACAATTGGAAAACCTTTCAGAAAACAAGTGACACATCAAGATGTTATCATGATGGCATTTTAGTAAAAATGTGATAACTCTTTTCAGTTAATGTGGTGTTTAACCCTTTCACTGCCACACTAAAGAAGGTTAACCCTTTACTATCACACTACAGACGGTTAACTGTCTAGTGTGATAGTAAAGGGTTAACCTTCCGTAGTGTGGTAGTGAAAGGGTTAACCTATCGTCGCGTGGCAGTGAAAGGGTTAACCTTCCGTATTGTCGCAGTGAAGGGGTAAAACAATTTGGTAGTACGGCAGTGAAAGGGTTAAGACACATTTTCAGACACTGGAAGCCAATGGCAGTGGTGAATCAGCAGAAAATCACTAACAAATATAGTAAAAGATTATATAAAAAAAAAAGGGCACCTTGATTTTTATATCAAGGCAAGAATGGGTCTCATTCTCCAAGGACTTCCGACAAAAAGGGCTTTCTCTTAGGGCTATTTGAGACCTTTTCGGGACGATTTTGGGATTCACCAACCGTCCCAATAAAACATTTATAATTAATATTATATTATAATATATTGTCTATATTCATGTCTTGCCCGAAAAGGTCTCAAATGGCCCTAAGAGAAAGCCCTTTTTGTCGTAAGTCCATTGGAGAATGAGACCCAATGACTTCGAACCCATGTGTGAAAGAGACTGGTACGGTCCTCTAACTACAAACCATTCACAATTGTCACCGGTTTAGAGAGAGAGAGAGCACTAGAAGTTGAAACAAACGTTTCAAGCTCTATGGCTCTAAGGGAGACCGGAGAAATCTTCCCAACTTAACCGATGACATAAAAAGGCACCATTTAGAAGTGTTAAAGAAAAAGCAACAGATGGGTTTTAACTGGTGAATATAATTTAATTTGGTTGAATGAAGGATGAAATAAAACGAAATGTTTTATTTGGGTTTTCAAATCGGGCTTAGAAATACTGCTCATATGTTTGTTTGGCAACACCGACGGTCACTTTTGCCCCAATCTCCTTTGATTCCTGGATACTGCAATGGTTTGTCAAGATGTTTTTGGGAAGTGAGACAAACAACTTGGTCCTCAGTAGCTACTCTTCGTTTACACAGTGCAGGTAATCTTACACAAGGGTAGCTACACGTGACAGCAGCAGATATCTAAACTACCTTCAGTTCCCTTCTAACTCATCTTGTTGCTCTTATCTGGCTCTCTCTGGTGTGATCAACAGTATTGTGGTGATTTGTAGATGATAATCGATATGTTCCCTAACTGGTATGTTCAACGCCATGTTTTCAGACATATCTGCGGTTTAATCTCTGATGCGACTTCAGCGCCATAGTGATATATTTAGTCATTCTTTTGACATTTCTTCTTTTGACAGTTGATATCTCAACATAATCTCTGGGAGGTGCCTAGCTGTTGCTTTTTCTTTAAGTAGTAGTAGGTATGGCCAATTTGTGCCAAATAGCCATTGCAAATCACACTTAGTTGAGATAAATCATTGTAGTTATTAAGATTTGAATTTTCTTCTATTAAGAAATTCCAAGGTATAAATTGTGAAATTATATTATTAGTGATACTCTCCCCCCTCCACAACAACATGCCACACCATGCAAATTAGCAAAGGGTGAGGGGGCAGGAAACAGTGTCACACAATTAAACTATGATTTTTAAGATATTTTAGAGGTTGTTAACTCTTTGAAGGGGAAACTCCACAGCAAAACTATTGGTTACTTCTACGAAAGAGACATCTCACATGGCGATCTGGTGAGATGTCAACTGATTCATCTTTACGTGTGCGTTGTCCTCGCTTCACTTTACTGGCCAGTGTTCCTGCAGAGCCTCGATTGTTTGACGACAAGCTACATCTTGTTGTGATTGACGAGGAGCTCAGATGAAGAACCGTATGAGTCGAGTCTGTTTGACGTTTTCAGTCATTTTGCTTATAATTGGAAGGTGCAAAAGAAATAAAATCTACTCGACTCTTTGTTTGGGCCAGGGATGCAGTAATTTATGTGAACATCCCCCTTCTAGAGCACTGATCAACATAATATTCTTTATTATTCATCATTGTGGTTACACTGGGGGAAAACAGCAACGTTGTATTTTCGAATGATTACGTTTGCATGTCCAATTTAAAAGGAAACGCCGTTTTGGCAGCAAAATGCGTTTTCCTAGCGGCAACGCTAAAAGGGTGTTTTCGTTTTGAAAACTCCCCGACAACAGTGCCATGTAATTTGTAACATGTAAAAACGGAGCCGTTCATGCCCACGCCCATGCGCAGTAGTAGACACCGACGCCAAATTCTCCCCTGGCTGGACCTCGACTCCGTCCATTAGTCCAAACATCAGAACAATTTCTGGGAGTCACTTGCAATATCGCGCTATAATTAATATAATTAGCAGTCTCCCGACACCAACCGGCCATATGGGGAGGCTATACAGGATATCAGCTGCGTCCTCCTCAGATTGCCTGTAGCTGCGGCTAAACTAAGCTCATGTGTTGTCAAGTTATTGTTATAAGGAACTAGAGGAAATGCCTCCGATACGGCCTAAAATGCTGGTATCGGTATCGGCGAGTACGCCGAAAGTGTAGCCTCCAATCCCATGACGTAATTTATCTCCTGCGGAGAGTGAGGATTATAAAATGAACGTGTTTTAAAGTGTGATGCCGTTTGTCATTTTTTTTGTTTTTTTTTATTATCTTTCTTCCCCTCCTTTTTCCCGATTTGTCTCCCATCCCACCCTTCCTGGTTGTTGCGTACTTTCCCCTACTGTTGGTCCGGGAGACCGGAGACTGTCACATGCTTTCCTCCGACGCATGTGCAGCCTGGGGCAGGCCAACCTGGCCGCGCAGGTTCTCACCGGGGAGAGTGTAGCGTGTGGGAGGCCACACTATCTCTCCTCAGATCCAACCCTCGCTGAGCAGGCGCCCCGACCGAACTGTAGGGGTCGCTGTGCACAACGCCCAGGACCCACCCTTCAGCTTCCCACCCCCTGATACAGCCAATTGTATCAGCGTGAGAGGACAGCCAAGCTGATAGCAACGCCGGGAGCTGGATTCGAACAGGCGAATCCTAGTGTCTCCCGGTGTTGGTGACGAACGTAATCTCCGTGTGCCACCTGCCCCCCCGGCGCTGTTTGTCATTTTAACAGCAGATACACTTTCTTAAATTCCATTGTCCCCGACAGAGCAATGTGACGGGGAGCTCGGACGGGATGTGTTTTGCTTGCTGGTGTTATTATAGCATTAGCTGAAAAGCTAGCTAGTTGGAACAAAATCTGCTTTAACGTTACATCAAATCAGATGATCGCCTGTCCTTTCTCCAGGACCTGACACTGTCCGTCTATCAACAATAATGCACCCACGGTGAATCGTATTTAAGTCAAGTAGCTACTGACTAGCGTTAGCTGACTAACGTTATCAAATGTCAATGCGGGGAAGACGAGCTAGGTCAGCTAGCTTAGCTTGATAACGGTACCTTGGCTAAAGTTGGTGCTATTCATAATCCAGCAATAATGGCTGCAGACCTGCAAGCAAAGTACAGCAAGTTCCAAGTGCCAAAGGATAAGAGTCTGAGGCGGAGTCTCAAAAGAGAATGTTGAATATTTATTTTGCATCGAAAATCACAACATAAATGTTAATACTAGCCAGAGCATTTGCTACTAGCTAACAGACTGGGTAGCAAGTGCAACAACGTCTAACGTCCGTGCGGATCATTGGAGTAGGGTATATCTGCAGTGCCGCAGCCCCATACTCATTGATTAATGATACTAATACTAATCTATACAATATCACCTGTTGTTGAATAAATACCATTACTTTCTAGTTATTACTAAAAAAAACAGTATATATAAAACAGTATCTGTAGCTGTAAAAAAATAATTATAATTTATATAACACACTTTTATTTTTTTGTATGCACTGGTATCGGATCAATATCGGTATCAGCCGATACCCAAAGCTTAGGTATCGGAATCGTATCGGGAAGGAAAAAATGGTATCGGAACATCTCTATAAGGAACCCAGTCCGAACTACAACAGTCTGCATCCCCTTAACAATTGTTTGTATTGAGCCGTATTGTATTGTACCCATTCTGCAATCTGTTAAATAACGTTTTCATCCATTCATTCTACTAGCATTAATGTTACTAGGTTAGTGTACGATAGCCACAATGCTATACTATTATAATGGCATATCCCAATCACGTTAGCACGTAAGCTAACAAAATCGGCAATCTTTTTTGAGAGACTAAACGCTCCGCTCTTGGTGGTAAATGGTGTTGGTTTTGTTTTCATCAACAAATGAGGCAGAATACACAGTGAATGTATCCGTTTGTTTATTGCACTTTGTTTCTTGCTGAAAAAGAAATGCTACGTTGCTAAATGGCTCACGCAAGGTATTTAAAGATGGTGGCTTTGTTGTTTTTAGCAGGAAGTGTAGTGACGCGTTCAACCTTTGATTGGTTGAAAATGGCCTTCATGTTTGAACTACATCGCCAGCTACTGCTTTGGCATTGTACTACATGTATATACATCACTCTGTGCTCACAAGACAAAACGACGTCTAACTTGCCTGCCAATACGCAGCGTTCTGAAAAGCAAGATGAAACAAATAGTTTTGGCCCCAATGTAACCGCAACGTGAGTGAGAAAGGCCCCTTAGTCTCACGTAGCCTGTGCCAGCGCTGGAGAGAGGACTGGCTGAACCCATTATTCTGCTATAGGGGGGAAAAACACTCTGGCTCGTTTGTATTTCTTTATAGCAATCACAATCATCCTGGGCGACAGGATGCAGCGATGGTGCCCTTGCAAAATAGATAGCAGAAGGGGAGGAGAGTTCTGACTGAAATAGTCGGCCGATGATACAGCCAGTCTATATCCTGTGATTCAGACTAGCCTACATCTATCGAGTTAGTATTATAACTAGTGCTGTCAGGCGATTAAAAAAAGTAATCTAATTAATTACAGGATTTGTAATTAATTAATCTAATGAATCACATTTTAATCACATAACAATTTTAGGCCTGATATTCTATAATCATATTTCAAATAGCATGTGTCTGGATGGCAGAATTCAGTACTGTATCTACAAAACGTTCTGTTTAATAATCTTCCATTTATTAATTTGCTTAGAATTTTCAGGTCTGGTCAATTTTAGCATGGTGTTATTCAGTCAAAGATAAAAAAAATTTTTATTGATATTCTCATTTGGTTCATTACAATTTACTCAAGCCTAGTAATAGACACAGTATTTCTGACACTGGGAATACATTCCCTGAGATCCATAGATGTCCCTAGAATCAGATACCAAGAACATGCAAATGGACCATATTAAAAAAAAGTCTGTAAATGTTCTTATGGAATGAATGAGATTTATTTTTAAAGTTAAGATTTTTTTACTTCGAACGAAGCTTCGAAACTTCGAAGTATTTAAGACAGCCCTACTAACAGTACTATTCAACATGTCTAACAGTACTATTAAACATGTCTAACAGTACTATTCAACATGTCTAACAGTACTATTCAACATGTCTGACAGTACTATTCAACATGTCTAACAGTACTATTCAACATGTCTAACAGTACTATTCAACATGTCTAACAGTACTATTAAACATGTCTGACAGTACTATTAAACATGTCTAACAGTACTATTCAACATGTAACAGTACTAGTCAACATGTCTAACAGTACTATTCAACATGTCTAACAGTACTATTCAACATGTCTGACAGTACTATTCAACATGTCTAACAGTACTATTCAACATGTCTAACAGTACTATTCAACATGTCTAACAGTACTATTCAACATGTCTGACAGTACTATTCAACATGTCTAACAGTACTATTCAACATGTCTAACATAGGGCTGACCCCTAATCGGTCGAAAGGAGCCGTAGTCGACTGACCAACCTCTTAGCCGAATATATATATATAATTTTTTTTTTTATTTTTTATCACTTTCCAAAAGAAAAGAGGCCTAGAAGCGTGGCTAACGCTAATGGCACGCATACCAGAGGCTAACTGCCTACGAAAACAGGCACAGATGCACTGAAAGAGGATTTCACCCATCTAATGAACACACTAGACTAGACAAATATCAAGATGTATCCATCAGTGGACCAATTGCATGCTTTTGCAGAGGACAAGAAGCCTTCAGTCGACTCGTTCAGACATTAAGCACCCCCCACAGCTCAAATGGAATGATAAAAAATTTGAAAAAAGAATTTGAAAAAGAAAATTACAAATATACTTAAATTTTTATTTTTTAAGTCGACCAATAGTCAACTAACTGCAAATTTTGGCCAATCATAGTCGACCATCCAAATCCTTAGTCGGGGACAGCCCTAGTCTAACAGTACTAGTCAACATGTCTAACAGTACTATTCAACATGTCTAACAGTACTATTCAACATGTCTAACAGTACTATTCAACATGTCTAACAGTACTATTAAACATGTCTCAACAGTACTATTCAACATGTCTAACAGTACTAGTCAACATGTCTAACAGTACTATTCAACAAGTCTAACAGTACTATTCAACATGTCTAACGTAACAGTACTATTCAACATGTCTAACAGTACTATTCAACATGTCTAAGCACAGGAGAGAGCAGGTGAAACCTGGTTGTGGAATGTTTGTCACAAAACATTTAGAAATTGCAAGTTTGAATGTGTTTGCGGGGGATGGGGGATACAGAAGTAGTATAGGCTTTATTCAACCTTAACAAGCTAGTAGGTAATACGAGAGTTGTAAAAACAATTTGCTGAGAAAGGATTTGACCAATCAACATCATTGGTAAGTACAAAAAAATATAGGGCTAGGATCACAAATTATATGAATTATCTACCTCCTAGTCCTAGATATGCCCTGGCCCTACATGTGGATCTATTATCTATGACCCTTTTCCCCTGAATTCATGTTTCTCACACAGCTCCACTGACAACTCTGGTTTTCGTTTCATGGCTCCATCATGGTGGACAGATGCACGTTAAAATTCTCACACACATCGTTACACCCTGATAAGCAATGGATATTTAAAGAAATACGCATTATACACATAGAACTGCTCCACACGGATTTTAATATATCATGCTTTAAGTACTGTAGTTTTAATGTCAGGCTCGTCGTGCCTAGAGGTCGCCATTTCGTAGCAGCAACAGTTTCCCAGCACTTTTGCAAACATTTGCTTGTTTCTATCGCATAAAACCATTTTGAGAAAGATTAAACATCTTACTATCAGACTGGATTTGTCAGTGGATGAAACTATCGACGATTTGGAAGCGTTTATTGACGTGTTTTATGATAATATGTCGGCCAAAAAGGCAGCTGGACGGGAAAGAAAACGCAGCAGGAATCAGCTGGGCTCTAGCGATACGGAGGACCCACTTCTTGCAGAACTAAAAGTAATGTGTGAGTCTATGTCAACCATGCAAAAGCAGCTGGAGAAGTTGAATCTTTTGAAGAAGCTAAGTGAAGACGTGGAGGAGTTAAAGCAATCGGTGGAATTCAACAACTCCCTGATCGAAGTCCTAAAGAGGGACAACACTTCTCTCAGGGCTGACGTTATCAGACTACAGAAAGTCACAATAGAGCTCCAAGAAGACAACTACAAAACGGCGAATGATGTGCTGGATCTACAGAACCAAAGCATGAGAGATAATATAATTATACATGGGCTTCCTGAACAAAATGGTGAAGAAAGGGGAGGTAAGGGAGCTTACTTAAAGTCGGAGCAGATCGTTCGGTCTTTCTTGGTGGACAGTCTCAAGATGATAAAGCCGGACGCAGACGCAATCCACTTCTGCAGAGTGCACCGTCTTGGGCAATCCAAGCCAGGGTTCCAGAAGTCTCGTCCCATAGTGTTGAGGGTCACAGAGTCCAGAATGAAGCATGCCATCATGGAGAGAGGCAGAGAGTTGAAAGGTTCCGTCTTCTCGATCACAGATCAATATCCACCGGAGATCATGAGGAGACGGCGTCTACTCCATCCAATTATGACGGACGCCAGGAACAGCAACAAAAAGACCTGTCTGTTCATCGATAAACTCTTCATTGATGGACAGTTGTATCGCAACTCCGACATCACATATTGGCTGACGGGCGGTCTTGAAAAAGCACAGGCTGGACGCTAACGTGTTTCTTACTGCAGTAAACAATGGCGCAGGCTGCAGGGCTGTACGCTAAGCTTTTTCACTAGGGGCACACTTGCCCCTAAATGAGAAATTTAGGGGCAAAGAATATTTTTTAGGGGCACATTTTTAAATAACTATTTTACCATTATAGTAGGGCTGGGCGATATGGCCTCTAAATGATATCGCGATATTTTGACATTTCCTCTAAAGCACTTAAAAATGCTTGATTTAACCCTTTGATGCATACAGTCACGCCAATATGATGATTATAATAAGTCCCTGCAACATATGTTTGCATTATTAAACCATGAAGATGCTTTAAAAAATAATTTTATGAAAATGTACTAAGAGTAGTCTACTGACACACTAATAAAAAAAATTATTTACATCTAAGACAATTTATATAAAAACTCTTGGGTGCCTTAAAGGGGAACTCCAACATTTTGGGAAATTAGCTTATTTAACATCTTCCCTGGAGTTAAACAAGAAGATACATACCTTTTTTGTCTCTGTGCGTGCATTTTAGCTTTGGGAATAGACGCTCCGTTAGCATAGCTTAGCTTCATCACTGGAAGTGAGGCAGGACAGTAGCCTTACAGTGCCTTACAGTGTATTGCAAGGTCTGACATTGACCAAACTTGATATGCATGACCTTGGTGGGCTCTAGGTCAACTCCTGAAAAGGGGGTCAATGTCAGACTTTGCAATCAAAAGTTAGGGGGCTAATAACCCTTGCCATAATTTCAGTGCGCCCCCTAACTTTTGATTGCAAGGTCTGACATTGACCCCCTTTTCAGGAGTTGACCTAGAGCCCACCAAGGTCATGCATATCAAATTTGGTCAATGTCAGACCTTGCAATACACTGTAAGGCACTGTAAGGCTACTGTCCTGCCTCACTTCCAGTGATGAAGCTAAGCTATGCTAACGGAGCATCTATTCCCAAAGCTAAAATGCACGCACAGAGACAAAAAAGGTATGTATCTTCTTGTCTAACTCCAGGGAAGATGTTAAATAAGCTAATTTCCCAAAATGTTGGAGTTCCCCTTTAAGACTTTTACACAGTACTGTTTTCTATCCACTTTTGACTATACCTTGTAACCGGTAGAGCAGCTCTAAAATAGCAATGACGTCATGTAACCACAGCGCGACTATTTCACTGCATTTGCCCCTAAAAATAGATAGAATTAGTCATAGATAATAGATATGTGCAAACTGGAAAAAGTTATTTGGAGGCTTCGCGCAGTGGGCGTGTCAACACGCAATTGTCATTTCATAATAAACACATATCACTGCGGCGCACAGCAAGTTTCAATTTCAGTTCCTGGCATTTTTAACCAGTGGAGAAAGGGAAGAGATTTCCCTATCATTTTTCTTATATGAATTATTCTACGTTAATAAAATATACCTGGTGATCAACTACAGTTTGCCGTGAACATTATGATATGTGTGTAGTGTTCTGATAACGACGGCTGGGCAGCGGGAGCTGGAAGCTGGATTTTGCGAGAAGCATGCAGCTGCAGAGCCGCAGAGCGGGGCCTCTGTGCCTGCACAGTGCAATACTCCAATTCAGCCGTCGGGTGGGGGGCGCTGTTGAGCGGGCCTGTGACCGGACCTGAAAGCGCCCCTGCTCTGCGGCTCTGCAGTTGCATACTATTGGGATTCGTTGGGAGCAGCACGGAGTCTCGACTCTGGACTTATTTTATTTGGAATATAATGACTGTATACGCAAAAGTTGCCTAGTTTTAAGTTAAAATATTATAAATCTACATGCCTTTTGTATCCAATTTGTATGGATTAATTTAGGAGTGAAATGCGAATGAAGGGTTGAAATCAGTACTCGCAAGCTTGCCCCCAGATATTATTTTAAACTCGCACGGACTAAATTAGGGCGCAATTTGCGACCATCTCGTCGCAGTGTACAGCCCTGAGGCTTATGACGGTACACACGCGACCATGGTTGCTATGGTAACTATCCTCATTGACAGTAACATCCCGTTCCTAGGGATGTCTGATGACCATTTATGTGTGTCCTGGGTTGTTGTGGTTTTTTTTTTTACTTAAATTTTTTATTAACATTTATAGACAAACAGCACTATATCTACAATGAGATCAACAACACAACAGTACATCCACATGGGCCCCTTGAATTCAGCCACGCTCAGCCTCCCAGACCTCCATGAGAGGGACCCCCCCCTCCCGCCATCCACCCCCAGAAACAGGGCTCCCCACATCCCAGGGCCGTCTCACGCGGGGCCGAGTACCCAGCGACACGGGTACCTTGAATTTGATTGGGCCAGGCACAGTAGAGGGGCGAGGGGTGGTACTCCCCCCCACCGAGCCAAGCCCGCTACCTCCCATGTCACCCAGCACCCCACCCCACGGCCGACGACCCCACAACATCCAAGACCCCACTCTCCCGGGCCAAAACGCGGAAAATATGGTCCCCCTCCCCCGACATCCCCCCCCCCCCCTCCCGAGTTAAGCCCATAGGAGCCCCCCATATCCCAGGCCGATGCGCGCGCCGCCGGGCCCCCAGCGACACGGGTCCCTTGAATCAATTGGGCCAGCCCAGTAGAGGATAGGGGACTCCCCCCCACCAAGCCACGCCCGCTATTTCCCATGCCACCGAGAGCCCCACCCCACGCCCACCGATCCCCCAACACACAGGACCCCGCCGGGCAAAGCCCAGCCGCTCTGATCCCCCTGAGAGAAACCCCTCCCTCCCTCCTCCCCGAGAGACAGAACACCCCCATATCCTGGTCCACCATGCGCGGAGCCGAGCACCCAGAGCTCCCACCCGCCCCCGCCCGACTGCCAGGCCCCCAGTCCACGAGAACCCCAAGCCCAGGCCCGCAGAAGGCCAAAGCACCACGCCTCAATGATTCCCCGACACCCCGCGACCCCAAGCCCGGTGCCCCCCCGGCCCGGTGACCAGACCGCGTCTATATTAATGCCAGCCCAAGAGTGCTTCCGCATTCGCCTGATTGGCCCCGGTAACGCAATCCAATGCGCATTTTCTTTTTTGCCACTCACACGCGGAAATGGAATACATATTATCCAAACGAGGACCAGATTCACCCATAACGCCATAACGTTATTTCGCTGTACATTGTAACGTTAACACAACGCAGCTGTCAACTGTACTTTACATATTATCCAAACGAGGACCAGATTCACTCATAACGCCATAATGTTATTATGTTATTTCGCGCGACTGTACATTGTAACGTTAACACAGCGCACCCTAACTGCTTGTGTATTCTAGCAGTGTTTTAGAGGTTATTTTGTACAGTACCTTTATCTGCACTGAAACATACATTTCTACAGTACATGCAGTTGTTGAGGTAGATAACCGTGAGTATGTTTATTTATTTATCTATCTCTCTGTGAGCAAAACCTATTAATATTACATATGTGTTGGCGGAATCGCGTCAATGTTTGTTATGAATAAAACGCCCGAAATAACATAACGTTACAAAGTACAGTTGACAGCTGGGCTGTGTTAATGTTACAATGTACAGTCGCGCGAAATAACGTTATGAATGCCCGAAATAACATAGCATTACAAAGTACAGTTGACAGCTGGGCTGTGTTAATGTTACAATGTACAGTCGCGCGAAATAACGTTATGAATGCCCGAAATAACATAGCATTACAAAGTACAGTTGACAGCTGGGCTGTGTTAACGTTACAATGTACAGTCGCGCGAAATAACGTTATGAATGCCCGAAATAACATAACGTTACAAAGTACAGTTGACAGCTGGGCTGTGTTAACGTTACAATGTACAGTCGCGCGAAATAACGTTATGAATGCCCGAAATAACTAGGGCTGTCTTAAATACTTCGAAGCTTCGTTCGATGGCACAAGCTTCGAACATTAAAAAAAAATCGAAGTTTAAAAAAAATACAAAAATATATAATTTTTTTTTTCTTTACTTTGGTGCGTGTGTGTGTGTGCATGGGGCCATTGGGTGGGGCCGGGGGACAAATACACTGGAGGAAAGGAACCCAGCTCAGCACTGCCCAAATTATATCATCACTATTGCCTGTTTGAAGGATATCATCCTCAAACACATATACACCACCTACACGCCTATTCTCAGTCCTTGCCGCGTGTAGCTTTATGCCAAGCAAGCAGTGCAAAAATTTACCGTAGTGGCATGCAGTAATGCGCCTTTCATTTTCCGCCGCCCAGCGCCCAGGTCGCGCGGAAATAGGCTGTCTATTGCCATTCTCTTTGACAAACTCTAACCTTAACCAGCTCCTTAACAACGCCTAAACTTAACCGTTCTAACCTTAACCAACTCCGAAACAATGCCTAACCTTAACCTTAACCTTAGAAATTATATTGCCATTCTCTTTGACAAACTCTAACCTTAACCAGCTCCTTAACAGCGCCTAAACTTAACCGTTCTAACCTTAACCAACTCCGAAACAATGCCTAACCTTAATCGGCGAAAGAATACACGTTAAAAAAAAATCACGTTAAAAAATATTTTCGATGGGATTCGAACTCGCCAGCAAACAAGCCATAGGATCCACAGCCATGTGTCCTTGCCAATTGAGCTATTTGCTAGATACTGAATAAGGGGCGGTGACTTATATATATTGAGCTCCGCTCGTGTCGCATGCGCGGGCACCTCGCGCGAGCACGCCGGCGCACGCACGCACCTGAGCGAGCACGCCGCCGCCGGTGCACGCACGGTAGCATTTGTCTGAAAAGAAGGGCGCTTTACCGCACTAGCGTGCGGTGACGAATGCGGAAGCATTTTTGCACTGCTTGCTTGGCATTAACGTACAGGCGTCCTTGCCCCACAATGGTGGAATGAACTACCCACCCCAGTTAGGACAGCCGAATCCCGTCCAATCTTTCGCCGTCGACTAAAGACGCACTTCTTCAACCATTATCTGGGGAAAAAAAAAAAAAAAAAAAAAAAAAATCTAACCCTAACCTTACTGTCATGCACTTGTCCTAATAAACTAACCTACACTGTAACACGCAACACTTTGATGAATATTGTTACTCAGCTGATAGAGTTGTACCCTTCCTGATGACCTGTCATACAGAACTTGTAAGTCGCTTTGGATAAAAGCGTCAGCTAAATGACTAAATGTAAATGTGAATGTAAATGCCTTGTAGAATTCCATGCATAAGAAAGAAAGATACTGGGATGAATAAACAAAATAGGAAATAAAATGTAGAAATGCATGCAATACATAAATAAATATGAATCTCCATATATGAAATAGAACATTTAGATAAGGTGCTACTGAGATGTTTTGGTGAGTTCTTTGTTTTTTTGTGGAAGTAGCCCTTCTTAAAAATGCATGAACATTCACTGATAATTGGTCTGTAGTGGAGTCTACAAGGTCTACATTGCCGGACCATGTAGAATCCGGACCTTGTAGACTGACATAATTCTGTGCATAGTCTACACAGGCCATATTTCAAATAATCAAAATCTTACTTCATTCATCTTAAACATTCTTGATTTGGGGGATTGGTAGTTCCCATGAAATCTGAAGTTGTTCAAACGACAACAGCGATCCACCTTGAATTAAATCACACAGCCGTGTTGGCTGCGTCACCGTCACGAAAGGGGCTACTTAATTCATTAATCCAATCCACTTTATTTATAGAGCACATTTAAAAACAACAAAGTTTACCAAAGTGCTGTACAAGTCCCACAACATAAGATAACATTTTTTATTTTTATTTTTTTATTAAAAAAAATTAAATTAATTAAAATTAATTAAAATCGAAGCTCGGCCCCGAAGCTTCGATTGCCAAAAAAAATTCGAAGGTCAGCCCTAGAAATAACATAACGTTACAAAGTACAGTTGACAGCTGGGCTGTGTTAACGTTACAATGGAAGGATGCGTTTGTGAGGCGTCAAAAAGAAAATGTGCATTGGTTACCGGCGAATGCGGAAGCACTCTTGGGCTGGCATTATAGACGCGACCAGACCGCCGAGGGCCCCAGGAACCCCCCCCCCCCCCCCCAAACCAATCCCACAACACGCAAGGCCCCCCCCTCCCCCGGGTCGAACCGCCGGAACAATGGCCCCTCCCCCCGACACCCCCCCCCCACTGAACCCAGCATGCCCACCTCTGTACCTCCCATGTCACCGACATCACCGCATATATTTATGAAAAATGAAACTAACAACACAATAAGAAAAAAATTAAGTGAACATAAATGGTTATATGGTTAGCACTCTTTCCCCGGTTTGGGGGGGGGGGGGGGGGGGGGATCAGCCCTCCCACTGGAGAAGCCCCCCCCCCCCCCAGAGACGGAGATACCCCCCAAAGGAGACTCTCCAAGCCTCTCTTCATGTCCAACATTTTTTATTCTTGTCCTTCATATTTGTCCATGTGCACATTTAAAGCAACTGCTATTCTAACATAACTCAGAAGAAATAATATAAAAGAAGACTAATGACAATTAGCACTTCCGAGGTAATTATTTTTAACCCCGTTTAACCCCCGTTGGCGGATTGGAGGGGTAAGGCTCTCCTGGAGAGGGCCCCTCCTATAACGACGTAGATATCCCCAATGGGGATTTTCCAATGTCCCTATTATTGTCCAACATTTTATTTGAATTTTTATCTTTCATATGTTAGTACATTTCCAGAGCTCCCGGTCCGGTCTCCGAATGTGATTCCCCATGTTCCCCGTCATCTTATTTGTGCGTCATGTGTGCTAGTGTCTACAGTCTAGTCTAGTACGGGTCATTTGTATTATATGTCCAGAATCAAGTCGCAACCTCCCCAACTAATGCGTTTACCTTGTCTGTATTCCAAGTGGTCTGTGTGTTATCTGCAGTGTGTCTCGAACCATAACCTCCATTCACTATCAAATAATATGCTTAGTTGTGCGTCATGTGTGTTAGTGTCTACAGTTTAGTCTAGTACGTGTTATTTGTATTATATGTCCCGAATCAAGTCCCAATTTCCCCATCTAATGTGTTTACCCTGTCTGTATTCCCAGTGGTCTGTGTGTTGTCTGCAGTGTGTCTCGAATCATAACCTCCATTCACTATCACATTATATGCATATGTGGTATTGAATCTTGGTCGGTGTATATGACCTCAGTGCTCGAGTCCTGCTTGGTGTGTGAAACCTCGTTATTAAAGTTCTGGCTGGTCCGGTTGATCTCGGTGCTCGGCTGGTGTGTGTGGCCTCCGTGTTCGCATCTTGGCCGGCCCGGGCGGCCTCCGCGCCTGCATCTCGTGTGCGGATGGTCCGGCCGACCTCGGTGGCCGAGTCCTGGTTGGTCCGGTTGTATCCAGCGTCTCCCCGTCCCTCCCCTGGGGGCCGTCCGTTTCACCTCTGCCGAACCAGCTTGTATCACTTGCTGCGTCATATTCACCGTGTTAACTTCCATGTTAGCTTGCAGCTCCTTCTCCAGCCAGGCCTCGCTGCGGTCCAACACCACGTTAGCTTGTATCCCTTGCTGAGTCGTATTCATCGTGTTAACTTCCATGTTAGCTTGCAGCTCCTTCTCCAGCCAGGCCTCGCTGCGGTCCAACACCACGTTAGCTTGTATCCCTTGCTGCGTCGTATTCATCGTGTTAACTTCCATGTTATCTTGCAGCTCCTTCTCCAGCCAGGCCACGCTGCGGTCCAACGCCACGTTAGCTTGTATCCCTTGCTGCGTCTTTTTTCACCGTGTTTTTAACTTCCATGTTAGCTTGCAGATCCTTCTCCAGCCAGGCCTCGCTGCGGTCCAACGCCACGTTAGCTTGTATCGCTTGCTGCGTCGTATTCACCGTGTTTTTTACTTCCATGTTAGCTTGCAGCTCCTTCTCCAGCCAGGCCTCGCCACGGTCCAACGCCACGTTAGCCCCGAGTCCATCGATGTCGCTTTGGATGTTCTGCGTGCTAGCTTGGACAGCTTGGTTAGCTAACTCCATAGCCCGTGTGCTAGCCTGTATGTCCTGGACCATCTGCATTCCAGCTTGGATGTTAGCTTGGATGGTAGCCTGCATGCTAGCTTCCCACTGCATCATGACAGCCTGAATCATCTCCTGAATAATCTCCTGCGCCCTCATTTGTACTTCTTCTGGGGTCGCTTTTCTCTCGCCTTTTCTCGTGTTCCTCCTTCCTCCTCTCCTATATCCCTGAATTGTCACTTTTTATTTCGCTTTGAATTGTTTTACTTCCTTTTTTTGATATTCAATGACCGGGAGCTCTTTCATGTGGCTGCTCACCAGAACGTCGCAAACCAGAAGTCGTTGTGGTGTTTCTTACATATTTTTATAACATGTGTGTGGTATTTTCTACATCATGTCTATGGGCAATTTACCGAAGGGCTTAATCTTTGCCCACATTAATATATGTAGTTTTAGGAATAAGACACATGAGCTGGCTCTCTTCTTACAGGCTAATAGGATACATATTCTTGCTGTGTCAGAAACGCATTTGGATGACTATCTAACTCTAGTATGGCTATAGATGGTTTTACTTCGTATAGAAAGGACAGGAACAGATTTGGGGGAGGAGTGGGAATCTATATATGTGATCTATTTCCGGTAAAACAACTAAATTACATTGACATCAGTGATATTGAGGCCATCTGGTTGCAGGTACAGCTGCCACACCTAAAGCCCATATTGGTTGGCTGCTGTTATAGGCCCCCTAGCTCGGATAGCCGGTACTTCAATAGATTGTGTGATATGTTGGATAGACTGAATTGTATTTATTGGGAGATATAAATGTTGATTGGCTTTCAGATCATTGTTATCTGAGTACCAAACTGAAATCCATTACAAACACCCGTGGATTATTTCAAATTATGTCTCTACCTACAAGGATATCTGTTAATTGTCATGGAATCACCACTTCCAAATGTATAGACCATATCTATACTAATAATCCTGAAATGTGTTCCATACCTGTGTCTATTCCAGTTGGCTTCAGTGATCATAATATTATTGCTGTTTCCAGGAGAACCAAACTACAAGGGCAGTGCTAAAATTGTACTTACAAGATCCTATAAGAAATGTATTGAGGAGGCTTTTCTTGATGATCTTGGTTCAGTTCAGTGGAAGGTCTGTAGATGATGCTGAGGTAGCTCTAAATATAGTTATGGATTATTTAATGAAAATTGTTAACAAACATGCCCATTTAAAAAAGTTCACTGTCAAAGCGAAATGTGCTCCTTGGATTGATAACTCTTTAAAGGACTTAATGTTGCAAAGAGATGAGGCCAAGAAGATTTTGTTTTTATCAGGTCTAATTGAAGATAGAAATCATTACTGTAAATTAAGAAACCAGGTTACTAAAATTAACAGATTAAGTAAGAGAACCTATTATAAGCAGACAATCTCAAAAGCAGTAGGGACAGTAAAAAATTCTGGAATGTACTGAATGAAATCATGGGTAAAAAATCTGCCCTGGCTTCGTTTGTGGAATCAGATGGTGGTATTTATCTGACAAAGCCTCTTCACATTGCTGATTATTTTAATGACTATTTTGTAAACAATGTGTCCAAGCTTAGGCAGGGAATGGATAATATTGTCAATAATAACTCTGAGGTGTTGATAAAAGAACACATTATGAAGGATAAAAACTGTGTTTTTGAATGAGATTTAATTATAATATTTGTTTTATTTTTATTATCTTATGTTGTGGGACTTGTACAGCACTTTGGTAAACTTTGTTGTTTTTAAATGTGCTCTATAAATAAAGTGGATTGGATTAATTAATTAAGTAGCCCCTTTCGTGACTGTGACGCAGCCAACAAGGTTTCACTCGGCTGCGCTGCCTGGGTGCAGTGGGGCTGCTCTCACAGCCAACGACATGACATTACATAATTATGTTGCAACCTTCGTCTATCAAGCAAACAATTATATTATATTTAATTTATTATTTATAATTATATCAGACAATGCACCTACAAAAGCAGATGATTACAATTAAATTAGCCAACTTGGTAACACTTTAGTCATAGCAGCATAGGCATAGCCTTATTAATGTTTTGTGTGGCGTCGCCGTCGTGTACAACGATACTTACGTTTTTTTAGGTGATTTGACAAAGTTGTTGTAGAGTTGTGATATGCCATTTTCTTCTGGCATATCTGGCACTCGGCTTTTTGGACATTGTCTTTGCATATTTTAAAGTGTAACCACACGTCTGATGACTTCTTCGTCGACATGTCTGCTGCACATGTCCTTGTTGTTTTCAACACAGATAATCTCCACATGCTTGTTGTAGAGAGGTGGAGTCGAGGCGCCGCTTACTTTCGTTTTATTGGAATGGAGGCGGGAAGGCGCCGCTTACTTTCGTTTCATTGGAATGGAGGCGCAAGATTTGAGGCAAAAAATATTTAAAAAATTCGTTGATTTTATTTTTTTATGTTCGAAGCTCGTGCCATCAAACGAAGCTTCGAAGTATTTAAGACAGCCCTAATTGTGACTGTGGATATGCTATTGCGCTCTCTACCAGTCTCTAAATCCACTGGCAATGACCACCTGGATAGCAAATTGTTAAGAATGGCTGCGTCTCATATCTCTGCACCAATCTGTCACATTTTTAATAGGTGTTTAATCAGTGGCATGTGTCCTTTGTTATGGAAGGAGAGAAAGATCATTCCACTTCCTAAAGATGCTAAATTACCTTTTGGAGGTCCCAACAGTAGGCCTATTAGCATTTTACCTGTTCTCAGTAAATTACTGGAAAAGATTGTGTCTGAGCAAGTCCAGGCCTACTTTTCAGCTAATGACATAACAACTGTACACCAACATGCATACAGGGCCGGTCATTCGACCAGTACTGCTTTAACACAAATGTCTGATAGTTGGCTTTCAGCTATCGACAGTTCAATGCTGGTGGGTGCTATTATGTTAGACTTCAGTGCCGCATTTGATGTGATCGATCACAATCTTTTAATACAAAAACTCATCTGCTATGGTTTTAATAACAGCAATTTTATTTTTCAGGAGTTATTTGTCCTCGAGGTCTCAGAGGGTCTATTTTAATGGTGCTTTGTCAGGCAGTAGAGGGTTAGAATGCGGTGTTCCATAGGGGAGTTGCCTGGGGCACCTCTTATTCTCTATTTTTACTAATGATATGCATTTTTCTATTCATCAGGCTAGTCTGACTTTATATGCTGATGATTCAACCCTTTATTATGCTGCAGCTACAGACTCTGAGCTTAATCAGGTTTTGGCTGGTGAATTGGACATTTTATATGACTGGATAAAAACAAATAAGCTGGTGATTAACATATCAAACTGTTTGTATGCTTTTTGGGACCAATCAAACATTGGCACGTAAACCTACATTGGTTCTAGAAATTGCAGGTCAACCTATACAGCAGGTTGAAAAAACTAAGCTTCTAGGCCTTTGGCTTGATAGTACTTTATCATGGTCTGATCACATAAACAAAACTGTTTTTAAAATGGGTAGAGCTGTTGCTACCATTCCTTCCATTTGCATTGTTTAATCAGATTGTTTGTGCTTTGGTTTTGTGCCACTTGGATTACTGTTCTGTAGTGTGGGCTTCTGCTTCAAAACAGTTGCTAAATAGGTTACAAGTGGTACAAAATAAGGCAGCAAGACTCGTTCTTGGTTGTTCATATAGGACTAGTGTTGTCTTAGTTGGCGGAGTGTTGAGAAAAGACTTTCTGCCAACTTAATTAATTTGTTTTCATAAAGTCATCACAACCCACAGTCCTAAATATATCACGGATAAAATAATTTACAGCTCAAATGTGCAGATGCATTTTACCAGAGGGGCAAGTAGAGGCCAGATTATTCTACCCCATGCACATACTAACAGTATGCAAAGAACAGTTTTATATAGGGCTATCAGGGCATGGAATTGTCTTCCAAGTGACATAATAGGTGTAGCAAGCTTCAAAAATAAATTAAAATCTTACATGAGCCAATATTGATAATGTTGAGTAATGCAATATGTTACCTTTGATTTGTATATATTTAGATATAATTTGTTTGTGTGTTAATGTTGTTGTGTTTCCTCGGTTGGTACGTCTTGCTATGTTGCGTTTCCTCCGTTGGTACGTCTTGCTATGTTTTAATTGTATTATGTTTTAATTGTAATGTATATGTTGTAATGTTGTCTCGGACCCCAGGAAGACGTGGCGTCAGCTAATGGGGATCCTTTGCTAATAAACAAATGTAGTTGGTGTTTTTTTATATAGGTCTTTTTACTGTAGTTTTAACGAAGCTGGTGTTTTTTTTATAGTGGCGAGTGTCTATGTATTGTGACTGTATGTTTGTATTTTAACCACTGCACAAATGAAGTTCCGAAAGGAAAATAAAGTAATTTGAAGTTTGATGTTGAAGTGTGTGCGTGAAGTTACCTGAAGGCGTACGTCCTCTGGTGCCAGCTGAGCTGTCCTCTGATGCTGTAGGCAATAGTGGTGACAAACTCTCCTCCTAGCCCCAGCTCAGAGCACAGTTTCAGGGCGAAGGTCTCAGGCGAGTTCTCCCTCTCGGACATGTCCCACTCAAACTGGTCCACCAGAGAGATGTTCCCCACATGGATGTTCAGCTGAGGAGCAGACACCACACCTGAGGTACAGACTAGGTCTTCACAAGTCTACACCACACCTGAGGTACAGACTAGAGGTCTTCACAGGTCTACCCAAGCCCCATGATCCCAGCCCTGACCCGGGGCCGGTATGGGTTAGGGCTGTCACATTATTTCCGAATTTCATTTCAAATTTACATAAAAACACAAGATTCGAACATGAAGGGAGAAATTCGAAGAAAAAAAAGAATTATAATATTATTATTAAAAAAATAATTAACGGTCAGGTCAGATAGGTGGATATTGTGCTGAAAAGAATGATACAAAACATACCATGGTAAAAATGCCCAAACTTTAGACTTTTTTTAGTTTTTTTTTTAAAATTTTTTATTATTATCTTTTTCCCCCTTTTCTTTTTCCGTTTTTCTCCCCTCCCAATGTTAGTCATTATGACAATTCCCAATTCCCGGATTCGATACCAGTGTCTCTCGCGTTGGTGACGAGCGCTTAGTCAGCTGCGCCACCCAGCCGCCAGTTTTTTTTTATTTTAACACATTTGAACATGTCTACAATTCTGCAACGAATTTCGAATTAGATTTTCTTTGTTAAAGTGACAGCCCTAGGATGGGTTAGGGTCTTGGTATACTTGCTTTTAACGTACAAGTGGCTGTGTTGTGAACGGAATTGTTCACATACTTGCCTGCATATTTTGCGTGTACCTGGAGGGTTGAAAGGTCTATCCACTAGGGGGCAGATCAGGGCCGAATCCTCCTTGGCCGACAGAATTGTATAGAAGAACAATGGGTCTCATTCCCGAATATTTTCCAAAGAGTTCTCTTGGAAGACTTATCTTGGAACCGACTTAAGACAGAATCTACGACAAGTTCACTGTGAGTCCCCAACGCGTGGGGAAGATGTCTTAAAGGAAAACTCCAACATTTTGGGAAATTAGCTTATTTAACATCTTCCCTGGAGTTAGACAAGAAGATACATACCTTTTTTGTCTCTGTGCGTGCATTTAGCTTAGGGAACAGTCGCTCCGTTAGCGTAGCTTCATCACTGGAAGTGGGGGGGTTTTAGAGCCTGACGTTCCCTACAGTGCCCTACAGTCACCAAATACACTCCAAATACAACTCCAAAACGTTCCTGTAAACATGTTGTGACCTGTGTATTTACCACGTGGAGAAATAAAAAATAATTGAATTCGACAATTACGTTTTCTAAGCAGATATACTCTGAACAATTTTTTGCCGAACGACTCCTCTCTGAGCGCAGTCAGTGATTTCTACGTGGAAGCCGTGTTTGTTTACATTCTCATTCAGCGGAATACGTTTATTTTGTACATTATCTAACGTTAATACGAACCTAAACTAACTTTAGGTTAGTTGTAACGTTAGTTTAGGTTTGTGTTAACGTTAGATAATGTACAAAATAAATGTATTCCGCTGCTATAGACGTCGCTTTTATTTTGAAACCTCCCAGAAAGGAAGTCATTGCTCTCGTTATTTACTTTAGTGTCCGCCCGGTGTTTGTTGGTTAGCTCCGTTAGCTAGCAGCCTATCAAAACCAGCCATTGGAATACTGTTAGTTCCGAGTATATCTGCTTAGAAAACGTAATTGTCGAATTCAATAATTTTTTATTTCTCCACGTGGTAAATACACAGGTCACAACATGTTTAGTTTGTTTACAGGAACGTTTTGGAGTTGTATTTGGAGTGTATTTCGTGACTGTAGGGCACTGTAGGGAACGTCAGGCTACAACTCTGACCCACTTCCAGGGATGAAGCTAAGCTAACGGAGCGGCTGTTCCCTAAGCCTAATGCATGCACAGAGACAAAAAGGGTATGTATCTTCTTGTTTAACTCCAGGGAAGATGTTAAATAAGCTAATTTCCCAAAATGTTGGAGTTTTCCTTTAAGTGTGGGGTCGCCAAAAGAAATCCTAAATAAAATGGGGTTGTGGTATAAAAAAGTTTGAGAACCCCTGCTGTAGGGGTTTAACAACACACATTTTCAAGTTTGATACCAAATTCCATTTTGAGGTCATGGTTCAACTTTTGTGAATGTTATTTGACATGAGTCTAACATTAGATACAGGTAGTTATCTGGAATAAAATCGTACTTAAAAAAATTCACTTATTTTTTTACATGATTTACCGGAATTTTCGGACTATAAGCCGCGCCTTTTCCCCCCATTTTTCGACCCTGCGGCTTATATAACGGTGCGGCTTATATGTGACTCGACGTGACCAAACCGAAAATGTAAAAATCGAAATATTGCTTTTTTGACTGCATTGAAATGTTATTCATCTGTTCCCTTATTTGCTAAACTTAATACAACTTGTAAATTAGTTAATTCTTGTTATTTGTCCGACAGTATTGTGTCCCAATGCTAATTACATATGGTAATTAAACAACACCTGCGCGTCTTATAGTCCAGTGCGGCTTATATATGTACACATCATTCAATTTAGCTGCTGCGGCTTATATTCAGGTGCGGCTTATAGTGCGAAAATTACGGTACATGCTGCAGCTGGGAGACACACAGGAGAGAGGGTTCTGGTGGGATTCAATTCGGACCCAAGGCCAGCAGGGTCCTCCAGGTGGAGGTGTCCCTGACAGGGTGTCCGGGAGCGGGGTCTAGTGCTCTCACCTTGATGATGACCCTCTGGTCCGTCTGTTCGTCCAGTAGGCTGTCGGTGGGATAGGACTCGATCTGCTGGCGAATGGCTGAGGCGATGGCCGGGACGAATGCCAGGGGGTTCAGGTCCAGGTCGTCACACAGGATCTCTGCAAACATCTCCGGTGTCATCAGCTTCTCTGGAGGACGACAGACATGATGACATCATCAACATGTGATGTTTTGACTTCACAATAAAACACAAGATACTTGTGCCCTAATTATAAGGATAAGATACTTGTTGATATTGGCACTTCATATACTGACAAAGGCCACATCAACTCTTAGGGAATAAAACAAACTGCAAACACCATAACTTCAACTTGCCTGGAAGCCCCGACTTCTGTATCCTTCCTATCCCCTCTACCACATCTTGCCAACATCTGTTCACTATCATTCAACTCCCCATTATACCACATACCCAAACTGTCCTGTATAGATCGAATTTCCTCCTCATCTATGTAAAACTTTATCTCCATTACTTTCCCTTAGATTCTCATATAACCTCTCTAGTAACCTTTTCAACCAATGTCACTAATGCCTAAATGGTGGGAGGCGCAGCCCACTTTGAACGCTAGTACACCCTGCCATAATGGCTATCTCTAGTCTCTGCCATGCTGTGTAAAACGGTGTAGTACCAAAACACATTATAATATCTTGGAAGTATGCTTTCATAAGTTTACAAACACTTGTACCCTGGCACTCTAAGGAAATCAACAGCACTCCAAATAAAGCTGTGCGGTACCAAACCAAACCAGGTTTAAGAAAACTAAAAAACAAAATGTGTACATCTCTTTTCTCTATCTTTGCCGTCTGAATATGGTGCCATATCATGCTAGTGTGTTCTATGCATCCTGAAAAACCTGTGATTTGTGCTTTCTGCATTGCAATATCTATTAAACTATTCCTTTCTTTGCTAGCCTCTGTGCCACTTTACTAAAGGAACTACCTTCTATATTCAGGAGGGATATGGCCCGAAACTGTCCCCTTTTTCCTTGGGCATTAGGATTCCCCCTACACCAAGCTCTTGGTCCAACCCAGGGGTCAGCAACCTTTACTATCAAAAGAGCCACTTTTCCCCTCCCACAAAATAAAATGCTCAGAGAGCCGCACAACCTATTTACCCTTAAAATGAAGATAACACAGTGTATAACGTTTTATATATCCCCAAGCATACCCCACATTTAGCATAAAACGCCTGACAATTGCATACCCAAAGTAATTTGCGATTTATTATACTTTATACTTATAGCACACAGTTTGTTGCATTAATGGAATTATAAAGCAACAAAAAGAAAAAGATTTACTTATTATTGCTGTTTTTACCTGTTATAACAAAGGAAAACCTCAAACTCTTATGAAGAGGAGAAAAAAGACTGGCTGTGCAGACCTATTTTTAAATAAAACACAGACGAGGAGACAAAACACTGCTGTCTGTAGACCGACTTTGAAATAAAACCCTGAACTATTCAGGTGTATTTGAGTCCTTCCCTTATTTGTGGAACATTTATAAAATAAAAAGTAGTCCACTTTGAAAAAAGACTACCATGTGTAGACCTACTTTGAAATAAAACACAGAAAAGGAGAAAAAAGACTGGCATCTGTAGACCTACTTTGAAATAAAACCCTGAACTATGCAGCTCTATTTGAGTCCTTCCCTTATTTGTGGAAAATCTATAAAATAAAAAGTAAATTTTTCGTTGTTCGCAAATTTCGCACCACATATCAGGCATACAGGTAAGCCTGCAACGTTAGTCGTGAAAGCAAATTAAACTGTCCACGCTGAATTAAACCCTCTATTTTCTTTTTTTGGATTTATCCATGGTTAGCTTACTGGGGGGTCGGAAACTCAAGATTAGCCACTTGCAGACGGCAGGGAGAGGCGCGGGGTGTGACGTACTGTATATTTTAGTTGATGAAATATTTTTGTTGACTAAATATTTCAGTTGATGAAATATTTTTTCATTTCAGTGTCACAGTATGACATCGATCTCCAAAATAAGAGAACAAAAAAGAAAGAAAACGTATTATTTTTTTTGGGCCAGGGAGCCGCAGCTGATTGGCTAAAGTGCCACAGATTGCCAACCCCTGGTCTAACCTGTTTATCCCACATGATTCAATAACCTCCAAAAGAATCTGAGAACATCAGACACACTTTTATAAACCCAGTAGGGGACTCTATTTGGACCTGAAGAAGCCTTTGCATGTCTTACTAGTTTCCACTACCTTCCACCTTGGTGGCCTAAGATCCATCATATACTCTATCTCTCCTAATATAACGGTGGTATATCTGGAGGAAGGCACATTTCTCTATCAGAGTACTTAAAAAATAAAATAAAAAATATCCCTTGCCCCCTCCCCTCCCTTTCCTTGGCTGAAGCTTCCTTTAACAATTTAAAATGGATCACTATAAAATGCTGTCCTGACTCGCTCCTTCTTCTTTTTCTTCCTCCGAAGTTGTTCTGCCCTCCTGAGTACTGCTAACAGACTTCTTAGCCCTTCCTGCAAAACATTAATTCTCTCTTTCTCATCTACTGACTCCTTTCTCCACTGCTTTCTTAAGGGTCTCCTCTCCTTGATTAAATTCTCTATTTATTTTCTATTTTACTATAAGTAATGTCTCCCATTTTCTCTAATGTATTTACCCAGGGAACAAACTTAACTTTTTGACTTACCAGCCATTTGGCTGGTAGATTTTTAAAAGTACCAGCCGGGCAGATTTTTTACTAGCCAAAAATTATAAATAGCTTTTTAGTATATCGCCATGTGTTATTATTACATATAATACTCTCATATGCTATTTTCAATTAATATCATAAACAACATAAGGAATATTAGCATAATTTTGAGTGGACTGAAGGAATGAGTCAGCGTTAATAGTTTTAAATGCAAATAATTTATTGAAACATAGAAGTGGGGTCGGGACACACACACAGTGTTTCAACTCACCACCCCCGCATCATATTGTAGTCTGTCTTCAAACTTCCACTCCTCTCAATTTTTTTTGGTAAAAAAAAATGCGGTGTGGGTGAATTGGAATGAAGTGAGTTTGTTTTGACTGTAGGCTCCTCCCGTTTTGTCAGTACTGTGCTACGACTGACAGCGTGTGGTTTAGGAACAGGGCGTTTTACACAAATCCAGCGCTCCCTTTCTTGGCTGTGACGTAGCCACGCAAGTTAACGTTAACAACAAAGATGGCCGCGTCGGTACTCGGAGTTTCAGAGGAAAAAGATCGCTTGCTATTTGTAATAAATGCAATGCAGAAGTTCCACAAGGAGGGAAAAGGGCAACAACTTGCAATACATCCAGCCCGACGGGTCATCTGCGGCATCACCACCGCCACAACGGTGTGTTATTGTGTTAACTTAGAAGCCCACGACGACGCGAGGAGCTAAGCAAAGCTAGCCCCTTTCGTGGCTGTGATGCAACCCTTGGTTGAATACGCAGTCACTTATTGCTCCGTAGTAGCCAGGTTAATTTGCACCACCAAGGACTGCTTAGGGCCCTTTCTCACTCACCCTATTCGTTTCTATTTCGTTCCGTTCTAGCTAGCGGCTTGAGTCCTTGGGACATTTCTGTCAAACTTCTTTAATTTAGCAAACGACTCGCAATAGGTACAAGCGTGCTCGCGCCGTCGTCGCGGGCCCCCAACACCGTGGCGGTGGTGATGCCGCAGGTGACCCGTTGTTGTGGTGGTGATGTGAGGTGGTGATGTGTCCACTCAAAGCCTCTTTTTCAAGGCTCCGCTTTGAAAAAATAAGAACAAAAAGCTTTGAGCGTCTTAGGTTGGATGCACCACAAGCTGTTGACGGATTGTGAATTTTCATTTGGAAAAATAAATATGGTCACTTTATCAGTCAAAACTGTTGTCTTGGCTTTTGTTTGTTGTCTGGTTAGGTCACATTTAAGTTGGTGTTAAGTTATTGTCCTGGGAAGTCTTTTTATGTATTATTATTGTCTTGTGATATGTTTTGTTTCATGTTGAAAAAAAAAGTTATCAAAAAAAATATATACATTAAAAAAAAATTATAATACAATAAATATCGGTTATCGATATCGGTTATCGGCTTGAGGAGCATAAAGTTATTGGTATCGGTGTCAAAAAAGCAATATCGTGCATCCCTAATTATCTGTCCATCCTCAGTAATCCTCAGTTTACTATAATATACTCCTGTCCTGAGTGACTCCGTCGTCTTTCCAAACGCACGCACACACACACACAGGGAAGGGGAGAGTGCCCCCCCCCCCCCCATTTCCCTTTCCTCAGTGCTGTTTACTGTGGCTCTGCCTCGTCTGATCATCAGGATTAGCTTGTTAGCTGACGTTAACGTTGTAGTGATTGGTACATAAATGTTAATTTTGGGCGATGTGGGCATAAAGGAATGGCGACGGTGCAAAGCATGTAGCTGCATTGGACTCGTTGTGAGAAGAAAAAAAACATCACAGACTTATTTTGCGCCTGTAGGCGCACTGCTGTGTTAACGCTGCTCTGTTTACAACGCTGCTCTGTTTTCAAGAAACAACACGGACTGGGCGGATATCATATGACTCGCGGAGTTGCTAGAGGGTTTTCAAAATAAGAGTATCATATTAACCTGAACGTTGCTAGCTGCCGGAGCCCAGATATTATGACTGGATCTGCGCTTGGGGCGTCAATGAGACCCGCACAGGATTTTCAAAATAAGAGTATCGATATGAATTACACGCCAGCTGGTGGGCAGACTATTATTTTTAGATGCCAGACGGTAAATCTACACGCATTTGGCGATGGGCACCCAGTTATTTTGTTCCCTGTATTTACCACTGTTCCTTTAAGTCCATCTAACACCATTATCAGATACCTGTTAACCGTCTGCCATTCTTTCGTTTAATTTGCCGTAGGCCATTTATCTCTAGTTTTTTGTCCACATCTCTTCTCTCTGACCAGCATCATTGACAGGGTTATTGATATCCTGCGAACTGTGGGGTTGACATATATTCGTAATGGCTAGATGGGGGTGTTGCATCATGGTTCGTTAACACAAGAGATGTAAGATTCACCCCGACCACCGAAGTGTGAATGTGATAACTCAAATAGCTTTCATTCAAATCTCTTCAAATTTGCGGTGCACATTCATGACCAATAGAGGAAGAAACCTATTGATTTTGGTGACAGCACAACCTTTCCACTAGTGCCACCATCAGGCCAAACTTTACATTTTCGAATTAGTGTATCTCCTGATCCATTAGTCATACAGTTGTGAAAATCCAGAACTGTGCCTCATCATGGACCTCATCATTTGCTGTAAGGACCTATGAACTCCACCATATTGGAATTTCTGCCATTTAACATGTTTTCCCTACTCACCTATTCACCCAATTCTCAACAGATTTGCTGTGTGGAATCTGGGGACTAACTTTAAATACGTAATTCATATAATTGATAATGAAAACCATTATGACAACCCAGATTCCAATCAAATTTCTGAAAAACACGGTAAACAGGAAGTGATTTGTTACTTTTCCGATTTCCACCAAACTTGACGTTTGTTAGTAGGGCTGTACCGAATGTAATTTTTTAACATTTGAAGCGTCTATTGAAGTATTCGAACTAAGCTTCGAATGTCATTTTTTCTTTTATATATAAATATCCTCAAACTAAATCCTCAATTTGAATAAAGTGATTAATCTGATTAAATTAGTCTTTTTCTTTTATTAAATCAACTTTCTTTAATGAATATAACTCATCAGTTTCGTCAACATAAATAACCCAATAAGGGCACGGTTGGTACGAAAGTGATGGTGACGTCTTGATGGAGCGCCGAGTGCCAAGCGGATGCAGATAGGCTACATCATTTATGACATATGTTTTATTCAAATTTTTATGACGAGTCATATACTATAATAGTATAATACTAATATTATTAGTGTAGCCTAATCTTTATCTGCAACTGTGAAGAAAAACCCCATTGGTTTAAACAGAATGAATACACATAAAACAAATATATATATAATAAAATGATTTTATAAATGTAATAATAAAAAAAAAGACTATAAAAAATAAAATGTTGATTTAGAATTTGAATGTCAACATTATGAACGAAGCTTCGAAGCTTTGAACTATTCGGTAAAGCCCTATTTGTTAGCCTTACAATAACAAGGAGGCCTGTGTCATCTGGCCTCCACCTGGTGGCGCTATTCTCATGAAACTAACAACATTAGGTGCAAACATCAGCGGCTGGGATTGGGGAAGTGGTCAAAAGGTGGGTCGAGAAGGGTTACCGACCGTGCAGGGATGTACCTACTGTCGGCCACCGATGGGTCGAGAAGGGTTACCATGCAGGGATGTACCCACTGTCGGCCACCGATGGGTCGAGAAGGGTTACCATGCAGGGATGTACCCACTGTCGGCCACCGATGGGTCGAGAAGGGTTACCGTGCGGGGATGTACCCACTGTCGGCCACCGATGGGTCGAGAAGGGTTACCATGCAAGGATGTACCCACTCCACTGTACATGGCAAATGTCAGCAGTTTTCCTTTTCCACTTTGTATTGAAAGTGATCTGGAGCCCAACCCTGGAGAGAGTCTGTACCGTTCATGTTCCAGGTGAAGGCATCTCGCAGCTTCTGTCCGTCGATCTCCATGTCTAGACGGATCGGGACCAGCACCTCCGCCTGGGACGCGTTCTCATGGATCACCGCCGGGTCGTGATCATCAAAGCTAGGTGGCGAGAGAAGAATGCACAGTTAACAAAACTGAACGATCAAATCAAGGTTTATTTGTCCCATACTCCGTCGTACAAGTACAATGTGCAGTGAAATGCTCGTCGTCGCTAGCATACTGTACAATAAACAATGAATAAAGTAAGAGTAAAAAAGTTAACCAGGAAGAAATTAAGCTAGTATACACAGCAAGATTTCTAAATCCATTTTTAGAATGTTTTCCAAACATTTCACAAGCATGTTTATATATATATATATATATATATATATATATATATATATATATATATATATATATGTGTATGTAGGTATGTTCCGTTTATTTTCTTACTTCTATTTTTGTATTGCCGTTTCCATCCATACAAACTTTCTTGTTTTCTTTATGAGTCAAATGTTTAATAATTGTCAAATTTTTTATAATAGATGTTTAGCTAGGTAGGTGCGTGTGTGTGCGTGTGTGTGTGCGCGTGTGTGTGTGTCTGGGGCCTTTAGAAACATTTCATCACTACTGCTGAGGGCCCCAGACTGGGGGAGAAGAGCCAGTGGTTAATTTGTTTTGGACCCAGAGGGGATTCATGTTTGAACCGACCGGCTAAATAATTTACTTGTTGATTCAACGTCTCTGCGCATGAGGAGAACTGCTCCTGACACACCAGACCAACTGCGTTCCCTCAAGTCACTTTAAGTAAACAACATTGAGCCTCGCTGTCCTCGTGATTTTCTGTCTCAGACTGGGCTCAGCATTTATTACTGACCCCAAATACCCTGGGAACTGAAAAACAGGACTGGCCAGCAACGCAAGGCAAGGTTCTGAACTGAAAAACCGAACTGGCCAGCAACATGTGACAAGGTTCTGAATCATGTTTAACTGGTGGTGTGGTAAGACCACTGCTATATTAACAATTTCAGTGCCCATGACGTCATATCTAGTTTTATCAGCCCAATGCCTGAATGCCCACAACGTTTATTAGCATTTTATTTTTTTATTAGCGATCTGAATTCATATTTCATCAACCGAGTCTCCCGTTGGTACAGCAGCCCCTGTAGGAGCTCAGATGTGAAAAAACCGCCCCCTATCGTCTATCCCTGTGTAACTGCAGGTCAGTCGCTTAGATCAGTCGATATGTAGAGGCGGAGCCAGCTGGCTCCTTGAGCTGGCAAGCTGTCTGCTCAACATGGAAGTCATCGCGGGACGGGAATCAGCCTGGAATATATATTCACAGTAGCCAATACTCAATCAATAAGTGTGATCGATATTTGGAATGGCGATCAGGAATTGGAATAATCTTTTTGGAGAACATCTGATCTGAGGTAAGGAATCTATTTTACCAGTCTTAGGATAATCAGAGCTTTTTTCACAGAGATATCAACGTGGGCCCTATGTGTGTGTGTGTGCGTGCTGATCAGGAAGTGGATAATCGATTTTTCAGCCCGCTTCTATAGCGTGCATAAGTACACATATACTATCAATAATCTAGCGTTTATTTGAAAACGATTCATAAATAGGCCGAAAAATGACCACGTTTTTTGTGTATTCCAGTATATTCCAGCAAAGGGCGATTATCACAGAATCTTTATATTTTCCTGAAACTTTCAAAAAACGAGTTTTGCATCCCCGAGACTATTTGATAAATATGAAGTGGAAATGATACCCAATGCACTATCAGATCACTGTTATTTACTCCTAAAAGGAACATTTGGTATACTATCTTCCCAAGCCCCAAGATGGCGTTTTAATTCGTTGCTGCTTAACAACAAGGAATTCATTACACAACTCAAAGAAGCTCTTATAGTATTCCTACGGGAGAATGCAAACTCGGTGCAAGACCCCAGAATAATATGGATGTCGGTAAAGGGAATGATCAAGGATTTCACTGATAGCTTTTCCTCCAAAATGCGCAAGAATCAATGCACAAAACTGTCTGAACTGGAAACGCTTTACTCAACGTTATTTAATTCTTTAAAATACAACAACTCAACTAGACTAGAAAATCAAGTTAACGTACTAAAAATAGAGATCAATGCCATATACAGACAACAATCGGAAATACAAATACGCAGCACAAGACAACAGCAGTACTCCCAAGGTTCTAAACCTAGTCACCTATTAGACATGCGATTAAGAATGAATGCAAAATTTGCAGATATAACTACCATTAGAGCACAACAAGTACTTGAAACAGACCCAGAAATAATAAACGATACATTCAAAGAATTCTACTCCGACTTATATAAATCAGAAACGACCTACGATCAAAACAAAATGGACACATATCTTAATCAAATTATTCTCCCTAAACTTTCAGAGGATGACGCTAAACAGTTAGAAACACCGATCACACTAGAGGAACTCAAGAAGGCCATATCCGAAATGCAAAGTGGTAAGGCTCCTGGAAGAGACGGTATCCCACCAGAAATGTACCTTTCTTGTTGGGACATAATTGGACCCTTATTACTAAATATGATCTTATACTCAGTCAAGGAGGGGAACTTCCATAAAAACGACAATATTGCACTCATAACAGTCCTTCTCAAAAAAGACAAAGACCCCACCGAGTGCGGTAGTTACAGACCCTTAAGCCTCCTCGGAACCGATATCAAACTGTACTCTAAGGTATTAGCCATCAGATTACAAAAGCATATGACGTCTTTAGTTCATCCGGACCAAACTGGCTTCATAAGAGGTCGCCTGATCACTGATAACATAAGACGAATACTGCACGTACTAGATGCAGACAAGGATGACACCATACCTAAGGCGATGCTGTCCCTGGATGCTATGAAAGCCTTTGACAGGCTGGAATGGTCGTATCTATGGGCAGTATTAGAAAGGATGGGGTTAGGAAAAGGATTCATTGATATGATTAAAGTATTATACAAAGACCCATCGGCCATGATTACAACAGGTACAATCATCTCCAAAATCTTTCCGGTATCACGCTCAGCCAGACAGGGTTGCCCTCTTAGTCCCGGACTATTCGATCTATCATTAGAGCCTTTAGCACAATATATAAGACAATCCCAATCCATAGAACCAATCGTAATCAAGGGCACACAACATAAAATTTGTTTATATGCGGACAACGTAATATTGTTCATGCAAAGCTCCAACACCACATTGCCTCATCTACTCAAGTTGATTGAGAACTTTGGTGATTTATCGGGATTTAAGATAAATTGGCCGAAGTCGGCTTTCCTTCCACTTAACACCCCTGCAAAAAAAGATATAACCCTCCCAGGTGAGATACCTATGGTAAAACATTTTAGATGCTTGGGAGTGGAAATATTCCCCACCATAAGACAAACAGTGAAGCACAATTACACAAAAATACAAAACAAAATCAAAGACGACCTTGATAGGTGGGCAAAACTTAAAAACTCAGTACAGGCAAGGATATCAATACTTAAGATGGATGTACTACCTAGAATCAACTTCTTCAGTTCAATGCTACCGTTACCCCCTCCAGAGGGTTACTGGAAAAGATTACACTCCTCCACATACAAATTTATTTGGAATAACAAACCACCACGTATAAAAAGATCCACCGCACAAAGAAATAAAGCAGATGGTGGCATGGCATTTCCAGATTTTTTCCACTATTTTAAGGCGTACACATTAAGACCATTGACAACATGGTTTGATCCCCAAGCATTAGTATCCTGGAGAAAATTGGAAGAAAACATAGTAGCCCCACATAGACTGAAGGACATAGCATACACTAAACTACCAATCAAGCACTGTGAACGGAAATTTGGCCCCATAATTACCCATGCGATCCGGATATGGCGTGAAACACAAAAAAAATATCCTAACCCACAAAAATGGCACAATCACACTCCTTTATTCAATAACAATGCACTCTTAATTGAAAAACGACCTATAAGATTCCCTATATGGGAAGAGCAAGGCATACACTCATTAGGGGATGTTTTTAACAACCAGGGTTTTTGTAGTTATGGAGAAATATGCACAAAATTTTATCTCACCAAGTCCACATGGCTTTTTTACATACAGTTACGGCTATGTTTGAAGTCTCACGGTGTTCCATTAGACATACCAATTGAACACCACAGATACCACAAATTCTTCTATGAAAGAGAGACATCGAGAGGTTTTGTTTCAGGTTTTTATCATCAATTACTAACGTCCTCATATGAAACCCTCCAACTAGACTCTGTCTGGAGGAGGGATATACCAGACCTGGAAAGTGACTTTGATTGGCAAGGAGCATGGGCAAATGTCCGACTTACATCAAGGAACCCGGACCATCAACAAATCAATCTTAACTATATTCACAGGACATACTTGACTCCTATAAGACTGAACAGAATGGGTCTTAAACAAGACTCCAAATGCTCCCAATGTACAAATGGAGACGAAGGGACATTTATGCACATGTATTGGGACTGCCCACCAGTTAAGGCATTTTGGAAAGATGTGACCCAACAATTATCAAAACTCGTGTCTTGGAATATACCTGTACACCCCTCTGTATTACTATTGAATGATGTTTTTGAGTTTGCAGTAAATCCACAGCTAAAGAGATTGGTTTTATCGGGTATCACAGTAGCTAAAAAGCTGATCGCATCACGCTGGTTTCAACCGGAAAAAATGTGCCGGAAAGTTTGGTTTCTTACATATCTCGATGTGATTTATCAAGAAATATCTACAGCAAGAATTCTGGGTCTCAATGAATCCAAAATGTCAATGTGGTTAGAAGTGGTGGAGAGAATAAAAGCTAGCTTATAATGGTAGTGTCTGGTTAGGAGCGAGGGATAATGGAGGTACTATCCAAAGAGGGGTCCGGGAGGGGGGGGTTCGAGCTGGAGCATATGTGTGTAGGGTTTTAGATAACAGGTATTAGGGGTATATCCTGTATAAGACATTGGTATAATTGGTAATTTCGTTGGATATACACTGTATACTGTAAAGTATTATTATATACTTTTTTTGCTTTCCGTTTCTGTGCTTGCATGTCATTTTAGCCATCTTAATTGTTAGTTTCATTATGCATTGTGTGTTGAGTACTGACTTTTAATAATTTTGTTTTGCAATAATAATAATACAAAAAAAAAAAAAAAAAAAAAGTTTTTCAAAATGGTATAAAAAGGAAATGAACCGATTAAAAAACAATCCGTTTCGACAATGTTGACTGCAAACAAGTCATTGATAAGCGACAGCCATATTATACACATAGCCATAATTTAAGATATAGTTTATGCGTTCGCAAATATGAGAGCTCTATCATTGAAGTGGGCGTTGGCACGCAACAGGGTTCCGGGGCACCGGACCCGCGGCACGGAAGGTGTTAACTGGTGGTATGGTAAGACCACTGCTATATTAACATAATGTTTAACTGGTGGTGTGGTAAGACCACTGCTATATTAACATAATGTTTAACTGGTGGTGTGGTAAGACCACTGCTATATTAACACAATGTTTAACTGGTTGTATGGTAAGACCACTGCTATATTAACATAATGTTTAACTGGTGGTGTGGTAAGACCACTGCTATATTAACATAATGTTTAACTGGTGGTGTGGTAAGACCACTGCTATATTAACACAATGTTTAACTGGTTGTATGGTAAGACCACTGCTATATTAACATAATGTTTAACTGGTGGTACGGTATGACCACTGCTATACTAACATAATGTTTAACTGGTGGTATGGTATGACCACTGCTATATTAACATAATGTTTAACTGGTGGTGTGGTAAGACCACTGCTATATTAACACAATGTTTAACTGGTTGTATGGTAAGACCACTGCTATATTAACATAATGTTTAACTGGTGGTACGGTATGACCACTGCTATACTAACATAATGTTTAACTGGTGGTATGGTATGACCACTGCTATATTAACATAATGTTTAAAGGAACATGCCAACTTTTTGGGAAATTAGCTTATTTGCCATCTACCCTGGAGTTAGACAAGCAGATACATACCCTTTTCTTCTCTGTGCATGCATTAGGCTTAGGGAACAGCCGCACTGTTAGCCTAGCTTATCGTCATTCACTGGAAGTAGGTGTGCCAGTGTAGCCTAGTTCCCAACCATCACGAAATACACTCCAAATACCCTTTTGTTGTTTTTTGAAAAACTGGGCTTTTGAGATGATGAAATGACTGCGCACAGGCAGCAGTGGTTCGGCAACATTTTTAAAAAGAGTATATATCTGCTTAGAAAACTAAAATGTCTAATTATTAGACATTTTTATTATTTCTCCATGTGGTAAATACACAGGTCACATGTTTACAGGAACGTTTTGGAGTTGTATTTGGAGTGTATTACTATTATTACTGACTGATTGAATCCTGCCATTGCTCTACTGTTATCACCATTATCATTATTACTATGTTCTTTTATTATTACCTCTTCTGCCTGTACTCCCCCTCCCCCATGCTGCTATGACATCTGAATTTCCCCAGGGGGTTAGTTAATAAAGGAACACTTGACTTAACGTATTGCAATCAGCACAGAACCGGATTCTAAGTCCTCCATACATAGACCTGACTGTACTGTACTTCTAGTTCTCTTATCGCTTTTATTATAGAAGTGATCATTTTCCTTTTTTTCCCCTCATGTCCACATTCTTTTCTAACTGTGCCCATCTGGGTAATATCAGCTATGTCAGTAGTCCACTACTGAGCTCAACCCAACTACAGTACAGCCACAAACTAACCACAGTGGTGTTTTCATCATGTAGAAAATGTGTTTAATCTAATAAGATGACATTTGTCTGTACACCTCATTCCTATCATTTTTATTGCAGTATATATATATATATTTTTTTTTTTTAATAAATATTGATACTTGCCGTCACTGTATCAATATAATATCAGCATGCAAACTATTGTGATATATTGCTGTATCGATACACCAGTCTGGTATATTGTTAGCCTCATACGATAATTGCCCAAGTAATTTTTTGGCCAAATTGAGATTTCTGCCTAACTGTAATCTCCTCACACTGTTTAGTGCCTATGTTCTCAGCCAATCAGAACGCTTGTTATGTTAAAAAATCCCCATCTGCCTAACTCACTAGTGTGATTTGTGCATTTTAACGTTACATACACAGATGGCGATCGCATGATTTAGGCAAGTACAACTGCCTTAGTGTATTACATGCATGTATGTACGAGGAAGAAATGCCTAAATCACGACATATTTAGTTTAACACTATGATCGCCGGGGACGAGTTAAGACGTCATTCCTAGCCATGCTCATTCTGCCGAAGACGCCGTAACTCGTCTTTGATATCAATATTTCAAAAATCTGTCATCGAAATCATATTTCCTTTCCGGAGCCCTGAGATGTACTGGTGAGCTCCACTCAACTGTCTAACGGTTCGAGAGCGCCATCTGGTGGCCGATCGGCAGATCAGCCAAGAGGGAGGGGCGCGTCAAACAGGAAGTGCTCATCCATATGTGCTCCGGGCACTCGCGATCGGTAGCCGGACTCCATCTCAACACACTGGATGATCAATCGCTCGCCCTAACTCAATAAACAACGTTATTTGGACGTATATAGTATTATACAACCTGGAAATGGTTCATCAGGATCAACATCCCATAATCGAAAACGGTCTACTCCACGCTGATCGGCCAACGGCGCGAGGAACATACGGTAAGATTCAGCGTTATTTTCTAACTTATTCCATATAAACTGCTATGATGAACATATGACCCACTCTGGATGAATCATCTAACGCTGCCCACGGAATTATAAATGATCCCCCGCCCATCCGGTCATCATCAGATCATACGTAGATCATTCTAGAAGTACGTCCAGTTGAAATTTTTCATCTCGCGCCGATCGCTACCAAACTATATTTCATCATCAATATAATGCATTTGGGGCTATAAATCAAGTTCTGAAGAAAGCTGCAGAAAACGATAAAAACATACTTATACTTTAGACCATATTTTTGTATGAATATGTGAATGAAAAAGTTTAACGTTGCTACACCCTGAACAATACATATAGGACATTGAATGGGCCATAATAATGGCAATGTAGCAATAGAATTTTAAAAGTTATAGCCCTGCAAAGAAGGGGAACTTCTCCATAGACAAATAGAGCTGGCGAGGGATGGTAAATTATGAATTTAACCCATGGCGATCAAAGTGTTAAAAGTCACCTTATTTTGTTACGCAATGGTTGTTGTATTTTTGCAAACATGTTGTTACACCTTGTGGAACTTATTTTCAAAATATAAATAAAAAAACTCATACACATTTGCTGGAAAATGAGTTTTTTCTTCTTTTCCAAAAAGTCTTGAAAGATTACTTAGGCAATTATCGTATGAGAATAACGACGGGTGGAGCTTCCTCAGCACAGGGGGAATAGGGGTGGAGCTTCCTCAGCACAGGGGTAATAGGGGTGGAGCTTCCTCACCACAGGGGGAATAGGGGTGGAGATTCCTCACCACAGGGGGAATAGGGGTGGAGATTCCTCACCACAGGGGGAATAGGGGTGGAGCTTCCTCAGCACATGGGGAATAGGGGTGGAGCTTCCTCAGCACATGGGGAATAGGGGTGGAGCTTCCTCAGCACAGGGGGAATAGGGGTGGAGCTTCCTCAGCACAGGGGGAATAGGGGTGGAGTTTCCTCAGCACAGAAGGAATAGGGGTGGAGCTTCCTCAGCACAGGGGGAATAGGGGTGGAGCTTCCTCAGCACAGGGGGAATAGGGGAGGAGTTTCCTCACCACAGGGGGAAGGTCCTCTTCTTGTCTCTGCCCATGCGGTTGCGGTTGATGGTGGTGGAACACGGCACGGCGTCCAGGTGGTGAGAGCTGTTGGGCAGCGTGGGGACCCACTGGCTGCTCCTCTTCGCCTTCTGCTCCCTACATAGGATGGGTGGACAAGGGGGTGAGTTTGGGAGGGGACCACCAGAAGTTATTACAAGAAATACACGGTCTCTGCAGCAGTTTTTTTCTTTTTAAATCAAAATCAAATCAAATTTATTTGTAAGGCCCGACAACACACGTTAATGTCCCCATGGGCCGGACACGTCTTCTTTAAACAAGTCAAGAAGAAACATCACAATAAGTCAAGAACAAAACAAGAACACCATAAAGTCCAAAAAATTTAAAATAAATGCAAAATAAATAAATGCAACACTCCCAGACATACCCCACGCGAAGGTAAGGAAAAACTCACTAAAACCTAGCAATAGGAACAAATGCACCACAGGCAATGTGGAGGAGAGAAACCTTAGAAGGGCCATTCAAGGGGGGGATCTCCCTTCTTAAGGCGCTCCCATAGTCCAGCAGACTGTACACAGAGCAGACCCCGCGGAGGTCCGCGCGGACTCTTTGAGCCTTCATAGTCGAGCGGACCTCCGCGGACCAATTTCCTACATGTCACGCGGCAGTTTACACAATTATCCCCACGCTGTTCAACTTCTGTCATGTCGTCGTCATCCGATGTCAAAATAAAGAGTATGTTATCTCCGTTTCCAATATTTCGATAATAAAACGGGCAGTTTTACGCACTTGAATAACAGGTATATTATAGGCTAGATGCAATGTACCGTATAGGCTTGAGGTGGACAGCGCGTGGTGCTGAACCAGTTTTATTTCAAAATATTGGAAACCGCGCGTCAGAAAATAGGAGCTTCCCACCTGTGGGTCTGCTGTCCGCTGAGATCAAAGCTCAAGAGTCCGCGCGGACGTCCGCGGAGTCTGCTCTGTGTACAGTCTGCTGGACTATGGGAGGGCCTTTAGATGTCGGTGATACTAGTGTTGCAATAAAACAGGCGAACAGTTGGTAGGCATGCACTCATATGTGTAGTGAAACACACTTACAACTTTAAACTAGGGATGTCCGATATTATCGGCCTACCGATATTATCGGCCGATATTGGCATTAAAATGTGATATCGGAAAATATCGGTATCGGTTTAAAAAAAATCTTACATTTCTATAACCTTTATTTACCCAGGCAAGCAAGTAAGAACAAATTCTGATTTTATTTATTGTCAAAAGTATGCATAATGTTGTGTTAATTCCACAACAAGAGATATGTAATGTTAATTACCTGAAATTATTCCGTTTTGGGGGGGGATCCTGCATATATCGGTATCGGTTGATATGGGTATCGGAAATTAAGAGTTGGACAATATCGGTATAGCGGTAAAAAAGCCAATATCGAGCATCCCTACTTTAAACATATTTAAAACTCTCCGGTCATAAATGTCCTGTGGAAATAGTATGGTAGGGTAGTAGGGTTAGAAGCTTCTGTCTTATGTAGGTACTGACTCAGGGTAGTAGGGTTAGTAGCTTCTGTCTGATTGTGTAGGTACTGAGGGTAGTAGGGTTAGTAGCTTCTGTCTGATTGTGTAGGTACTGACGGTAGTAGGGTTAGTAGCTTCCGTCTGATGTAGGTACTGAGGGTAGTAGGGTTAGTAGCTTCTGTCTGATGGTGTAGGTACCGAGGGTAGTAGGGTTAGTAGCTTCTGTCTGATTGTGTAGGTACTGCGGGTAGTAGGGTTAGTAGCTTCTGTCTGATTGTGTAGGTACTGAGGGTAGTAGGGTTAGTAGCTTCTGTCTGATTGTGTAAGTAGGTACTGAGGGTAGTAGGGTTAGAAGCTTCTGTCTGATTGTGTAGGTACCGAGGGTAGTAGCTTCTGTCTAATGTAGGTACTGAGGGTAGTAGGGTTAGTAGCTTCTGTCTGATTGTGTAGGTTGTAGTAGGGTTAGTAGCTTCTGTCTAATGTAGGTACTACTAGGTACGATTTCAACAAAGAGTAATATAGTACTGTCATGTTGGAATGGTGCTCTCCTCAGAATACACCAGGGACTGGAGGTGAAGAATACCCGAGCAGCCAAGTGGCCACTGCCACCTAGTGGCAGTTTAGTGAAATGCTGGTTTACCTGAGGTAAGCCGGAGGTTCGGTGTTGATGGAGATCGCCTTGTATTTCTCATCGTTGCCCTCGAAGATCTCCTCACACTCTGACGCCTTGAGCAGAGTGACGCTAGTGGCTGAAAGACGGATGGTGAGGGAGGAAAAACACAGGAAACAGGCTCATGTTTAAAAAGCATCGTGTCCATGTGTGATATTGCACCCCAGCAGGGGTTCTGGACCCCCACATTGATACTCATTAGGCTGTGGACCCCCCCCCCCCCACACACACACACACACACACACACACACCCACACCCACTTGATTAGACGAGCGCAGTGCCCGTTCAAAACATTGCAGTTTGAACTTGCGTTTAGACTATTTGTTATTATATATTGTGGTTGTGTTTATTTGCTCTGAGAGAGATGGCAGTTCATTCTGTTGAGAGGGAGATGGAGAGAGAGAGAGGGTGAGAGAGAGAGGAGAAATGTGGAGCGATAGCATTGGTTATTGATGATCTCACAGGAGGGGCTTTCACACCGGCAGGGCTCCGGTTCAAGCTCCAGCTCCGTTCTGGAGCCTCTGAACCTTGGTGCTCTCTGGCGTACCAGCCTGCGTTTACACCTATTTAAGGAGAACCAACGTTCCACCGTTCTCAGTCATCAACGGGGGCGTTACTCAGGTAAACACAACCATGAACATGACAGTGGCAAAATGTGCCATATATAAAACAGCTTCAGAGCTTTGGCATTGCACCATGCTGATCCACTCAACAGGTAGCGATCTCAAGATGAGATCCGATTCAAATGTTCAAGTTTCTTTATTAGTTGTCATACAGAAATACAGGATACGTTTGTATGAAATGCTTCTTTCTGTTTTTCTCCTGAGAGTGTGCTAGGTAAAAATAGATAATTATAAAAAGTATAAAATAGAAAGTCAAGTACTTAAACAAGTGTAAACAAGACAAGAATGTTCAATATACATATGTACAATATACAATGCAGAGTAGTTACAGTACAATATAAATGGGATGAGGTAAATGGGATGAGGTAGCTTGTGGTGCCACCTTGTGGTGGTAAGGTAAGGTGCAAGCCAAGACATGACTGTGCAATGAGTTGCCAATAAATATAAATATAAAGTGTTAGTGTCTAAAGTGTGTAAAGTGGGTGCTACAGTGAGTTGTCCATTTAAAGTGGGTGTGTACGTGTGGGTGTGTACGTGCTGTGAGTGTGTTTGATGGTTTGTTACATAGTGTTAATTGTCATTGAGCATCCTGATGGCCTGGGGATAGAAGCTCAGGGGAGGAAACTAACTTTTTGGCTTACCAGCCAACTGGCGAGTATCTGATTTTTTTTACCAGCCAAACAGATTTTTTACCAGACAAAAAAATTTGTGATAATTAATTGTGATAATTACTTCTTTGTATGTCTTCGTCTAAATAGATTTTCAATCATAGTAAAATAATCACACCGTGTCTCTACTCTTTAAAATATTTATTAGCAATAAAACATTAATCTCTACTCTCCACAATATTAGCATAAAACATATTAACATGAAAGAGGTATCTATTCTGGACTGGGTTGGGCTGAACTGGGCAGTGAAAGATGCTGGGTTGGACTGGGTTTGGCAGTGAAAGAAAAAAACCGAAGTATGTTGTGAAGTGTATAGATAGATGTGAAATGTATAGATGTAGCAGTAGTCTATCTGTATGTCATATGTTATGATGAATTGAAAATGGGGGACCCTGATGTAAACAAGACGAAAGTCTTTCTCTGGTCTGCATCCCCTTAACTCTTGTGTGTATTGAGCCGTACTGTATTGTACCCATTCTGCAATCTGTTAATAAAGTTTTCAATCAATCAATCAAGTTAACTTTGAACCTCGGTTGTCAAGCCTCGTCAATGTTGTGTATGCATCTGGGTAGGCACACTGTGCCTTTAAGACAGCACGGTGGTCTTACGACAGTGCTGTGAAGTACCGTCAAGTGTTGTGGTAACGTCAGTTGGGTTGGTGTGCTGTTGTACACAGTGCACTGGTTGAGCTTAGCTAGCCCCTTTCGTGACTGCGATGTGCAAGCCAGGGGCTTTTGAGCATGAAATAAAATGTCTAACCTTACGTCGTAGTCCGGTGCTTTTTTGGAAACATTATTGTCATAACAGATACACCTAGCTGGCTGCTTTGAGCACACGGGGCTAACGTTAAAACGCTAACTAGAAGCTAACCACTGTATACAGTTCCAGTAGACTAACATTACACCTCTGTGATTTAAATGTGTCCTTAGTAACTTATACTCGAGGGTTGTGCTAGGGTTGGATGCAGTTCCCCGTTGGTCAGTCTGTCTGTTTTCCATCTTCTGCTGTGTTTAACGTTATCCGTTTGAGAGTGCTCCTGATGGCTAGCCTAGTAACGCAGGACTTTTATCATTATATGTCCGCGGGTTGGCCAGTACTGCGCGAACTTTTATTAAACATTATATGTCCGCGGGTGGTCTTGTGCAGTGCTCTCGTGGCACTGTCAACTAAAGCGAGCACTCAGAAGACGCGCACCGTTTGCCAGTGCAGTGATTGCAGAATGTTTTTTTTTTTTTGTATACTCGCCAGACTGGCGAGTGGTCTTCATGAATCACTCGCCAAACGTAAAAAATACTCGCATTTGGCGAGTAAAGTGGCCTAATTTCCTCCCCTGGAAGCTCTTTCTGAGTCTCTCTGTGCTTGCCATGAGACTCCGGTATCGCTTGCCTGACCGCAGCAGTTCAAAGACGCAGTTGTTTGGGTGGCTAGAGTCTTTTATTATTCTCTTGGCCTTATTCTTACAACGCTTGTTGTAAATGTCTTGGAGAGTGGGAAGCCCACCTCCAATTGTGCGTTCGGCTGAACGGGCCACTCTTTGCAGTCTGCTACGGTCTTGTGCGGTGCTATTCCCAAACCAGGAGGTGATATTGCCAGTCAGGATGCTCTCTATTGTGCATGAGTAGAAGTTCTTAAGGATCTTCTGACTCACGTTGAACTTCCTTAGGCGCCTAAGGAAGTAGAGGCGTTGCCGTGCTTTCTTGACTACACTGTCAATGTGTGTGGTCCATGTCAACTCCTCGGATATGTGGACTACATGGTACTTAAAACTGTTCACTCTTTCGACCGGTGCCCCGTCGATGCTGAGGGGGCTGTAGTCCCTGACCTCCTAAAGTCCACAATCATCTCTTTTGTTTTGCTGACGTTCAGGGAGAGGCTGTTCTCCTGACACCATCCCGCCAGAACCTCTACCTCTTCCAGGTAGGCCCTCTCATTGTTTGCAGAGATCAGGCCCACCATTACTGTGTCGTCAGCAAATTTGATGATTGTGTTGTTGTTCGGCTGTGCCACACAGTCGTGTGTGTACAGCGAGTAGAGGAGGGGACTCAGAACACAGCCCTGGGGGGCCCCTATGTTGAGGGTGATGGATGAGGAGGTGCAGTTGCCTGCTCTCACCACCTGAGGTCTGCCCGTCAGGAAGTCCAAGACCCACTGGCAGAGGTCATAGTTCAAGCCCAGGTCCCTGAGCTTGGCTATGAGTTTGGAGGAAACTATGGTATTGAATGCTGAGGACTTACTACTATGATACCCATTAAAACAAGTAATTTGAATAATAGAAGCCTACTTTGCTGGAACGATACATTTAAATCATATACAGTGCGTGTGTGTGCGTGTATGTTTTTGTGTGTGCGCTCGCGCGCTGACTAGCTAAGCCTTTCCCTACGCATATTCATTTCTGGAGCATTTCTTTATGCACTCTGGTTGGATGGTGTATTGTACTTGTGCTGTATCATAACAATACATTTGAATCTAATCTCGTTTTGAGATCAGTCGCAAATCGCTTCCTGTTGAATGGATCGATTTGAGTGCAATGCCGACTCTCTACTTTCGGTTCCAGCTGAGCACACATTTTTCTAGGGCTGACCCCTATTAATCGATTAGTCGACTAATCGGTCGAAAGGGGCCGTAGTCGACTGAAAAAAAAATTTATCATTCTTTCCAAAAGAAAATAGGCCTAGAAGCGTGGCTAACGCTAATGGCACGCATACCAGAGGCTAACTGCCTATGAAAACAGGCACAGAGGCACTGAAAGAGGATTTCACCCATCTAATGAACACACTAGACTAGACAAATATCAAGATGTATCCATCAGTGGACCAATTGCATGCTTTTGCAGAGGACAAAAAGCCTTCAGTCGACTCCTTCAGACATTAAGAATAGTTAATTTCACTAATTCACCCTTAGGCCTTTCACACCGGCCGGGCTCCGTGCTGGAGCCGGTTCCCGAACATAATCTCGAACCAGCCGGCGCGTTCACACCGGGATTAATTGGTTCGGAACGTGAAAAATGTAGGGCTGTCCCCGACTAAGGATTTGGATGGTCGACTAGGATTGGCCAAAATTTGCCGTTAGTCGACTATAGGTCGACTTAAAAAAAAATATATATATATATATTTTTTACGTCGACCAATAGTCGACTAACGGCAAATTTTGGCCAATCCTAGTCGACCATCCAAATCCTTAGTCGGGGACAGCCCTACATTTTTCACGTTCCGAACCAATTAATCCCGGTGTGAACGCGCCGGCTGGTTCGAGATTATGTTCGGGAACAGGCTCCAGCACGGAGCCCGGCCGGTGTGAAAGGCCTAAGGGTGAACTAGTGAAATTAACTATTCTCTGTGTTGCTGAGGACCTCCTGAAACCACCTCAAAGACCTCGTTGTGGTGTGACCCAGTGAAATCACCACACAGTGAAGGAAGTACACACATTTATTTTGGCGCAAAAGTCAATAGATTGGTGTGGCAGGTCATGGCTGTGTTCTGGCTCCAGCAAATACATTACTTGCCCAGTGGAGTATGCTTTTTTTTCTCTAAAATTAAAGCCATTTAGTTAATTTTCACATAATTGTTTTTTTAAGATACTAAGCGTAATACAGTCAGACAACATTATAAACTGAAAGTTTCACTTTCACATTTAGAGTAAATTTTACTTCACATGAAGGAGAGAACGAAGGAAAGAGGCAACATAACTATGGCGGAGGATTTGGCAATCTTTCGGATTGAAACCCGGCAGCAGCTCGACTGGAGAGGAGCTCAGAGGACCAGTCCAGCAACAGTATGTTTGCACGATGCAAGGCTGGAGCTACATTGATCCGTCCATTGATCCGTCAATGAATAGATATAAAATTGATAGAGGGTATTACTGTCCGTTGGTTTATTATTAAATTAAAACATAACATCAACTCTGTCTGTCAAACAAATACACTAGTTATTGAAAATTAATGAAAAACACAGACTTAGACGGACAGACACAGCGGATCAATGCAGCTGCATAACATTTAACACCAGTAATACCAGTGTTGTCATGACCCAGAAGACATTATTAACTCATTCTGCGCCAACCACATAATATTACGCGTGTGCTCGCCAAACGTTGAGCACCTAACACGTAATATTATGTTTTTAGATAATCTTTTCTTTTATTCGATTTTTTTATTCATTACAGGCTCACGGACCTGTGTTACCATACGAAATCATTCTGAGATCCAGAGAATGCAATACCGGCCGCATCCTGCTAGGTGGCAGTATCGCCCACCCTTTGATACCTTATTTCACACTGTGTGTCACATCTAATTTCGTCCGGGCGGAGAATTTAGACCAAGCCAAGTAAATCGCTTCATCCGAGCACTTCGAAACGCGTTCAGCACACTTGAGGCATATCTTGTGCCACTTCATGTCAGGGACCCGATCGACATCAATACTGGAAATCGCGATCAGACAATTGCACACAACACAACTCACCATGAGATGAAGCTACGATTTTCTTTCTCTCCTCCACGGAGGCCAATCTCCTCCAGAGGGACGGGTACCTTTTATACAGAGAGCCCCTGAACATACGCAGGTAGTTTCCAACCTAGAGGAGAGGAGATATGGAGGAGATTAATCACTGTGACAGTGCACTAGGGCTGCAACGATTAGTCGACATAATCGACGACGTCGATTATAAAAAATCGTCGACGAGAAATTGTTGCGTCGAACTTTATTTAATTTTTTATTTTTATTTTTTGTGCACTACCTATCTTTGTGAGAGTGGCTTCTCACTTCTCAGGGTTCCAGACAACATCATAACATGATGATCCCATAGCAAATTTTGGACATTGAAAACATTGTTCCCCTGCAGGAGATGATGATCAGACTAGACACACAATACATTACACACGCACTCCTCTCACTCACACACAGCGATCAGAGTAAGACACACACATACACACTCCTCTCACTCACACACAGCGATCAGAGTAAGACACACACACATACACACTCCTCTCACTCACACACAGCGATCAGAGTAAGACACACACACATTCACACTCCTCTCTCTCACACACAGCGATCAGAGTAAGACGCACACACATTCACACTCCTCTCACTCACACACAGCGATCAGAGTAAGACACACACACATACACAAATTACACAGTACACACCTCTCACTCACACAGCGATCAGAGTAAGACACACACAAATTACACAGTACACACACTCCTCTCACTCACACAGCGATCAGAGTAAGACACACACACATACACACACACACACGGACTCCTCTCACACACAGCAAGTTATTTAAAGTACACTTCCACTTTAATTTGTATTATTTAATTTATTTATCTTGTTATGAGTGATTGCTGTATTGTTCTTCAAATACATTTTCATTTAAAGTGGCTTAAAGATCCAAATTCAAATGTTTCATGAGTCATTATTTTAATTTGCTATGGGATCATCATGTTATGATGTTGTTGTTTGGTCCTGACAAGAGTCTCAAAGTCTGGGGTGATGGTAGACAAGCAACTCTGAGGTCATGCTCAATGTCCAATCTGTTCCTCTGCTCTGTCTTCAGCTGGACCAGAGCTGAGAAGCCACTTTCACAAAGATAGGTAATAAAAAAAAAAAAAAAAAAAAAAAAAAAAAATTGTTGTTGTTTACATTGGTTTTCGATTAGTCGACTAATCGAAAAAATAATCGGCAGATTAGTCGACTACCAAATTAGTCATTAGTTGCAGCCCTACAGTGCACCACTATTGGCCAAGAAAGATGTAAAAGCTAAAATCGTATCCCATGGCGAGTCGACCATGTTAGCAAGATTAACCACTCTAAAAAGGGGCACGTCACCCAAAATAACAATGGTGATTTATTTTGCACACAATCTCACACACAATGCAAAATCAAAATCTCTAAACCGTTTTGTGCATTCATTTAGTTTGACGGCTATTGAGAGTAAATGAGTTGGCCACCAGTGATGTCATCAGGGAAATTGAATTGTTGTGTTGTGTTAATTACAAAATACTAGCGATACTTTGTCTTATAGGGACTGCTACGTTACCAGGGCACGAAATTAACTTTTTGACTCACCGGCCAGTGGCGGGTAGATGGGAAGAATCTACCCACCAAGCATATTTCTTACCTGCCAAATTGTTTTTGATTAAAAAAATATATATATATATTTTATATAAAAAATTTTTTTTAATAAAATATATATTATATAATCATACTTGTAGTTGTATTATCTGCGAGACATCGCCACCACGCAATAAGTCAAAATGCTCGCTATCTGCAAACAGCTCCACTGTCTGTGTGTATACTTGAGTAGCCTCCAGCTCCAGCAAGGATTCTCCGGCGCTGCAGCTAGACCCTATATTCAGCTAGACCCTACATTCAGCATGCAAGGATTCTCCGGCGCTGCAGCTGGACCCTATTGGTATAATGTTACGGTTCTTTGGTCAAATCACATTCAACATGCCCTCAGCTAGAATACGCATTGAATCAATGTTATAAGACATTGATATCAGGAGCTATCTGTAGCTACTGCTAGCCCGCTAGATAACGTTAAGACAATTTAGTTTACTGGGACATATAGATCTAACGTGAGCTAGCTAACGTGAGCTAGCTAACGTGAGCTAGCTAACGTGAGCTAGCTAACGAGGGAACGGAGGTATTATGCACTCGAGTCGACTATTGCTGGAGCATTTGTTGATATCAGCAGCTATCAGTAGCTAGCCAGCTAGATACCGTTAGACAATCCTCGTCATGTATTAAACTAAAAGTGAATAGTTGACTGGGTCATTGTTTAAACAGTAACGGTAGCTCATGGAGGTCCGCTCCAGACTAGAGCAGACTGCCTCTGTGTTGATACGAGCAGAAGCCAATAGTATCCCGCTGCAGGGCTGGGCGGTTATGACTCGTTGCCACGGTTTTTTTTCAAAATAAGAGTATCATACGAACCGAATGTTGTTAACTGCCAGAGCCATCGATATTATGACTGGAGCTGCGCTTGGGGCGGAAATGAGAACCGCACAGATTTTCAAAATAAGAGTATCGTTATGAACTTGATTGATTGATTACACGCCACACGGCGGGCAGACCTCTCAGTGGGAGGCGCCAAACGTAAAAACTGAGCGCCAATGGCGGGTGGCGGGCTCTAAATTCACCCCCTGTACGTTACCATTTAATAGAGCTGTAATTAACACAACACAAGGATTCAATGTCCCCGATGACATCACTGGTGGCCATATTCAAACTGATTTACTCTCTTAACAGTCAAACAAAATGTGCAAAACTGTTTAGAGTGTTTAGATGTGTGTGAGATTATATGCACACAAAAATCAGCATTGTTTTTAGTGCCCCTTTAAAAGGGACCCTCCCATTTTAAGAAACAACTCTGCTTGTTATTCCTGTGCACCAAGCACCTTCAAATGTGTGATGTCTGACTGGAATTAACTATCTGAGGGCACTCTGTAGACAACTAGAAAAAAGCACTCAGTACATTTCAAATCGCCACCAAGGCTTAACTAGGGGTTGACGGTATAAACGGTATACGGTATAAACGGTATGAATTTGCTCTATGGTATGGATTTTGACTATACCTTGTAACCGGTAGAGCAGCTCTAAAAAAGCAATGACGTCATGTAACCACAGCGTGACTATTTCACTCGCATTTGCCCCTAAAAATAGATAGAATTAGTCATAGATAATAGATATGTGCGAACTGGAAAAAGTTATTTAGGAACACAGAGGCTTCGCGCAGTGGACGTGTCAACACGCAATTGTCATTTCATAATAAACACAGAAGCAAACTAGCTCTTCCGCCCTGCGTTTGAAAGCTGTGTGACAACTTCTTCTCGCGCAGTTTCTATGTGTAATGTAAACTCTGTGACGAGTCCAATGGTCTAACATGCTTTGCATCCTCGCCATTCTGGAATGCCCACGTTGCGCTAAAAAAAACCTTATGTAATGTTAACTGTCGATGTACTAGTAGCCTCAGCAAGCTAACGTTAGCTGGCTCCACTAGGAGCATGTCGATGTACTAGTAGCCTCAGCAAGCTAACGTTAGCTGGCTCCACTAGCAGCATGTCGATGTACTAGTAGCCTCAGCAAGCTAACGTTAGCTGGCTCCACTAGCAGCATGTCGATGTACTAGTAGCCTCAGCAAGCTAACGTTAGCTGGCTCCACTAGCAGTAGGCCTGCCACGATAACACATTTTGCTGGGCGATTAATTGCCCCCGAAAATATCGCGATAAGCGATATTATTGCGACCGGTTCGAGATTTTTTTTTTTTGAGAAATGTATTTCCCAAAAGTTTTCAATTAACCTTTTATTTTTTTTATTAATATAAATATATTAAACCGTTTCAAAGTGCAATAAACCTTTATTTAACATTGGAAGACATTTTAAATATCCTAAATTAAAAAATGCTCAGTTTGATTGTTTATTATAAAACAAACTGAAACTGGAAACAGGCCCTCTGTCTGGCTTTTTGTGTCATCCTTTTAACATATATTTTTTATGTACCATGTACAAAATGTTAATAAAGTGTGGGAAAAAAACTGGAAACGTAATAAATAAAAAAGCAGTGAAACAATAATCAAATAAACACCAAAATATATACCATCTCTATTGGAATGGAGACTTCAGCACAGGATAAACAAGGGATGGGCAAAAATAATCCAGATCGATTGATCACATGATGTACTCGAGTACTCGTGGAGGAAAACGCTGTACAAAATAAACGTATTTTCCGGTGTTTTAGACTTTTAGTTTGAAACCCACCCACTGGTCCGACCGGAAGTATTGTTGTTATTATCCTAGCTGCCTAGCAGAACGTATTGAGCGGACAACTTGTCTCGTCCGGTTCTGTGTTTTTGAGCTAATGATAAAACAAATGTTGAGATTGTTGGTGAACAACTAACTTTAGATTAGTTTTAACGTTAGCTACTAACGTTAGATGCAGCTACTACAGGCAATCAAAGATGAGGAGGAAGCGTCAAAGCCGTATATAATAGAATAGCTGTGGTGCGTAGGCACTGCAGCACGACTCGAAACTACCGGTTATAATACATTTATTCATGTTTAACTTGTCCCCGTGTCCAGTCCTTTGACCAGCCCCACCGTTCATTGTAAACAATGATGCATGTAATTGTATTAACGTTATTCTGTGTTGTAGCTATGCTATACGTTTTATTTCGTTTGTTAGCTATTTAGCTAATGTTGTTAGCATTGGATAGCGTCAACGCTAGATCTTTAATCTTTATTTAGCAGTCCAGTTTCTCCGGGCAGTAGCGAGTAACTACTTGGGTCTAAAAATAGCTAACGTTACACTACAAAGAACGCTACTTGGTTAAAAGGAGCAACACTATTGAGAAATGTAGTTAAGCTATGTGGCGTTGCTAGTGCCCCACGGAGCTCCCGTGCTGTGCTCTGTAGTAAGGCCAGCGGCCCCCCACACGGAGTGACTGACAAGGGGTACTCAGGGCTGTACGCTGCGATGATCTCGTCGCAAATTGCCCCTTTAATTGGCCGTTGCGATTGGTAAATAATATTTGGGGGCGGGCTTGCGAGTAGGGATTTCAAGCCTTGCATTCGCATTTCACTCCTAAATGATCCAAGGTGTGTGATGACGCTGAGCACTCAGGTATGATCAGCGGGGAAAATCAACTGAGCACTCACTCTGATAGACTGGCTGACTGTCTGATTTAGCTATGAAGAAAAGTAAAGTTAGTAGTAGGGATGGGAATCGATGGTTCCTAACTGGGTTTTGGCCATATGCTCCCGAAATTCTCCCGCTGTTTGGCTGCTTCTATGTGCAGTGAAAACTACTCGAAATGCTTTAGAACCTAGTCATTGATTTAGTTCAGGGTTAGCCGCGGAGCTAACGCTAGCTAACGTGAGCTAATCAAGCTCACAGAGAGAGATAAACAGCTGACAGCAGGTAGTACAGGTACAAATACAATAAAACAAGGGGTGGGGGCTGTTGTGTAAACCTTGTGTCGCGTCAATCTGGTCCACACGTTACTCGTTCATATCTCAGCCCGTGCTGAGATATGCCCATTCCGCGGTCTGTTAATAAAGTTTTCAATCAGACAGATGTATGGAAACTGTTCATTATAAAAGATACAAACCTGACAACAAAAGCACTTAAATGTTAAATAAAAGGACAACAGTAATGAGGCAGGAGGAACATATTTTTTTGTACTATAATGGTAAAATTGTTATTTAAAAATTTGCCCCTAAAACATATTTTTTGCCCCTAAATTTCTAATTTAGGGGCAAGTGTGCCCCTAGTGAAAAAGCTTAGCGTACAGCCCTGGTACTGGTTCCGCCTAGGGCTGGGCGATATGGCCTAAATATGATATCACGATATTTTCGGACCTTTCGGCGATACACGATACGCATCACGATGTTTTTCTTTTTTTCCCCAAACAATTCATTATGAGGCTTACCAAGACAGTATTTGAGTTTGCAAGCTAACATTAAAGACAAAATAAAATACCCATGCATTTAGCATTTTTATATTATATATTAGATTTAGATTATTGGATTATTAGATTATATATTGCATATATTTAGCAATGAGATATTATATGATTTAGATATGAAATATGATGAATTGAAAATGGGGGACCCTGATGTAAACAAGACGAAAGTCTTTCTCTGGTCTGCATCCTCCAGTCCACTGTTGACTGTTGTTGTATTGGGCTGTACTGTATTGTACCTATGCTGCAATCTGTTAATAACGTTTATATTCATTCAGTCGGCAAACAGAATCATTTTGATTGACAGTCGCGTCTGCCAATTACGTCACATCGCTTGCACTCGCCCTGCTGTTCTTAGCACCAATCGGCAAGCGTCATTCGGCAAGCGTCATTTTTTACTTCCGCCATTGGAGAGCTCAATGAAAACAACAATGGCAGCGGTAGCTCGCCGCGGCCGACGTTTAGCTTTGAGCTCTGCAGAATGACTAAACGACTGGAGGCATAATGATTTTACTGCAACGGATGTTATAATAAAAGCCTTTCCATACATCTGTCTGATTGAAAACGTTATTAACAGACCGCAGAATGGGCACAACGGAGTCAGCACGGGCTGAGATATGAACGGCTAATGCTTGCTATATCTAGGTCGACCTCGGTCGTTGCTATGTAAATACGCTGATGTTATTGAAAGTGTAACTATATAACGTCAATGCCACAAAACGAATGCCTTTGTTATCATAAGTAGTAACTTTTGATGCAGTAGTGTGTGTGTGGGGCGGCGCTGTTCAAAAGTGTCAACGTGTGGACCAGATTGACGCAACACAAGCCTCTTGGGCAAAACATCACGATATCCACGATACGTTTAAAAAGTGTATCGTTAATGAACTGTACCCGATATTTATATAATATCGTCATATCGCCCAGCCCTAGTTCCGCCTCATTAAAACAAACGCGCAAATAGCAATTAATCGTGCCCGTCAAAATCATTGCATTAATTTTAATTATCGCGCCGATTAATCGATTTATTACTTATCGCGGCAGGCCTAACTAGCAGCATGTTGATGTACTAGTAGCCTCAGCAAGCTAACGTTAGCTGGCTCCACTAGCAACATGTCGATGTACTAGTAGCCTCAGCAAGCTAACGTTAGCTGGCTCCACTAGCAGCATGTCGATGTACTAGTAGCCTCAGCAAGCTAACGTTAGCTGGCTCCACTAGCAGCATGTCGATGTACTAGTAGCCTCAGCAAGCTAACGTTAGCTGGCTCCACTAACAGCATGTCGATGTACTAGTAGCCCCAGCAAGCTAACGTTAGCTGGCTCCACTAGCAGCATGTCGATGTACTAGTAGCCTCAGCAAGCTAACGTTAGCTGGCTCCACTAGCAGCATGTCGATGTACTAGTAGCCTCAGCAAGCTAACGTTAGCTGGCTCCACTAGCAGCATGTCGATGTACTAGTAGCCTCAGCAAGCTAACGTTAGCTGGCTCCACTAGCAGCCTCCTCCCTCCCTCTCTCTCCCTCTCTCTCTGCTAACAATCCTGATTCGATTCTTGAACCTATTTAATTAAAAAGGAAGATATTGATGGACATATATAGTATAGCTCAGCAGATGTAACAGAATAACAGCTGCCATACCAGTGTTTTACCGCTTCAGAAGCATTTATATAGACATTAAGATAAGTTAATACACCGTGATATATACCGTTACCGTCTATGCTTCAAATTATACCGTCAGGGAGCGAAATAAACTTTTTGACTCACCGGCCAGTGGCAGGTAGATGGGAAGAATCTACCCGCCAAGCATATTTCTTACCTGCCAACTTTTTTTTGATAAAAAAAAAAAGATTATTATTATTTTATATAATTTTTTTTTTAATAAAATATATATATTATATAATCATACTTGTGATTGTGTTATCTGCGAGACATCGCCACCTCGCTGTCTGCAAACAGCTCCACTGTCTGTGTGTATACTCGAGTGGCCTCCAGCTCCAGCAAGGATTCTCCGGCGCTGCAGCTGGCCCCTAAACCCTACATTCAGCATGAAAGGATTCTCCTGCGCTGCACCTGGACCCTAGTCAGCAGCCCTCATGCGATGTAAGCCAGGGACTCGAATACGCATGTTGTTGTTGTAGGACATTGATGCCAGGAGCTATCTGTAGCTACTGCTGGATGGCGTTGGGACAACGCCTCAGTGAACTATTTAGTTTACTGCGACATTTCGTAGTGACTAGTGAGCTACCTAGCCAACGGAGGTATTATGCACTGGACTATTGCTGGAGGATTTGTTGATGTCTGGAGCTATCAGTAGCTAGCCGGCTGGATAACGTTACACAATGCCTCATGTATTAAACTAAGTGAATAGTTGACTGGGTCATTTTGTAACGGTAGCTAACGTTATCTCACAAAGGTCCCACACTGACTAGACTAACGTCACGGTGACTCGGAGGCAATAGCCTCTGTTTACATGCAGGCATACAGAAACAGGTGGGGAGGGGGTAGCAGCAGCAGCAGCAGCAGCAGCAGCGCGCGGTGCGCTGCATGTCTGTGCTGAGACAGCGAGTGAGAACTCCGCTAAAGAATTGGATCATGATTTTCGGTTTTCACATTTGATTTGACTATTTGATTGCCCGCCACACGGCGGTCAGACCTCTCAGTGGGAGGCGCCAAACGTAAAAACTGAGCGCAAATGGCGGGTGGCGCTCTCTAGTTTCGGTCCCTGTATACCGTGATATAAATTTTAGACCATACCGTCCAGCCCTAGGCTTAACAATCTCCCTATTTGCCATTACAGGTGGGGAACATTCCCTGTACATTTCTGTAAAGTTTCTGGTAACTTTCCAATAGAGTTTTGAGAAATTATTTGGGGAATTTATTGTTTTTAACTGCGACGAGCAGCCTCAGCTTTTGCGCTAAGAGGCTGAAATTTGGCATGGATTGTGTGTGTGTGTGTGTACGCATGCACGTGTGGATGCATGCACGTACGCGGTTGCAGCTATAGTGGCTTCCCGCTGGTCTTCCTGTCACACTTTTGATATTTTAGAGGGGTCAGTCAGTATTATCTTCTGCATGTTTCCTGGCATTGTGCAGAGTGTTTGGATGAAGGATAGGTTACAGAAACGGGGGTATAATGCTGCATTTGTTTATGGTCTGAGGTGGGAAGTTGGAAGTGGGGAAACGTGTCATCTCCGACCTACGTGTGTTCGAGCTACAAAATTGGAAAAACATGGATGCTCATGCTAAACATTTTAGGAAATTTTTTCTTACAATTTGTCTTCAATGAACTACACCTCAAAGTTTAAAAGACGGTTTACAACGACATATAGCGAATATACTTTCAAATGTAAAAAAATTTAAATAAACGAGCTAATAACAACATTAATGTTTATACGAAGCTAAACTGGGGGTTGAGAAATCATAGCCGAGTTTGCCACTAGGAACTCCCGAGTAGCCACAACACTGGTTAATAAACTACCCTTCCTCAAGTACTATATACCTGTATGTCATGTATGTCCCTTTACCATAAATGTCATGTCATGCATGTTGTGCATGTCATAAATGTCACTATGAATTGAAAATGGGGGACCCTGATGTAAACAAGACAAACGTCTTTCTCTGGTCTGCACCTGTCTCAAACCCTGCCCCTTTTCTTGATCCTCCAATCACAGCTGTTCGCTTACCTCTGACTTCCTCGTACAAACTTTGTTTGTACGAGGAAGTCAGAGGTAAGCGACAGCTGTGATTGGAGGATCAAGAAAAGAGGGCAGGGTTTTGAGACAGGTCCATTGTGTGTATTGAGCCGTACTGTATTGTACCCATTCTGCAATCTGTTAAATACAGTTTTCATTCATTCCCACTCTGGGCCTTTTGGGGTAGAACACATCCTAGCCTTCTACAAAAACCTAGGGGTCCGCAAAGACAACTTCAAACTCGAAATGGTAACAACAGATGAGGTGCTCAAAAAACTGAGCGCCCTCCAACCGAACAAGGCCACTGGCCATGACAATATCCCCTCCAAATTCCTCAGAGACTCAGAAGCCACCATCACCCCAGTCATCATCACCCACATAATAAACCTCTCCATAAAACAGGGATACGTCCCCAAAGACTTCAAAATTGCTAGAGTGATTCCCCTGCACAAAAACTGCAGCAAATTAGACCCAGGCAACTACCGCCCTGTTTCTATTCTTACTCCATCTCGAAAGTTATGGAAAGAATTGTCTATGAACAGGTCGAAAAGTACCTTGCAGAAAAAAAGCTAATCTACTAATTCCAATCTGGCTTCAGAACATCCCATTCCACTGACACATGCCTTCTCTATTTGAATGACCACATCAAACAAGAGGTGGACGCAGGCAAATACTGCTGCATGGTCATACTGTAGCATAGTATAGTGAACAGCAAGTATAGCATAGGTAGAGCCATATGAAATCCGTTTTATTTTTTTCCAAATTCCATTTCATTTTTTTCCAAATTCCGTTTTTTCCGTTTTAATATTTCAGAATTCTGTATTTTGCTTTGTACGCTCATTTTACCATCAGAAATAGTGTCTGATAAGTGGGAATGAATAAATGTCCACAATTTAATAAGATATAACAGTCCATTTAATAGGGCTGTCTTAAATACTTTGAAGCTTCGAAGCTTCGTTCGATGGGCATGGGATTCAAATATGAAAATAAATTTGATTATTAAAAAAAAAAAAAAAAAAAGTATATATATTTTTGCAAAATCAACCCTGCCTCTCTTTGTTAACTACAACAAGCAATGCTGTTTGTTATTTAAGATGAGGTCGGACTCGGCACTGACAGATTTGTGTTCATTGTGCTGCTTTTATAAAACCTCAAATGACGGCTTACAATATTTCATGAAAGCAAAGTGTTTTGTTTGTCTAAGATTTAAAAAGGTTTAAACTTTACAGCACTGACAAAGTTGAACAAAGTGCTGTACAAGTCCCACAACATAAAAAAAAAATAATAATAATAATAGTGGATTCCATTTTTATTGCTCAATTCCGCGATTCCGTGATCGCGGATTCCATATGGCTCCAAGCATAGGGACATAGAAGAAAAACTGCACATTGTATAGGAGTGTACTATACATAGGATCCAGTGCCTTTAAGCGATTTATTAACATGTCTATTCTAGTTCTTATTATTACTACTACTATTACTATTGTTTTATTGCACAATCGTAGCGGGCATGGCCAACTGCATCAGAATCTGCACCTGGCTCGCTGATAACAAACTATCATTACACCTGGGTAAAACAGAGTCCATTCTCTTTGGATCAAATAACAAACTCAGCAAGGCCAACGGCTTCTCTGTTACATTGGGTGACAATATTGTCACAAGGAAAGATGAACATACCTGGATTCCATCCTAGAGGCAAATCTTTCCTGTGACAAAATGGCAACCAATGTAATCAAAAAAGTCAACCAACGAACAAGATTATTGTACCGGATCTCCTCCCTGGTAAACAAGAATACCTTGAAGACTAACAGGAGCACTCATTCAAGGGTACTACGACTATGCATGCACCTCATGGTACCAAAGCACATCAAAGTAGGGCTGCAACGATTAGTCGACATAATCGACGACGTCGATCATAAAAAATCGTAGACAGGGAATTTTTGCGTTGTATAAAAACAATCAGACACAAATGTTCATTTTTAACTGCAATGCACTACAGGAAGTGCTGGGGGCAATATCGTTTCCATTGCCTGACTGCATTATGTAGTAACGGTAAGAAGAAGAAAGAATGTGAACGGGGTGCCATGGTGACTTCGGAACATGGGTAAGTTTTAGATAGTTAGCCATAGTATTGTATTTTTTTATAGGGATGTCCGATATTATCGGCCTACCGATATTATCGGCCGATATCGGCATTAAAATGTGATATCGGAAAATATCGGTATGGGTTTAAAAAAAAAATTACATTTCTATAACCTTTATTTACCCAGGCAAGCAAGTAAGAACAAATTCTGATTTTATTTATTGTCAAAAGTATGCATAATGTTGTGTTAATTCCACAACAAGAGATATGTTAATTACCTGAAATTATAAAAAAAATTGGGGGGGGGGAGCCCTGCATATATCGGTATCGGTTGATATCGGTATCGAAAATTAAGAGTTGGACAATATCGGTATAGGTAAAAAAGCCAATATCGAGCATCCCTAATTTTTTTCGTTAGCTTACATGTTGGAAAACAGAACGTCTCGTGGATAATGCTTGCTACGCGAACTCTATTGCTGAGGCTTATAAAGGCTGCGGTATGTTGTATGTAACGTTAAACAGCGCCAAGCTTACAGCCTTGCTGCACGCTATTTCAGTTATGCAGAGGCTGCGGTATGTTGTATGTAACGTAACATTAGCTAAACAGCGCAAAGCTTACAGCGTTGCTGCTTTTATATATACACATACTCAATATGGCAGTGTGTGTCACAATCTTACTTAGCTAGTCAGTCTGCAAAAACACGACACTGTGCTAACGTGAGCCGTCTGTAGCCAGCCAAGTTCCAAGCCTCCTCTCACTCACACACAGCGATCAGAGTAAGACACACACACACATACACAGTACACACACTCCTCTCACTCACAGCGATCAGAGTAAAACACACTACTCCTCTCACACAGCAAACAAAAGGCCTAGAAGTCTGTCTGATCTGACTCATCCTCCTCTCCCCCTACAGCTGTTCCACGTCACCCTCCTGGACCAAGTTACAGCCCCATCAGCCACGGTGCTGGGGGCAGATGCTGCTACTTATTTTTTTCCTTTGTTTACATTTAAACACTTGCACTTTAATTTGTATTATTTAATTTATTTATTTTGTTATGATTGATTGTTTTATTGTATTTATGTTATTCAAATACATTTTGATTTAAGCAAGTTGCTTAACACATCCAGCGCCAAAAAAAACGCTGTCCAGCGTTATTGCCCGCCATGCGTCATCTGCCAAGATCGCTGTACATCGTTTTTTAGATCAATATTTCATTTTTTCGCCATGGCATTCATAATTCATCCACCCACCCCCGGTGCTGCAGCTGGACCCTAGATGTGACTGCAACGACGGCTCAATACCGCCGCCTGGTGGATGGTCGGGCGAGTTACACTCGCAAAACAGGAAGTGCCATCGGTGCATCGAGGAAAGTCCTCCGGCAGTCACATCTCGTTACGGGACTCCCGACAGACACTGTAGTACATATGGATCGCTTTCTAAACTTAATAATCGATATGATTTCGGTGTTTATTGCGCCATACAAATCGGAAATGGACCTAGGCGATCGGTGTCGTATAATTGGGATCTTTCACCGCCAGTCTCATTGGCCCACGGTAAGGGGAATATAACGTTATTTTCAACCCGATTGTGCGTTTCCTTGTTTGTAATCAGTCTGTGCGTTTCCTTGTTTGTAATCAGTCTGATCAATATATTATCCACCCAACCTACATAAAGCCGTTACTGATGATCAAGGAATTATAAACGATTTAATTTATCATTTATAATTATATCAGACAATGCACCTAAAAAAGCAGATGATTACAATTAAATTAGCCAACTTGGTAACACATTAGTCATAGCAGCATAGGCAGGGCCGCCTCAGGGGGTGTGCGAGCAGTGCGGTCGCACAGGGCCTCGCGGGAAGGGGGGCCTCGCACAAAAAAAAAATGAAAAAAAAAAAAAAAAAAAAAAAAAAAAAAAAAAAACATTATTTTTTGCGAGGCCCCCCTTCCCGCAAGGCCCTTTTTCATCACAGACCTAAAATCTATATGCTTATATATTTCACATTAGACACGTTCCTGGCTCTGAGGCTCTGCAGGCAGCAGAATTGGTTTCAATGAGGGGAGGGGTTACAGCCAGGTAGCGTCTGTTGAGTTCATTGTGTGTGTCTGTGTGCGTGCCGGGGGGGGGGGGGGGCGTGAACCGACTCATTGCCAGACGTGAGCGATTCGACTCACGCTCACGGCAATGAACGGCTCTTATGAACGAGTCGCTCATGACCGACCCATCACTAGCGTCTGACTATTTCGCGCGTGCAGCATTGGAGGTTATGCCAGCCAAGATGAAGAGGACATCGTTCGGCAGATGGACTGAAGATGAAAGTTGTTGCATGTTAGACAGTTCAGTCAGGCTAGCCAAGACAGGGACAGCTAGTTAGCTTTAGCTACGTTATAATATTAAGTGTGGTTCAGTCGGGATATAGCCATGATGATGTCGGCTAGTAGCTAGCTTAGCTAAAGGCTAACTAGCGTTAGCTAACCTAGAGACAGCGCGTGCAGCAAAGATGAAGAGGATGGTCGTTCGGCAGATGAACTTCGTCAACTCCACGCGGTTGTCTCCATCCTCTTGGACGTTTGGTGAGTTTTTAATGCACTCTATTCTATTCCCGCCGTGGATATCTCTCTCTCTCTCTCTCTCTCTCTCTCTGGAGCCAAACTGGCCGACTAGCTGTTGTAGTACTAGTAGCTAACGGTGTGTGGCCTGGTGTCAGCACCTGTATTGCTTTTCTCACGTTGTACAGTTTTTCAGTGGTAGCCGCATAGCTTGCTTCTGCGTTAGCTAATGGTTAGCGATAGCCGGGTTGAGCCAACTGTTAGCCAGTTAGCTGTTTAGCTACGACGTTAGCTGCCAGCTGCGCTCGGCTGGGAACGTTAGTTTGATGCTATCAGTTAGCCTAGAGTTAGCTGTTAGCTTGTGCTACGACCATTGACATTAGCCGTGAGAATAGCAGGGGGTTCTGGCACTCTGACTACGACATCATCTTTGACAGAAGATGTAGTCGGGCCTGCACCATGACAAGGCTCCGGCCATAGCTTCTTTTTGTCCCGCCAGCGAGAGGCCTTTCGTCAACGTGGAGACCTGTGTTGCGGCCTTTCGCCCTGCGTTCCTTGGTGCAGGTAAGATGAATGAAAATGTCATGACATTACCCCACTCTTCCTTCCTTCCCCTCCCGAATGTTTTGTTAATAACGATGTTTTTTTCCAGGCAAAACATATGTTACTTCACAACATTTGGAGATATGACATGTGCTGTGTGTGAATTGTCTTGGTCGTTTGTGTAGCTTGGGTAGCGTTGGGCCGTTGGCCAAAGCTGTGTGTGGCCTGGTGTCAGTACCTGGCTAGCCTATTTAGCTGATGTCGGCCATTGGCTCCTTGCTGCTTTGTTTTCTCTGGTATAGACCCTCTTCTCTTTGGATTTAAGTGTTGATCTTTGTCCTTTTGGATCTATGTATATTCATGTTGCCTTTGTGAAGTTATCTTTTCCTTCTGTTTTGTTCTTCCATTAAAAGTTGAATATCCTTTAGGGGCTCATCTTTGCTTCTCTCTCTCATACATGCTCTCTCTCTCTAACACACACACACACACATGCTCTCTCTCTCTCTTTCTAACACACACAGTCTGCCTATGGCGGCCTTTCTCGATGGCTAGGCTGTGCTCGCTGAGTCTGTACCTAGTCAAGGACATAGATATCTATAGAACACTAGATAGCTTAAGGCGGAGTCACCAGCGTCACTGAACCGCAGCCATCTTGCTCCAGTTAGTCTTGAGTGAGAGTGAGTGAGCTGCACAGACAAAAATACTCATAACTCGCCATATATTTCAGCGAGTTATGAGTATTTTTGTCTGTGCAGCTCACTCACTCTCACTCAAGGCTAACTGGAGCAAGATGGCGGCAGTTCAGTGACGTCGCTCTCCATTGGCCGGCAGCGCGGGCAAGCTATCTAGTGTTCTATAGATATCTATGGTCAAGGATCTTCAGTCACAGTGCTCAGGTATTCTGCCACTGTGTACTCTCTGTTTAGGGCCAAATAGCATTTCAATTTCTTTCCAATGTCTCTCTCTCTCTCTCTCTCTCTGTACACTGTATATTGACTGTAGAACGGGAGCTCTCTCTCGCTCTCTCTCTTGCTATATGTTGACTGTATCATGCCCAGCCTCGGGCAGCGCTATTATTTAAGAATATGTTGACTGTATGAAAAAAAATATATATATATATATATATATATATATTTTTTTTTCCTTTTGGGGGGGGGGGGGGGGGGGGGGGGGGGGGGGCTCGCGTTTAAATCTCGCACAGGGCCTCGCATTTCTCCCAGGGGGCCCTGAGCATAGGCATAGCCTTATTAAAGTTTTGTGTGGCGTCGCCGTCGTGTACAACGATACTTACGTTTTTTAGGTGATTTGACAAAGTTGTTGTAGAGTTGTGATATGCCATTTTCTTCTGGCATATCTGGCACTCTGCTTTTTGGGCATTGTCTTTGCATATTTTAAAGTGTGTAACCAGGGAGCGAAATTAACTTTTTGACTCACCGGCCAGTGGCGGGTAGATGGGAAGAGTCTACCCGCCAAGCATATTTCTTACCTGCCAATATATATTTTATATATAAATTTTTTTTTAAATAAAATATATATTATATAATCATACTTGTAGTTGTATTATCTGCGAGACATCGCCACCACACAATAAGTCAAAATGCTTGCCATCTGCAAACAGCTCCACTGTCTGTTTTGGCTGTGTTGTACACGTTATGTTATTGTCATGTCCGTTACAGCCAACACACCGACATACGCTACTGCATCGTTATGATTAACAAAGCAAGGCATTCGTTTTGTTGCATTAACGTTATATTACTATTGCTATCGATAAATCTAGGTGTTCTAAAATCTATTGCTATTGGTAAGAGAGACTATAATAAGTTGGTGTCTCGGAAAACGAGAGCCCTGATCGCGGAGTTTCAGGAAGTAAACAAGAAAAATGAGAGCTTCCGATTGGTCATTTGCTTTATTTCCCATGAAACCAGTCACTTCACTCTACTGTGATTGGACCGTTGGCTTGAGTGCAATGTGGGACTTGTAGTTTAACGATCTCGCAGCGGAGGAAAAAAAAGACGAGAGAGGCTATAATCTGTATTCGCACAGTGTTGTGAAGGATCAGCTTAAACCGAATATATATATTTATTTATGGATATATATTTAATAGTATTTGTATATCGTTTGATATCCCCTGTATATTCCTTGTACAATATACACTGAATATCCCTTTAGTCTACTAACAGCCCATAATAGTTTCATTCTACCATTGGACGAGAACCTGGCGCCAGCAGCCAAGCCCCTTGGTTCAAGTTCAATCGTGCCGACGAACATGTCGTTACAAACCCGGTTCCGCGTAGGAATACGTCTGGCGAAATACGAATGGTACTATTTGTTCACAGCGCATATATATATGGCGCAAGTAAAGTAGAACTTTCTTTTAGTCCATTAGTCCTTTACCCTCCAACCTAGTAACAGACGTGAAGCCTCACCCACGACGCACGTGTGGTGCAGTATGGCCTACTTGGCCTCAGAATAGGCATTGAGACATCGTGTGGATTAATAGTTGAATTGTCATAGTTTGGCACTATACCGTCGAGTGGGACGTATTTCTATTAAGTTAATAATAGTCTATTATGTATGGTGCATCGTTCGGTTAGAGTTATAAAGTGAGCAGTACCCCCATCGTTCCTGACGTTATCTGGAGTCCAGGGGAGGAAACTAACTTTTTGGCTTACCAGCCAACTGGCGAGTATCTGATTTTTTTTACCAGACAAACTGATTTTTTACCAGCCCAAAAAAATCGCTAATTGTGATAATTACTTCTTTGTATGTCTTTGTCTAAATTGATTTTCAATCATAGTAAAAATCACACCGTGTCTCTACTCTTTAAAATATTTATTAGCATAAAACATTAATAACAGTCTCTACTCTTCACAATATTAGCATACAACATGTATTAATCACACTGTCTCTACTCTTCAAAATATTAGGATATCACATATTAACATGAAAGAGGGAACTATTCTGGACTGGGTTGGGCTGAACTAGGCAGTGAAAGATGCTGGGCTGGACTGGACTAGGTTGGACTGGTCTAGGTTGGACTGAGTTGGGCAGTGAAAGAACCAAGCATTTCACTGTAATGTAATAGCTAAATAAAACAACTTGACTTGTTACATTTGCACTCTGGTTGTATGCCAAATGTATTCTGGTTGTACTGTACTTGTGCTGTAAGATGACAATACATTGGAACCGAATCGACAACGCTAGGGGTTCAGCAGGTGTATTCTGAATGCCAAGTATGACAACATCACCGTTGTGAAGGGCATATGGGCGAGTGGTGATATGGGGGGAAACCCGGTAATAATAAAATGTCACTCGGCTGCATTTAAGCAAAGCCGCTCAGTATAGTCCACTATGTTGAACGCGCGTTATGGTAGCTTGTTACATGCTAGGTAGCTAGCCGGCTAATGCTGGTGCCTGGTTGACTTGTCATTCTCATCCGACTCGAAGGAGAACGTCGTGTGCTGTTGTTCGCCCCCATGTCAGACCGCACTGATATCCGAAAGCGACGACACTACATGCAATTATTTTCATCCACTGATGTGTTTTTGTCTAAGTTTGTCTACGTTGTCAAGCCGGTGGCAGGAGTCTGTAGGTCCGCGCGCAGTGATCTGTCCACTTCCCCTAGATGGGCGGCATCTTCTAGAAAATGAGTGTTCATTGGAGGAGCTTAGAGCGCATCTGTACAACGATGATGTTCATTGGTTATGGTTGGATTGAGGCGCAAATGGGAGGAATCAAGGGGGGAGTCAGAGTTCGGCTTGTGCCAGTGAGCGAATCAGCAGATTGCAGAATGATTTTTTTGTTTGTTTTGTAATTACAAGTACTCGCCAGACTGGCGAGTGCTCTTCATGAATTACTCGCCAAACGTAAAAAATACTCGCATTTGGCGAGTAAAGTGGCCTAATTTCCTCCCCTGCTGGAGTCTTAACCAGGCTGGGCAGACCACGTGTGGTGCTTGCATCCGAGGAGCTCCGGGCCAGGACGAGTGGACCTGTACATTGGATTACTTTACCCGGACGACGGCGAGCCTTCCACGGCTTGGATTATCTACGTGCTTTGGGTGCTTTGATTATGCCATGGATAACGGCCAACACTGCTGAGTGTTGAAACTACCCCCCGAGAGGAGTCCAGGTGAGACGGCGCTCTACCCCGAGTGAGGTCGCCTCACGTCTCTTCGTTGTGGACCGGCAGCTACCGTCCACCAGAGGGCCCAGCTGTATTCATCTGTGGACCGAGGTTCTGTGGGCACCGTGTTCAGCACTCTGAATTCTCCCAAGAAATCGTCGGCCAGACGGGATACCGCCAGCGGCTCTCCTAACCCCCCCCCTACTGACTTACAACCAGCGGGACCCCCCCTTTAGTGTATCCAGCTATAATCATTTAAGTACCATCGCTATAGTTCCCTAAAGAACCAGGTTGTATACTTGCTCCCTGCGTAACCAGAGATTGGACATTCAATGTTGATTTACCTACGAATACTCATTTGCCTTACAAGTGCATTTCAAATCATAAATGTCATTAAGTGAACGTTGTATATACCCTTTGCTATATAAAATATTCGATTTATACATTTGTGTGGACTTCGTTTCATCAGGTGGGAAAGTGTTCATCATATCTACATCATGTACTGTGTGGCCAGTATTTAAAGTACATAAAGCAGGTAGTGGTTTAATGATACCATACTTATCAATACAGTCAGGGAATTGTACCCCTCAGTTACACACAGCGTGCGCGTAATTGATTTTTACCGTTCGCATACAAATATTTTTAGGGGCCTGCTTATGAACTACACGTCTACACGCCACACGGCGGGCAGCCCTCTAAGTGTCATGCGCCAAAGGTAAAAACAGACCGCCCCTGGCGGGCGGCGGGCTTTAGTTTCGGTCCCTGTGTGTAACCACACGTCTGATGACTTCTTCGCCGTCATGTCTGCTGCACATGTCCTTGTTGTTTTCAACACAGATAATCTCCACGTGCTTGTTGTAGAGAGATGGAGTCGAGGCGCCGCTTACTTTCGTTTCATTGGAATGGAGGCGCAAGATTTTGGAGGCAATTTTTTTTTTACTTCGATTTTTTTTTTATGTTCGAAGCTTGTGCCATTGAACGAAGCTTCGAAGTATTTAGCAGTACAATTACTTTCTCAGTCAGTGCTAAGTGCAGTCATCTTATGCAGAATCACTTTTCACATCACATTAAAGTAGAACTGTAATGTGGATGTTCGCATATTATTAACATTGACAAGCATATTTACAATCTATGAATGCCAATTTCATGGGCAGTACACTTACTTTCTCAGTCAGTGCTAAGTGCAGTCATTTTATGCAGCATCACTTTTCGCATCAAAACAAAAGTAGAACTGTAATGTGGACGTTCGCATATTATTAACATTGCCAAACATATTTACAATCTATGAATGCCAATTTCATGGGCAGTACACTTACTTTCTCAGTCAGTGCTAAGTGCAGTCAATCATCTTATTCAGCATCACTTTTCACATCAAAACAAAAGTAGAACTGTAATGTGGACTTTCGCATATTATTAACATTGACAAACATATTTACAATTAGCATTTTATAAAGTAGAACTGTAATGTTTACTTTCTCAGTCAGTGCTAAGTGCAGCATCCCTTTTCACATCAAAACAAAAGTAGAACTGGAATGTGGACTCTCATATTATGTCACAGTGTGCGTAAATGTGCCCTGTGGATTATACGTGCCCCATGTAAAATATTTAAACAACCATTAAGCAGTGTTGGGCAAGTTACTCAGGAAGTATAGGAGTTTGCTGAAAGCAGGAGAGAGCGTAGATTTCAGTGTGTATCATTTAATTGCATACTGTGAGACAAACAACAAACCAAAACATTGACATCTAACTTATCTTTAGATATTTACTCAACCTCTAATGTCTAACTATGAATGAACACAACACTCTAACTTACCATCTTTAGATAATAAAGTACTCAACCTCCGTCTTTAACTATGAATGAACACAACACTGTAACGTACCATCTTTAGATAATAAAGTACTCAACCTCTACTGTCTTTAACTATGAATAATGAACACAACACTCTTAACTTACTTTAGATAATAAAGTACTCAACCTCTACCGTCTTTAACTATGAACAAACACAACACTCTAGCGTACCATCTTTAGATAAAGTACTCAACCTCTACTGTCTACTTTAGCGCACATGGAGGCGAACTAAAGTCACGGAAACAGCTGTTCTTGGAGGAAGATAACTGGCGTACATAAGGGGGGCGTAATAGCGTAGGTCAGTGGCCAATCAGAGCGCAAAACTCGAAAGTGGAAATACGAGTTGTTTGGGCTTCGAATAGACGCTGCCCGGCGGGCAATGTGTTAACCCATTCCCCGCCAATAACGTCATACGACGGGTTTCAAGTTCATGCAAATTCTGCCAATAACGGCGTACGACGTTATTCTGATCATATTTCATATTTTCGCCATGGTATTCATATTTCCATCACGGAGGCTGGTCTGATGCTGTCTGAGCCAGCACAACTCTGCAACGCTTCAATACTGCCACCTGGTGACTGATCGGCGAGTTGCAACAGGAAGTGGATCTCTTGTGATCCCGGTGCGTCTCCCTATTCTGTCCGGCCACTCGTATATCATCGCGGGACTCAATACACACACCGTGGATTAGGGCTGGGCGATATGACCAAAAACGTTATCGCGATAAAATTATAAAATAATTTTCATATAATTCGATATCGATAATTATCGTCGATATAATGTCTGTCAAGTTTAATTAACTTCTTATGCTGCTGCGAATGTCTCAAGTCGAGTTGATGTCGTCATCAGTCCGCGCACGTTAGCAGCAGCCGACAAGCGGAGTATCTCATGACAATAAATATGACACTAAAACTCTCTTCCGCCACAATATATTGAAACGACGTCCACTGTATAACCCCACACTACTTAAACGTGGCCTCAGAATTCAAAACACACACATACTCGGCACGTAAATATATAAAACAACGCCGTGCAAGCTAATTAGCCTAGCAAGCCTGTTGTTTATAAGTGGTGTATTCCATGACAATGTGCTAAATATTACACTAAAATACTCTCTTCCGCCACAATATATTGAAACGACGTCCACTGTATAACCCCACACTACTTAAACGTGGCCTCAGAATTCAAAACACACACATACTCGGCACGTAAATATATAAAACAACGCCGTGCAAGCTAATTAGCCTAGCAAGCCTTGTTGAGTCCTAGTACCTCTGGGTCTCCTTCCGGATCTCGTTCGCTCTCGGCCATCTCCTTCACTGATTGGTTGTTAGCTGTTGTGCGTATGCACGTTACGTCATCACGTAACGTTGGTTGTTGTTAGTGAGTGCTGAGCCGAGGCTGAACGGAGCCAAGCTTGGAAATCGATATATCGAAACTTTGCGACCACGTTTCATGTTTATTTCGAGGAAATAATTTATCGCGATAGTTATCGTTATCGTTTTATCGCCCAGCCCTACCGTGGATATGGTTCATTGCCATAACTCAATAAGCAACATGATTTGGGCGTGTAATTCGTATTATACAAACCTGGAAATAGATCGCCTCGATCCCCATCACATAACTGGGATCTGTTTGCTCCAGTATCATCGCCCAACGCTAAAAGGAGGATGCCGTGAGTTTCAGCGTGAGTGTTTATCTTTATCATTATCGATACAAACTGCTCTGATCAATATATCACCTGATACTACATGAAGCATCTAACGACTATCACGGAATTATAAACAACCCCCCCCCCCCCCCCTCCGTTCACCCGTGCATGATCAGTCATAACGTTTAGGACCATGTACAGTTGAAATTTTTAATATAGCGTCGATCGGTATCAAACTGCATTTGATGATCTAATATATGCATTTGTGCCTATATCTCACGTTCTGGGAAATACTGCAGAAAAGATAAAAACATATTTATACTCTAGACGGTATTTTCGTATGAATGTGTGAATGAAAAAGTAAAACGTTCCTACATCCTGAACGATAGATAATCGATGTTGAATGGGCCATAGTAATGTCAATTTAGCAATACAATTAAAAAAGTTATAGCCCTGCAAAAAAGGTGAACATCTCCATAGACTTACAGTGCTGGCAGAGATCAAACAGCGATGGATATAAGCGTGGCAGAGAATGGGTTAAGATCCAAATTCAAATGTTTCATGAGTCATTATTTTAATTTGCTATGGGATCATGTTATGTTAAGTTAACTGTTAAGGCAGAGGGACTGGACAACAGGGTGACATTCACAGGTGTGCAGACTTGAGCATGTGAGGTAAAACATGCACTGGAGCCCGGAAAAGGAGCCGCGCCCACAGGAAGCAGAGATGGAGGGTGTGACAAATATAATCGTTAGATTAGTCGACTAATCGAAAAAATAATCGACAGAGTAGTCGACTACCAAAATAATCGTTAGTTGCAGCCCTACATCAAAGGCCCTAAAAACAAGACTACAAACATCACAAAACAAACTGGTCAGACTACTGCTTGACCTTACTCCTAAAAACCACCTCACCCCTGCCCACGTTGACAAACTAGGAATCGGATGGCTTAGAGTAGACGACAGAGTACAGCCACTTGCAATGGGCCTGGTCTACAAGACACTACACCACTAATAAGATACCCATGTACATGTCGAAATACTTCCCAAAGGTCAGTGAATGCCCCGATTTGGTTTGGGGTACTGTACTGTGCTGCTTTGCTGTACTGTAGTAAAGTGCTGCACTGTAGTACTGTACTGTGTTGTGTTGTACTAATGTAATGTGTTGTGCTGTACTAATGTGTACTAGTGTGCTGTTTTGCTGTGTTGTAATGTACTGTACTAATGTGTTCTTTAATTGATTGCCTGTTCCGTTTCTATATGTTTTGCATTATGTACTGTACCTCTCGACGTCACTGTGTAAATGAGAGATTGCTCTCAATGATGGTTCGAGATTAAATAAAGATTGAATGAAATATTTGGCTAATGAATGAAAGTCAATTCCCACACCAGTGTGCAATGCGTTACAAGAGGAACTGAAGACGCGGTACAACCATGAAGGAGGTTATTGTGGTACAGTGTCTGCACCAAATACACCACCAGCTCCTAATGTGATGTCAAATCATTCAAACATAAGAATTGCACCAGGAAGCCTATGAGACGTGTGAGCAGCTGGGGGGCAGACGAGTATACATTTCTTCCTCTGACGTTTTTCTTGACTTTAGCGATAACGTTTAGCCAGCTCAAAAATTAACTCAAGTGCCGTAAGAGACTAAACAACCTGCAAAGCTAACCAGTAGTGTTAGCTAGCTAATAGCTACCGTGCTCTTTGTCCATCAAGCCGTACACACACACGGGTTCCATAGCTAACTAACGTTAGCATTAACTAGCTAGCTGACTAGCAAGATGCGTTGTTATTGAGGCTTGAATTTGCGAACCAAAAGTTGACACGTCTGACCATAAAAAGACATACCTCCGATCCAACCATGTAAAAGTCTCCATCCTGTTCTAACTGAAACTTAATAGGCTTTTGCCCAAAGGTTTTGCTTAATGCCAATTGCATTTCTGCGCAGTTGCTAGCCGGCTAACGTGCTAACAGCAAGTCGGTGTTTCTTATTCTGTGTTTTCTTTTGGCTCAAGAGAGACAGAGAGACTCAGTGGAGGAGTCACTGCCCTCCACAGGTCGGCTTCGGTGTAGCACCATTAACAGCGTATCGGGTTGGAATTAGCTGAGAATCTTTTTAGTGCTGTGACAAACTGTCAAAAAGGGCTTTAGTTTTTGAGATACCCCTACCGGAGGTAGAACAAAACACAACATTGTTTTTCCTCATCTCTAAGGTCTCCCATATATGAAATGGATTCTTGTATAAAAATATTTTACTGCAAAAATAGGTAAATTGATAGATATTGTTATACACCCCCAAAGGAAAAAATAACCAAAATATAGCCTGGCCGTATGGGAGTTGAGACATATAAACTCATGTAGATTAATAATACAAGCTCCAAGAGCTTTCAAAATTGGCATGCTAGCAGTCAGACAGTTGCTTAACATAATAGAAAAACCTGGATGTGAATATCTTTATGCATGTAGGAAATATATACCTATGTACACATACTTAAAATAAGCGGAAATGTAAAAAATGTTCTCATTTACTTTGTAGTACCTCTGCCATGGATTGCCATAGAAACACAGATGAGGGCTTTTCGGAAAGGTTTGGTTGTGCTGAATCCAGCAATACCACATGTGTAAATATAGCATGCATGGTCAGGGACTTACATCAGTAAATGTATGAGGTGTCCTAAATTAAAGAAAATGAAACATTTACATAATGAAGTCTTCAGTCCAAAGCCCATTATCAGTGGTGAGAAGCATGTTGACAAATTCAATGTTACTGCTATGTCCACACCAGCAGAGGGCAGTAGAGCCTGCACTGCTTACAGTTTATTACAGTTGTGGTGTGGTCAACAATTCTCCACTTGCACAATCTGAAAGTAGCCACTTCCGGCTGACTTCCGGTTGCCAATGGCACTTCCTGTCCCATCCAAATACATTGGTTTTAGCTACTTTTCTCCCCTTATTTAAACAACTTTGTCGTCACAGAGAGGCAATGAAACGTTTGTATTATTATAGTATAGAATGTATTTAATAAGCAAACGTTTGTCAGCAGGGTTTTTGGGCTGTATTTCATGTAAAAACGTTTACTGTTAGTTTCCTTGCTCAGCCAGCATTAGCTAACAGAAGCTAGTGGTTAAACAGGCCGGATTAGCTTTGAGCTAACTATCTTTCCCGACCCATGTATTCATTCCATTCTAAACATAACGTTAGTTTACAAAACATGACCTGTCTATATAACGTTGAGGAACAAATTATAAGTGTGTGGGTGTGTGTTTTGGTGAACATTGGACTGCAAACAGAAAATGCATCACAGTTACAGACAGTAGCTACTGTTAGCTGCACTCAGGCTGGCTGCACTCAGGCGGCACGATCAGCCTGTTGGACAGGGAATGAAGATCTCCAGCGAACACTTCATTGCCTCGGATTATGTTGTTGGGGGTGGAAGGTTTGTCCAGAAGACCACTAATCAGCTGAAGCCTGATGCGGTTCCCTCGGTCTTCGACAGACAGACCGGCGCAGGCTCCCGGGAGCGATGGCTAGCTAGTTAGCACCAGCCGAGGACCGGCGTTAGCTGCCGGGAGCGATGGCTAGCTAGTTAGCACCAGTCGGGGACCGGCGTCAGCTGCCGGGAGCGATGGCTAGCTAGTTAGCACCAGTCGGGGACCGGCGTTAGCTGCCGGGAGCGATGGCTAGCTAGTTAGCACCAGCCGGGGACCAACCGACTGGTGCTAACTAGCTAGCCATCGCTCCCGGAAGCTGACGCCGGTCCCCGGCTGGTGCTAACTAGCTAGCCATCACTCCCGGCAGCTAACGCCGGTCCCCGACTGGTGCTAACTAGCTAGCCATCGCTCCAGGTCCCCGGCTGGTGCTAACTAGCTAGCCATCGCTCCCGGGAGCTGACGCCGGTCCCCGACTGGTGCTAACTAGCTAGCCATCGCTCCCGGCAGCTGACGCCGGTCCCCGACTGGTGCTAACTAGCTAGCCATCGCTCCAGGTCCCCGGCTGGTGCTAACTAGCTAGCCATCGCTCCCGGCAGCTAAGCCGGTCCTCGGCTGGTGCTAACTAGCTAGCCATCGCTCCCGGGAGCTGCCGCCGGTCCCCGACTGGTGCTAACTAGCTAGCCATTGCTCCCGGCAGCTAACGCCGGTCCCCGACTGGTGCTAACTAGCTAGCCATCGCTCCAGGTCCCCGGCCGGTGCTAACTAGCTAGCCCGGTCTGCGCTACGTTCAATGTGTTGGTGTTGAAAGCGATCCTTCTGGTCCACAAATGGTGTTGATCAGGACGGACGATACGACGTCAGTGTCATGCACCAGGCAGTGGGCGGCTGGCTATGGGCATCCTCCATCTGCGCAGGCCTGAGGGCTCCCCACATCCCCGGCAGGGAGAATGTGGGTGCAGGTGTACTGTCGCGGGGCGGTCCTCATCCTGACGGGTGAGGATTACGTCTGGACATAGCCAGGCAGGTCTGGGACCGATGCCGTGCCGCCAGGGATTCTTCCCCATACATCTGTTAGGTCAGTTGTTGGGACGGGTACGTTGAGGGGCGCAGGTTCTTGATCCTGATGGTGTTACCATCCGGAATGCGCATGCTCCCTCCACTGTCGCGCTTACGCGGGCAGATGACGTATGTTCCAAGTGTGGTGTAAGGCGGGGGGCCGGGACTCAGTCTCCTGCCCCCTGGATGCTGTCCTTAGTTACCTCCAGTCTCTCCTTGATAGACTGTCGGCTTCGACGGTGAGGGTATATGCAGCAGCTATATCCTCCTATCATGAGATATGCAGCAGCTATATCCTCCTATCATGAGGGGTTTGAGGGGATGTCTTGTTCAGCCACCCTCTTGTGAAGCGTTTCCTGCTTGGCGATTGACGCGTTAAGCCGGTGCAACGCTCCTGGGCTCCGACTTGGGATCTTCAACTGGTCCTCGGTCGGTTGTCCTTGTCCCCGTTTGAGCCGCTCGAGCAGGCGCCGTTGGAACAGCTGTCGTTCAAGACCGCGTTCTTGCTGGCCGTCACCTCCGCTGACGCGTGGGTGTGCTTTGTGCTCTCTCGGTACGCCCAGAGTGCCTGTCTTTCGTTCCGATTGCGGTGCCACTCTGCGGCCTAATCCTGCCTTCGTGCCTGTAAATATCCGGAGTTCTTCCGCTCCAGGGATATTGTGGTTCAGGCGTTTCATCCGCCTCCTCACGGTGGTGAGTTAGATGCGTGCCTTCACCTGTCATGTCCGGTCCGTGCTTTGGGAATTGCCTCAGCCGTACTCAGGACCTCGGGGTCACCGTTCAGCTTTTTGTCTGTCACGGTGGTTCTCATGCCGGTAAGGCACTATCGAACAGCGCCTGTCCCATTGGTTGTGCGAGGGCATTGCCCTCTGCTACACGTTGGCTGGGCAGGATCCCCCTGGGGGCGTCAGGGCGCACTCCAATCGTGGGGTGGCTGCCTCTGCCGCTCTCCTGGGTGGGGCCTCGGTGGAGGTCATCTGTGCTGCAGCTTCATGGTCCTCCCCGGGCCCCTTTGTAAGGTTTTACCTCATGGACATGACCGGGGGTTCTGTCTCCCAGGCGGTTCTGGGGTCTGTGGCCTTTCCTGCTTCCCGTCCTTTGGTAGGGTAGCAGGAGTGTGTGGGTATGGGCCACAGTGTGTTAGGTCACACGTGGTTCCGCCTGTGCTGTGTGTTCAAGGGGTTCTGGTTCCTTCTTGTTCGCATTCAGGTGGAGTTGACTGCGCCCCCCCTTCATTAGGAAGGATGGGGTGACAGGGCTCCCCGCACCCCTTGATGTGGGCTTACGGGTCCTCAGGGGGTACATCTGTCGGGCCTCGCGTCCGCTCTAACCCATATCTCATAAGGCTAAGAGCGGGACGCGATAGCCATATACGATATATAACGATAGGTTATGTATATAACCTAGTTATATTAGTATTGGCTGAGCGTCCCGCTCTGCGCGGCCCTGAGTCCCCTTTTGAGGGATCTTTGCTGGAACGGGATTTGGCGAGGAAGAGCGTTTGGTGACCATAGCTATGGTTATATAGGCTACGCCTCCATAGGGGCGGGGCCCCATCAGGTGTGGGTGCATTAAGTTGTTTTCGTATGGGGTACACTAGGTACCAGAGGTATCTCATAAGGCTAAGAGCGGGACGCTCAGCCAATACTAATATAACTAGGTTATATACATAACCTATCGTTATCATTATCGACCAGGAGGACAGCGCGATCTAAGGGACATGTTTCATTACTAGTCAAGTGTCATTACTTTAGTTATCAAAGGTGGAATCTCTGGACGCAATGACATTATAGTTTAAAGCTAAACAACGTTTTTCTTTTTTGTTAGAAGAGGCCAAGAGGGATAACTTATTCAGTTAGATTTGATTTGATCTTTATTTATCTAACATTTTCAACCATAAACACACATTTGTAATAACAAAAAAAACTAAAACGAAATAAAATACAAATACATTTAATCAACATGGCTCCAATTGGTTGACTATAACAGCACTGTGACCAAATATCCCTATAATAGCACCTTGTTATATATATATATATATATATATATATATATATATATATATATATATATATATATATATATATATATATATATATATATATATATATATATATATTTATTTATTTTTAATTATAATTATTCTTGTGAAATCTTTCCACCTGGGAGCCTTTTGACTAAATCAATTTATTCTCCCCTTCTCTGAATGGTGTTTCTTATGGCAATAACAACTATAGACGACAAAACCAAAGTAAAGAAACGACATTTGATTTTTGGGACGGTTACATTCACTTTGGGATGGTTAAAATTGTATTTCGGGACGGTTCTGGGACGGTGGTGAAAAAAGTTAGTCTGGAGCCCTGTTAGTGTGAACGGCCAGCCAAGCTGGTGACAACCCCGGAGCTGTGAGCTGGATTCGAACAGGCGAATCTAGCCGCTCCGGGGTTTGGTGACGAACGCAATCTCCGTTACGCCACCTGACCGCCAAAGACGTTCTTTATAAAGGGCCGGGGTAGGGGCTGAGGCGTAAAGGCTATCAACCCTAGCTATATGTTCTGCGGTTGCAGTCAGATCAGCTCTTTCTGTTTTATTTAAGATGGAGATAAAATAAATTGCCTGACCCCGCATATATGCCTTAAAGGTTTCCCATAAGGTGCATCTAGATATTTCGGGAAAGTCATTGGTGTCTATAAATAAGGAAATCTGTACCTCAAGAAATTCCTTGAAAGGAGTTTGGGCCAACATTGATGAGTTGAGCCTCCATTGTCGGAAAGGGGGAACATATCTAGAAAAGGTAATATCGACTGAAGTGGGGGCGTGGTCTGAGATCACAATACTGTGGTACTCACAGGAATTTACATCTGACAGGTAGCGGTTGTCCAAAAGGAAGAAGTCAATACGCGAATAAGAGTGGTGTACAAAAAAGAAAAAGCTTTATTTGAATGTGGTTTAGCTCTCCAGGTGTCGAATAAACCTAAACTATTTTTATATGTGTTGAGAATTTTAGCTGATTTGGATATGAAGTGGGGGTTGGACGACAACCTATCTAAGGTGGGGTCCTGTACCAGATTAAAGTCACCACGATAATTAAATAGTGGTCATCTACCTTGGGAAAGGAGGAGAAGAAATTGGATATGAATTTGTCATCATCCCAGTTAGGTGCATAGACACATGCCATAATCACAGGTGTACCACATAGCCTACCTGAAATAATCACAAATCGTCCATTAGGGTCTTCAATAGAATTTGATAACTCGAAGGGGATATTTTTTATTTATAAGGATGGCAGCACCTCTTGCTCTAGCTGAGAATTTTGAATGAAATATATTCCCTATCCAGGGGCGCTTGATTCGATGAACCTCTGTCGACCGAAGATGAGTTTCCTGCAAAAAGAAAATGTCACCCCTGAGTTGCTTTAGAGTGTCAAACTCATTTTCACAGAGGGCCACATCAGCATTATGGTCAATGCCCTCAAAGGGCCAAAGACCGTATAAATGTTAATGTAATGTAAAATAAATGTAGCTACTCATTTACATATTGTTAAACATGTTGTTTCTGTATGTATTACTTATTCAAGTTATACATATTGCACATGCATTTGCATAGATGTAAAAATATATGTTAGCTTATGTTATTTTAACAAATTATTTTAGTTTATCAGAACCCCATATTACTCCATTAATCAATGATCAAACCATTCAAGTAAATAACAAAGAAGAAGATCATCAAATACAAGCTATGACATTAAGTTTGTTCAAAACCTTTTTGTCACAGTCAAGAGGGGCAGAACTAACAACTGAGCTGCAAAGAACATGTGGGACAGATGTAGCAGATGTTACAAAAACAAATGGCTGCACACAACCTTGCAGAGGCCATACATCCAACTAATGGAAGATAGTTTAATTAACTTTAATTAACAGATTGCAGAATGGGTACAGTACAATACAGCTCAATACACACAATTGTTAAGGGGATGCAGACCAGAGAAAGACTTTCGACTTGTTTACATCAGGGTCCACCATTTTCAATTCGTAATGAAATTGCTATTATGTGTCTGCATGAACACACAACTGTAACTGTACTAAAAAATAACAAAATAAGGGTTGTCTCAGTTCACAACTATAATGGTCAAGTATTGGGTGGGACTTGTTTGCGTCCCTACAGCTTCTTATTCAATTGAGCGAGATGCTCGGTTATGTCACACAGCCAGTTTGCATCTGACAGTTCAGACAATATTTCTTCAACCCTTTGTTACCTATTCCGCCTGGATCTTTTTTGTATTTTGGGCTGTAAAATTGTCAAAGAATGTCTGAGGAGTAAGTGCTTTTGGCTTTTTTCCTTTGTTACTTCATCAATACCTCAGATGTTCAACATACATGTATGTGTAAGAATGTGTAATAACTAAGGCTGTCAAAGTTAAAGCTTTATTAACGCATTAACCCACAATTATTTGAACGCCGCTATTTTTTAACCCAAGATTAATGTTTACATTTTTTTTTTCTTTTTTTTTTACGAGAGCTCTTGGGGGGCCACATCAAATGACGTGGCGGGCCACATTTGGCCCGCAGGCCATGAGTTTGACACCTATGCTTTAGATGATTCATTACTTTATTAATTTTTACAGGCTGGTTGGCACCCTTCAGATTCCAAGAGATAAAGCGAAGGTTCTTACCCTGACCAATCATATTGAGATTTTATGTAGGGAGCCACGACATTCCAAGACCTGATGAGATTTCTGAGCCAAAGGAAGAGGGAAGGGGTTAAAAAAAAAAAAAAAAAAAAAAAAAGGGGGAAACAAACAATAACAATATACCTACATCCGCCCTTGTCCATATCCCACCCCTCCAAATCCACCCGTACGAACCCACCCATGCGTCTATTTCCCCCCCTACATGACCACCCACCTCCCCTCTATACTCCCAGCAGGATAGCTTTCCTACTTTTATAACTTCTCCTATCCGGAGATTAAGCTGCATCCCACCTGGTGTGGGATGTGCATAAAGTCCCCCCTGTGTCTCCCGAGTTTCGTGGTCTCTGTCCAGCAGAGAGATTTTTACAACTTTTTGAATTAAACCTATAAACTGAAGCTATGACATCAGACATGGCCACAAGTAAATGTCTCACATTTAGCAGATGGACTTTATATGAACTAATAACTGCAATAAAGTGCATATACGTATTGCACGTGTGCCTGCGTTAATGCTGCACTTACACACATGAAATGGGCTTTGAGTGAAATAATAATAAGTGTGTGCGTGCACCTGCTGCCTATGCATAAAGAAAAAATAAAAATAAAAAAAGGCTTTAGATGAAATAGTAAATGCAGTATTCATACCAACGCAGTGAATGGGCTTTAAGCGAAATCATATTAAATGCATGTGTATACGTGCTGCACCTATCTGCGCAGTAAGTAGGCTTTTTAGGAGAAATAATAATAAATGCATACATACTGTGTGTTCACACATACACACACATGCCTGTCCACGAATGCATGTGCACTCACACACATTCATGTAGCCATGTGCATGCAAACAAGCCTACCAGTACCACACTAATTGTCAAAAATTCATGTTCTTGGAGAGCTAATACCACAATGACCACATGTAGCCTAAAAAGTATAATGTCCACAGTAATCAAATAGGCTTTAGATTAAATAATAGGAAGTAGATATACATGTATGTACACACACCCTCAGACACAAATAGGCTTTATATGTGCAGTAATAAGCCTGAATGCCCACAAACACATACCCCTATACACACATCCACACCTAAAAAAAAATAAAAAATAAAAACCTACAAAGTTCAATGCCAAAAGGTTTAGATTCTCTCTCCCCTCAGCCTAACTCTACTTGAATGATAGACAATCTGCTGTCTGGTAGAGAGTGGCGAGAGAGAAAATAAAAGAGAAAAATGAATAATGTGTTAACCTTGTTATATTCGGCAGATTGTAGTATTAATCCCAATATAAATGGGTTAAGGTCTGTGAGGCAAGGTCATGAGCAACAGTCTGGATTCATATGACAACGTTTTTAAACTAAATACCTGGATCTTTGCCAAATTAATAGCATGAGTCTGCTAGGTCGTGTGCGTGGCCCATCCATGATCGAACGTCAGACCTCAGATGATAGAGCCGTGAAACTAAGAAGATTAGTGTGACAAACTGTTTTTACCATAATTCGTTTTGATAGAATATTGCGTGACTCACTTGATCACAAAGTTTGCCTACTTTAATTAAGTGTCTCGAAAAAAAGCGAATAACAAGCTGCAATAATAATAATAATAATAATAATAATAATAATAATAATAATAATAATAATAAAAAAAAAAAAAAGAGAACAGTAGTGAAGATGCTCGTGATAATAATAATAATGACAATAATAATAACACTAAGCAAAACACGTTACATTAAAGTATGTTGCGTGACTCACTTGATCATAGAGTTTGCATACTTTAATTAAGTGTCTCGAAAAAAGCGAATAACAAGCTGCAATAATAATAATAATAATAATTAAAAAAAAAGGACGACAGTAGTGAAGATGATCATGATAATGATAATAATAATAATGACAATAATAACAACACTAGACAAAACCCGCTATATTAAAGTATGGCAGGAGGCTTGACGAGCGAAACTAAACCAATACAGCTGCACTGTATTAATCAACAAGCTACTGCACAGCATAACCAAATTGACTGCTCTAATTCAACACAGTAGATCATTAATTAAATATATTAATATAAATATTCAGTAGACTCATGCAGTTCTTTAGTAATCGATTATCCTCCAATAATAGTAGGCATAGCATTGGTAAAATAATAATAATGAAGTAAATAGAAAAAACAGTTCAAATGTTCAGAGATACATAACCAATTGACTGCTCTAATTCAACACCGTAGATCTTTAATTAAATATACATATTCAGTAGACTATGCAGTTCTTTTAGTGATAGATTATCCTCCAATAATAGTAGGCAAATGCCTATCGGTGGGAAAAAAATTAAGTAAAGAGATAGAAGTTCAAATGTTCATACAACAGTCACTTATCTTGATCCGTTGGTTGTCATCTTAGTGTTCAACAGTTGCTGGGCGGCTTTTATTCGTTTTCTGATGAAGATTGTTCTGCTTGAGAAACAAATCAGCGTCCTCTTTTGAATGACACATCACCTGCTTCCCTTTGAAGTCGATCTGTAATGATGTGGGCCAGCGCATTCTATAGACAATGCCATTGTCTTGTAGGGCGATTTTGGCCTCGAGAAACATCTCCTTTCTCATCTTTTGAATGGCCGGTGGGATGTCCTGAAAGATTTGGACTTTGGCACCTTCAAACGTGAGGGACCGCTTTTCCCTAGCCAGCTGTTGGATTTTATTCTTCTCTTGGAGACGGAGAAAGCGAACCCAAACATTACGAGGCGGGCGGCCTGCGGGTGGACACGTGTTCGGGGCCCGGTGCGCTGTTTGTAGCTCAATGTGTCTCGGGAGCGGGGCGTCAGGGCCGAACAGGTTCGAAAAGAACGTCTTGAAAAATGCGATTGGGTCGGGATCTTCTATCCCCTCGGGAAGGCCGTGGATTTTAAGGTTAAACCTTCTGCTGCGATTTTCCAGGTCGATATTCCTCTCCGTCAGGTATGATATTTCTTTTTCTAATTTGTGGAGTCGGCTGTCAGCTTGTTGGGTGTGGTCCTCCACGTCGCTGACCCGCTGTTCCATAGTATCGACTCTTGTTGTCAAACCTGTCAGCTTTCCATCCATGGCTGTCAATGCAGATTGGATTTGATCCACTTGTTTGGCGATTCTGTTTGAGACATCAGTCCCGTCTTTAATAGCCTTCATTAGGTCACCTAGATTTAATTCCGCTGAGTCTGTCATGACTGTTGGCGGCGTGTGACGTATCCGTCGTCTTGGCTGTATATCTGCAAGCGTGTCTGGAGGGCCTTGGCTCCGTAATCTTTTACTCATTTAATAAATGACATTTAAATGAAATCCGACAATAAACTAAATGTCTAAGCAGACAGGGCGGTTTCAGTGTAAAAGTGACATTCGTCAATTCTTTAGGCAAGCATTAAGTTGCTATAATAAGATTGGCATCGGGAGCACAGGGAGCGTGCGACTACTCGAGCACTGCATCACAGCATCCATTTAACTGTCGCAAAAGCTATGCGTTCTTTTATCGCCATTCGTGGAAAAGTACGCCAGATAAGAAGTGATCAAGGGACAAACTTCGTCTGAGCAAGATGAGTTTGCTAAAGCACTGAAAGAGATGGATCAGAAGAGTTCAAGGAACTTGGATGAGAGTTCATCATGAACACTTCTGCTTCAAGTCATATGGGTGGTGTCTGGGAAAGACAAATACGCACCATCAGAAGTCTCTTGACGTTCATTCTAGAACAGTCAGCCACACAACTTGACTGCTCCTCTCTACGAACGTTCCTATATGAAGTCATGGCGGTTGTAAACAGCAGACCTCTGACCACTGATTGTCTCAATGATTCATCTAGTCCAGAGCCCCTGACACCAAACCACATCCTGACCATGAAGTCCACAATCCTCGCTCCACCTCCTGGAAAATTCGTCAAGGAAGATCTGTACCTCCGCAAAAGATGGCGTTGAGTTAAACTCTTATCCAACCACTTCTGGACAAGATGGAAGAAGGAGTACCTCCTGAATCTCCAACAGAAACAGAAGTGGACCAAAGATCATAGGAATGCAAAGGTCGATGACGTTGTACTCCTACAGAATGATGCCACACCACGTAACCAGTGGAGGATGGCGAAGGTTATCGAAGTGTACCCAGGGAAAGATGGGAGAGTGCGAAGACTTAAGTTGCTTATCAGCGACTCAACCCTTGATAAGAAAGAAAAGCGCATCTCCAAACCTGTCCACCTGGAGAGGCCCATCCATAAGACAGTGACGCTGGTGGAAGCAGACTGACGTTTCTTTCTATCTCTCTATCTGTCTCCCTCCAGGCGCAGTCTGAGGTGATCTTCCCTGTGGAGGCCAAGGACCATAGTTATTGTATTTAGTTTTTGTTTACTTTCTATGCAGTATGTTGTCTCTAAGTTATTGTAAAAATCATATACAATTGATATGTTTTGGTGGGAGTGTACCTGCCTCTGTGTTCAGCTTAAGTTTTGGTTCCTACCAGTTTTTGGTTCCTACCAGGTTTTTCCTACCTAAATGCTGCTAGATTAATGGCGGAACTAATGGTTGAAGCCCACAGTGTCCGGGGACGTTTTATGCCGACGCACGCATGGCAAGAGATAGTTCAGTCACAGTCTTCTTGTAAATAGTTCATAACGTCAAGAAGATGATAAAGTCCCCATCATTTCCTCTTATTGCATGCAGCCAATAAGTTCTCTGTTCTGTATTGTTAGATATGATACTTACTACCACTACCTCTTGTACTTTAGACTCTGGCCACCCAGTACTAGGTATAAATAATTATGATAAACACTCCCACCTGATGAAACGGATCCAACACAAATGTACCAAGTCGAAAGTCTGCGTTTAATAATAATACATAGCAAAAGGTATGTACAACGATCACTTAATTACATTTATGATTTGAAATAGTATGCACTTTTATGGCAAATGAGTATTCGTAGGTAGATCAATATCGAATGTCCAATCTCTGATTGCGCAGGAAGCAAATATACAACCTGGAATATTTAGGGAACAATAGCAATGATACTTGAATGATTATATAGCTGGATACACTAGGGGAAGGTTCCGACTGCTTGTAGGACAGCTGGAGGGGGGGGGGGGTAGAGTCTGGCTGTATCCCGTCTGGCCGAGGGTATCCTGGGAGAGCCCACAGTCGTGCGACCCGGTGCCCAGCGATCCTCGATCCACAGATGAAAGCAGTTGGACTCTCTGTGGCCGGCGTCCTCCGGTCCACGATGGAGAGACGTGAGGCGACCTCGTCGTGTAGAGCGTCTTCTCACCTGTCGTCCTCTCCGGGGGGGGTATTTCCAACACACCGCAGTGTTGGCCTTTATCCATAGAATAATCAAAGTACTCAAAGCATAATCCAAGCCGGGGAAGGCTAGCCGTCGTCGGTAGAATAATCCAATATACAGGTCCACTCGCTCTTTGGCCTGGAGCTCCTCGGGTGCAGCTTCACGTGGGGTCAACCACCCTGGATAAGCGTCCAGCTGATGCCCGAAACGATGGGGGTGCTGATTACTATAGAACTCTTACCGCACGAGGCACTACATATGAATAGACTATTATTAGCTTAATAGAATACGTCCAACTCGACGATATAGTGCCAAATATGACTATTCAAATATTAATATACACGATGTCTCAATGCCGATACTGGGCCGAATTGGCCTTACTGCCCACACGTGGTTCGCGGGGAGGCTTTTGCGTCTGTCACTCTGTTGGAGGGTAAGGAACTGGACTAAAAGAAAGCTCTACTTTAATAGCGCAGTATATATACGCACTATGAACAAATAGTACCATTAGTGGTGCGGTAGACATATTCCTACGCGGAACTAGGACTTGTCCATACATGTTGAGCGGTACGATTGAACCTGGTCTGAGGGGTATGGCGACCTGGCACCAAGGTCTCGTCCAATGGTAGAATGGAGACTATTATGGGATGTTCAGTAGACTAGAAGGGATATTCAATGCATATTGTACAAGGAATATACAAGGGATATCAGGGGATATACAAATACAATTAAATATATATATATAAATAAATATATATATTCGGTTTAATCTGATCCTTCAGAACACTGTAATTCCCTCTAATGCAATAATGACAGCAACACGTCAGATAGAACTGTCTATCTGTATGTCATATATGTTATGAATCATTCACTTATGATGAATTGAAAATGGGGGACCCTGATGTAAACAAGACGAAAGTCTTTCTCTGGTCTGCATCCCCTTAACAATTGTGTGTATTGAGCTGTACTGTATTGTACCCATTCTGCAATCTGTTAATACAATTTTCAATCAATCAATTCTTTATAGTACTGGTTGGATTTATTTCAAATCCGGACCGTGAGAACTGTGAAACATATACATGAAATACAATAAATCACAGATCAAACAATATCAACATACATCCACATTAATTCTACTTGTCTCTTAGTGTCACATGTCTTTGCAATATTGTTAACCAAATGAACTTAACCTAAAAAAACACATTATACAGTACATGGCTAATGGAGATGTATAAACCATTCACACTGTTGGTGACACACAGTTCAGCGGACATGTCGCTGGGGGAGTTCAAGGCCAAGCTGCGGAACTTCGAGGCCTCAGAAGACTCAGACCCGGTTGCCGAAGAGGCGGGAGAAAGGTTAATGAAGGCCCGGGCAGCGCCAAAGAAAAAGACCGGACCCCTTGTTAGGATATCAATCCATCCAAAGTCCTTAGATTGATATTATATGAACCAGCTGACCAGATATTCAAGCGACAAAGTTCTATTTCAAACGGAGTCTTTATTGTCTGCAAGAACACACAGAGAAAATAAACCGCCCGCCGCCCTCCACAGGGCTGAGCATCTCGCATGACACACATGACAGCGATTTATATACAGTTCCATAGAGGGAGGTGGTTACTACTGGATGATCCGACAGACATTGCCATAATGGTCTGGTGGTTTGAGATGAATCTGATTATGTTCATCTGCCCCCTCCTCACTGGCCCGTGGTGTGTGTGTGTGTGTGTGGGGAGCAGGGTTAGAAATTAAAAAAAAATTTCAAGGGCTTTTTTTGCCCCCCTTAATTGATTTTCGGGGGCTTTTTTTTGTATTTCGGGGGCACAACATTTTTATAATGAAAATTAACATAAAGATTATAAAACATTGTTGACACTTTTTTTTACAGTCTTCGTCCCTATGTTTGATAACGTAATGTTAATGTCTCCATATATAGGGCTCTACGCTAACCTTTTTCCCAAGGAGCACATGTGCTCCTAAATAAAATGTTAATAAATAAAATCTAAATACAAATTTAGGAGCACACAAAGAAATTTAGGAGCACAGTGACAATTGTTCAAGTAACACACACACACATGATGTGTGACATGGCTTGGTTTCATGTTTTGAGGTACCTTCAATTATCTGTAAATAATACATACATACTCTATCTAAATAGATTAAATATGATTGTCCCTGAGGGAAAGTTGTGTTGTTGTCTTGATATATCTACAAATAGCAGACGAATAGCCGGTTGCCTCTGGATCAATGAATGTCTAATATTGAATAATATTATTTATTAGCTATTTTATTTTTAACATCCCTAATTCCAACAGTCAAGAGGCTTGTTTCAAATTGATACATGAAAAACCCCACACACGCAACAACATCCACCTCAAACACAACAAAAGAACAGATCATCTCATGAACTTATGTCATGGACTATATGTCAGCTGAACTCGCACCAATGCATAGGGAAAGTCAGACATCCCAGAATTATTTCATAATACAAGTTTTGAATGGACGTTTGGATTAAAATCATCCCGAAGACAGCACTGGAACGTTTGCGAGTATAGGCTCTGGCCAGATCTATCAATGAAATACGTTGCACGCTCAGCGCTGTGGAATGAAGGAAATGCGCATCGGGATCGGATTTGGATGTTATTCTTTGAAGTTGTGTTACAAATGGAACGGTCTTTCCCCGCCGAACACAAGTTACTTAACGTTACACAGGTCGTGCTATGCAGATGCTTAGCTTGCTAACGTTAAGATAGCAGTGTAACTTAATGTTACACTATGCATGCTTGATGAAAGCAGAGCTCTCTGTCTGTCTGCATTCGCACCTCTCAAGTACCTGTAACACGCAGCGGGCCCCGCCTCCCTCCCTCCTTGCAACATTCCACCCAAAAACTGAATTTCAGTCCAGTTTCTGAACTATTAACAGCGGAGCTGTTTTGTAATCTTCACTCGTCTCGCACACTGCAAGTAAATGATTTTTCCGGTTTGCACACACACATATTATTAGGGGCAAATACGAGGGAAATGCTCGCACTGTAGAGCATATATATAATTATATATATAATTAGTAAACTGTCGGGAGCTTTTCTTGCCCCCCTTAACTGATTTTCGAGGGCATTTGGTCAATTTTCGAGGGCATTTTTGCCCCAAGCCCCCGTTAATTTCAAACCCTGGTGGGGAGGCCAGATGTACAGAGAGCCACAGAGACGATAACCTAAACAGGATGTACGGGGGGCCCCGACAAGGGACAGCCTGAGTGGGGGAGACAATCATGCTATCATCAGAGGAGAGCTTCAGTGGAATATTAATGAAATATCCTATAATTCCCCCTTTTGACATTCAATTAAATGTCAACAATAATTCATTAATAAACCTAGGCTGTACCCGTCGATTGTCATCCATTACACGCATCACACCTAAACCAGGAGGGATAAACAACGGTCAGAGAGGGGAGAGAGAGAAAGAGGGAGGGGGGGGAGCGGGAGAGAGAGAGAGAAGAAAGAGAGAGACACAGATTTGCAACTTTTCAGAGAATACACCTAACCCCTTTGGACCCCCTTACTCAGGTACACCCAACGTCTATCAGGGCGCTTCCTCCCCTCTGTTACAGTACACCCCCCATCTTGGGCCGGTCCCGTCTTCTAGGGCAAGGGCCCCTTCCTGAGCTGGTTCCCGTTCCAGGCCGCGGTCCTATAGGCAAAAGTGTCTCCTCTGGTCTGCTGCCTCAGTGTCTTTGGACTATCCTCACTGCCTCTCCCCAGCTGGCCCACCGTCTCTTCAGCTCTGCCTCAGTGCTCTCCCACCGCCGCTCCCTCCTTCCTGTCGTAGACAATCTGTGTACCGGCTGCGGTGTCGCTGGGCGGAGGGGATATGGGGCAGCGGTCTGGCCCCGGCTGCTTAGCTGCCTCCTCCTCCAGTCTGCCTCTCTTCATCTCCGGCCTGTCCTCAGTCTCCTCCTGCCTGTCTCCTGGTCGAGGGTCGTCTGGTGGTCTCGTCTCGGACGTCTGAGGGGCTGCTGCTGGCATCTCTCCCCTGATTCAGACGCGCCACAGACAGCTGGTGTGAATGTCTGGATCTTCTGCACAGTCTCTTTTCTTCTCCATGTCTCCTTTCCTCCTTCTGATGTCAGGAGTTCTCGTTCCGTCCTTCTTGGATGGTCAGCTGGCCCAAATCAATCTCAGCAGTGCCTCCACTTGTTAGGATATCAATCCATCCAAAGTCCTTAGATTGATATTATATGAACCAGCTGACCAGATATTCAAGCGACAAAGTTCTATTTCAAACGGAGTCTTTATTGTCTGCAAGAACACAGAGAAAAGAAACCGTCCGCCGCCCTCCACGGGGCTGAGCGTCTCGCATGATGACACACATGACAGCGATTTATATACAGTTCCATATAGAGGGAGGTGGTTACTACTGGATGATCCGACAGACATTGCCATATATGGTCTGGTTTGAGATGAATCTGATTATGTTCATCTGCCCCCTCCTCGCTGGCCCGTGGTGTGTGTGTGTGTGTGTGTGTGTGTGGGGGGGGGGGGGGGTCAGATGTACAGAGAGCCACAGAGACGATAACCCAAACAGGATGTACGGGGGCCCCGACAAGGGGGGGGACCCTACAGCCTGAGTGGGGGAGACAATCATGCTATCATCAGAGGAGAGCTTCAGTGGAATATTAATGAGACGGAGATGGCGTGTTGGCGATGTGGAGAAAAGGGTCACCGAAAAGATAAGTGCATAAAAACCGATTGGTGTAGTTTCTGTGGAACTTCGGGACACGCGGACAGTGTGTAGAAAGAAGCGCGAACAGAGCGCTCGGTACGCGCACGTGCAAGATGGCGGCTGTGTGCAAGATGGCGGCAGCGGTGGACGTGAGGCGAGTCGAGACGACGCCCAGAGAGCAGCGGGAAGAGAGGACTTCACCTTCGGGGCGCAGACAGCATACGTCAGCCAGTCAACGCAGAAGCAGCAGGTCCAAAGGAAGGGACTGATCGTGGACACAGGTGCGTCGTCCCACATTATCAACGACAGGAACCGATTCAAGAACTTTGACAGCACCTTCGAGCCGGAGAGACACAGCATGGAGCTGGCAGACGGGAAGCGCACATTCGGGTTGGCGCAGGGGAGAGGAGACGCACAGGTATGCCTCATAGACAGTGAGGGGCGCCGGTGTACAGTGACGTTGAAGAACGCCCTCTACATACCCTCGTTCCCACAATAACTATTCTCTGTAAAATCTGCTACTGCAAACGGTGCCAAAGTGTTCTTCAATGAAGATAACGATGTTCTTGTAGGCCCTGACGGTACGAGGTTTAACATTGAGGTGTACAAGAGAATGTATTATCTACAAACAGAATGTAATGAAAATTATATGTGTAATGTCAGTCATGATATTCACACATGGCATGAGATCATGGGTCATTGTAATTACGAGGATATACTGAAGCTGCAGGCGGTGACAGTAGGCATGCACATTAACAGTGAAAAGCATAGACCTAACAAAGAATGTGATGTGTGTATAAAGGGAAAGTTCACTCAAACAAGGAACAGAGGTCCCACGGAAAAGGTAAAGACACCACTTGAGCTAGTTAACACAGATCTAGCCAGTCCAGTAAATAATGAGTCCATAGGTGGCTTTAAATATGTGCAGTCTTTCACAGATGTGTGTACAGGGGCATGTTTGTTTACTTTCTCAGAGCAAAGAGTGACACACTCCAGGCCACAGAAAAATTCCTTGCAGATGTAGCTCCGTATGGCAGCATAAAATGCTTAAGGTCCGATAACGGAACAGAGTTCACAAATAGAGAGTTCCAGTCACTGCTGAGAAGGAACAAGATCAGACGTCCTGTCCTTACTCCCCGCACCAGAACGGGATAGCAGAGAGGGAAGGCCGCACTTTTCGAAATGGCTAGGTGTAAGCTAATAGATGGTAACTTATCTAAGAGTCTATGGCATTATGCGGTACAAGAAGCCGCTTACACCAGAAATCTGTGTTTTAACAAGCACACGGGCACCACCCCGTATACAGCACTGACAGGAAAAAAGGTGTGATCTAGCCAGGATGCACAAGTTTGGGTCAGTGTGTTATGCTTACCAACAGGACAGAGGAAAGCTCGAGTCCAGGTGTGAAAAAGGACTTTTTGTAGGGCATGACAAGGGCAGTCCCGCTTTTCTAGTCTATTATCCCGGTAAAGGGAAAGTGCAAAAGCACAGGTTAGTAAAGTTAGTCACAAAGACAACATGTGAGAACGAGACACAGACACAGGAGCCAGAGCTGGACTCCAGAGTAGGGTGTGAGGAAAGAGAGACACCACAGCCTAGTGTACTGAGAACAGACATGCAGACAGACGGTCAACAACCCCCAGAGGATGACGACGAGAAGCACCCTAGGGTGACATCACGTGCCCCATGCATTTTCAATCAATCAATCAGGCATTTATTGTCGTTAAGAGGGTGGGACAACAAGACGCACTTTCACGTTTCGAGTTGATCGTGATTTATAATGGGGAACTGGCACATCAGTGTGTGCACCTCGCTATGAATCGGAATATAGTTGTGCGTACCGTTTGGAACTAGCGAATGTCTGCAACCGTTGGCACACAAATCCTAAGGCCCCCCCCCCATGAACTGTGTTGTCACCCTTCCTCTTCACCCTCTACGCCTTCGACTTCTGCTTCAAGCCGAGTATGTGCCATCTACCGAAGTTCCCGGACAGGATGAGTACAGCCCTGGTGCAGAGCTTTGTAGAGTGGTGCGACAGCAACCAGCCAACCACCTCCAACTCAACTTCAACAAGACCAAGGAGCTGGCGGAGCAATAAAAGGTGCTCTACTCCCATCAGGGGGGGAGGAGGTGGATACCTAGTTCTTGAGAGTACACTTTACATTTACATTTAGTCATTTAGCTGACGCTTTTATCCAAAGCGACTTACAAGTTCTGTACGACAAGCCATCAGGAAGGGCACAACTCTATCAGCTGAGCAACAATGTTCATCAAAGTGTTGAGTGCTACAGTGTAGGTTAGTTTATTAGGACAAGTGCATGACAGTACGGTTAGTTAGGGTTAGATTTTTTTATTGTTTTTTTTTTTTTTTTTTTTTTATTCAGATAATGGTTGAAGAAGTGCGTCTTTAGTCGACGGCGAAAGATTGGACGTGATTCGGCTGTCCTAACTGGGGTGGGTAGTTCATTCCACCATTGTGGGGCAAGGACTGAGAATAGGCGACTTCTCTTTGATGACCCTCCCGGAGCTTGGATAGGAGTAGGTCTGAGGCGGCCAGAAGATGCAGAGCGTAGGGGTCTTGAGGGTGTGTAGTTAGAGACCATTGACCGGAGGTAGGCGGGAGCGGTTCCCTTTGCCGCACGGTATGCTAGGTCGAGGGCCTTGAAGCGGATTCGTGCAGCAATGGGGAGCCAGTGCAGGTCCCTAAGAAGTGGGGTGACATGGGCCGACTTCGGTAGGTTTGAGATCAGGCGGGCCGCTGCGTTCTGAATGAGTTGAAGAGGCTTAGTGGCAGTGGCCGGGAGGCCAGCGAGCAGTGCATTGCAGTAGTCGAGGCGGGAGATGACTGTTGATTGGACGAGGAGTTGGGTGGCTTCTTTTGTCAGGAAGGGGCGTATCCTTCTGACGTTGCTCAGGAGGAATCGGCAGGTTCTGGTCGTCGCTGCGATGTGAGCAGAGAAGTTCAACTGGTCGTCGAGGACAACACCAAGGTTCTTGGCGGTCGGGGACGCAGTCACAGCTGTATTCTCGACTGTGATTGAAAGGTCGGTTAGGGGGGAGGATTTGGCCGGCAGGTGGAGCAATTCTGTTTTGCTTAGGTTCAGTTTGAGGTGGTTGGACGTCATCCAGGCTGAGATGTCGGACAGACAGGCCGAGATCCGCTCAGAGACGTGGATATCTGAGGGAGGGAAGGAGAGGAAGAGTTGAGTATCGTCGGCATAACAATGGTAGGAGAAGCCATGAGACGTGATAATGTTACCCAGTGATTTAGTGTAGAGGGAGAAGAGAAGGGGTCCTAAAACCGAGCCCTGGGGGACACCCGTCCGCAGGGGGCGGGTGGCCGACAGGGTCCCTCTCCATGACACTTGGTAGGAGCGGTCATTGAGGTATGATGACAGCCATGTCAGCGCAGAGCCAGCCACTCCCATTCCTGCGAGGGCCGCAAGGAGGATCTGGTGGTTGACTGTGTCGAAGGCTGCAGATAGATCTAGGAGAATCAGGACAGAGGAGAGGCCTTTCGCTTTTGCTAAGTGAAGTGCCTCTGTGACCGCAATGAGGGCTGTCTCTGTGGAGTGACCAGTCCTGAAGCCTGACTGATTAGGGTCTAGGAGGTCATTCTGTAAGAGATAAGCAGTAAGTTGGTTGGATACAGCACGTTCAAGTGTTTTAGAAAGGAAGGAGAGAAGAGAGACAGGACGGTAGTTGCCTATGACGGTAGGGTTCAGGGTTGGTTTTTTTATGAGCGGCGTGACTCTGGCTTGTTTTAGGGAGGTGGGGACCACCCCCGAGTTGAGTGAGGAGTTGATGGTTGCAGTTAGGAATGGGAGGATGTCTGGTGCTATGGTCTGGAGGAGTGGGGAGGGTAGCTGGTCCAGCTGGCAAGTAGTCGGACGGTTTGACGTTACCAGTGTCAGGGTCTCTGCTTCTGTAATGGGAGAGAAAGATGACAGAGTGAAGGATGAGGTTCTCGATTCAGCATTTGGAATGGGTGGGGGTTGGGAGAAGGAGCTGCGGATGTTCTCCACTTTTTCCTCAAAGAAGATCGCAAAGTCTTCGGCAGAGAAAGATGAGGGAGGGGGGGGAGTGAGGAGGGAGGACATGGTAGCATGCAGTTTGCGAAGATTCTTGGCAGAGGCCTCGATCCTATGGTGGAAGAAAGAAGCTTTGGCATTAGTGATGGTTTTGGAGAATGTTAACAAGAGGTTGTGATATGTGTCGATGTCAGCAGTGAGGCGTGACTTTCTATACTTCCTTTCAGCTGCTCTCAGGACCTGTCTTTGTTCTCTCACTGGATCTGTCAGCCATGGACTGGGTGGGGAACGGCGGGCAGGTTTCTCAACGAGGGGACAGAGCTTGTCGAAGGAGGTTGCAAGGGCTGAAAGGAGGGTGGAGGTTGCCATCTCTGTGGAGAGAGCAGAGAAGGTGTCACTCAAAGGTAGAGCGGATAGTATGTCAGAGGAGAGGGTGGAGGGGGATAGGGAGGGCAGGTTGCGTCTGAGTGAGACTGTTTGAGTTGGGGTGAAGACCTTTCGGTTAAGCATGAGAGTTAGTGAGAAGGATATGAAGGAATGGTCAGATACATGTAGGGGAGTTACCGTGGTGTTAATGATGCTGGAGTTACGGGAAAATATGAGATCCAAGGAGTTGCCTGCTTTGTGGGTGGGAGGCATGGCAGTGGGAGTCAGGTCAAACGATTGTAGGAGGGAGACTACTATGACTGACTGAGATGAGTCAGGCAGGTTGAAGTCGCCCAGTAGAAGGAGAGGGGTACCATCTTGAACAGTAAACTGGACTGGTCAGACAACAGGCCCTCTACACTACAGGGACAGTTCTTCCTGAAGAGACTCGGGTCCTCAACGTGTGTAAGTAACAGGCTGCTGCTGTTTTACCAGTCTGTAGTAGCCAGCATCCGCTTTTTCACTGTGGTGTGGTGTGCTGGGTCATCAACTCAAGAGACATTATAGCTACGTTCAGACTGCATGCAAAAGTGGCCCAAATGTGAAATCTTTTGAAATTGAAATTTATTTTCAAGCCTGATTCGGGACACTTCTATAATGTGGTCCTAAATCTGATACAGCTCTGGTTTGTTTTAATCAGCTGGCCTCCACGGCATTCAACTTATAAATTAAGTTGGAAACTTCAGTGTCCTCCATGTTAAAAAAATTATGTGTACAGCCAAACAACAAAATCAGATCTGAGCAATAAATCCTAATTGAGCACTAAAGCTTGCAGTGTGAACGTAGCCTAACAAACTGAACAAGCCGATGAGGAAGCTCAGTAGTGAGCTGGATAACCCATCCCACCCCCTCTATGGCGATCTAGCCAAGATAACAAGCACATTCAGCCGTAGACTTCCCCCTATATAAAGAATCTTTATTCTTTATATTTTATTGTTACTTCGATTACTTTGGTCACCCTGAATTTCCTCAAGGGGATTAATAAATGAACATGTCATCTTAGGTTTGTCTTGCTAACATGTCATTAGCCTAAATAAACATGGAGTTAGCTTTAAATTTAGCCTGACAAAATACTACTAACTTTTGGTTATAAAATACTGCAGTATTCTTTCCCTTCAAGATATCCATACACCTTCCAGGTATAGCATGAAGCGAATGTTATCGTATCAAAGGATTCCTAGGAGATCTCTAGTTTTATATGATACCATCATTCTCGCTCTAGCATTAAACCTGTGAGAGCCTGGGAAAGATGGTCATGTCAGTGGACCGTTATCAAGAATTCAATATCGGCCGATTTTTTTTTTTTAATGACCGATACCGATATATCAGTCGATCCCTAGCTAGATCAATACAATGCTTTGCCAATATACTGGGCTGATCTTGGCCTTTTATCAACCCTTTCAAGTAGGGCTTGGAGGTATAATGAATATGAGGGTATACCGTCATGGATTCATGCAAAGGTATGGATACAGCAGGCTATTCGCTCTCGGTTCCCAACAGTCAGCTGAAACCCACTCAAACTTCCACCACCGACTAAAACATACTTTTCAATCAATATCTGAATATATATTTAAAAAAAATTAAACCTTAGTCTATACTAGATACAATGCTATTATGTCTATACTACTATGCACTTCAAATGAAGCACTAAAATCCAGTACTGTTCGACAAAACACGACTTATCCGTAATCTGAGTTGTACCCCTCCTGACTTGTTCCACACAATTTATAAGTCACTTTGTATAAAAGCATCAGTTAAATGATTAAATGTAAATACATATCATATATAAACATACTGTATATATTTAAGTAAACCAAAAACAAATACCTTGCAGCAGTATTAAAAAGTTAAAGACAATAGACCATTTTGAATGAAATAGCCCCATGACAATTGTATTACAAGACATAAAAAAGACGTCATATCACATTGTAATTTGTGCTGGAAAACTACCATCAAAATACCGTTATATTGTGAAAACGAAGAAAACTTAAATAGTGCGATATATTTTGGTCATATCGCTCAGCCCAACTGTCAGGTGTACAAGCTCACATGACATGTCACGTTAACATTATAATATCACATTAGCAACTGGGCATCGAAAGCTATCATTATAGAATTCTGAGTTTCTGAGAAAGCATTCTAAATTTAAAGTCAGATATCATCACCTCATGCACCTGGAGGAATAATGTAGTCAGAGTTGCCGCCAAATTAGAAGGAAGATCTTGCAGAAATATATATATATATTTTTTTATATTAGCAATTTTATTTTCTTGGCATCTTTTACTGTATGTACTCATTTGATTGCTCAATAAAGTTTTCTGTAAAAACCAAACACAAAAAACACACCTTGATAATAATAAAAAGTAATCTTCATTTAAAGGCAGCAATGTATCCTTGTCGTTTTTTGGCATAAAATGTTCAGATTCAAAGTGAATGTCAACACAAAGTATCAGGTAACAGCAGCTTCATTCAAAATAGAACAGTATTGTATCTGCCTTTAAAAAAGTACCACACCAGTCTTTTTGACACCGATTCAAAAATCAAGGCGCCCTTCTCTTTTCATAATCTTTACCATTACTGAAAAATATGATAGTTATTTTCTACAGATTTACCACTGCCATTGGCTTCCAGTGTATATGAAAATGTTTCTTAAACACATTCCTCAGCATAAACTAAGGAATGTCACCACATTTGACTGAAATGCCATCATGCCAACATCTTATCATTGTGTCATTTGTTTTTGGAAAATATATTCGCCATTGTGATATAATACAAAATACTGTATCCGAGGAAGAATTCCTTCTTTTTTAGACACAGTATTAAGGCAGAATAGAGCGACTTTTCAGGGGAAATAACTAAATAAATGTACCTCAGATGTTAGCATTTCAGTCAGCTGTGGTGACCTTCATGCGTTTATGTGGTGTCTTTCAGATACAATGGAAGCCTGTGGCGGCGGTGAATCAGCAAGAACACAGATCTGACCACCAGATCCCGCTGAGCAGTAGAAGTACAACTTTCCCTTACTATACAAGCTATTTCTAGTCACTGAGTTTTAAGATGCAACACCAGACTATTATCAAATTAAATATATAACCAAAGCAATTTGCCACACATATTTATTACTTTAAAAAAGTAAAACAGAGAAGAGAGAAAATATAATGAAAAAAAACTCCATATCCGAGCAAAGCCATTCAGGTGTTATCCGCTGCAGTCATCTTTCTCTCTTATTTAGCAATTGTTGAGTATCGTCATATTTTGTACTGTATTTCTAAGATGAAGAAAAAGAAAAGTCAACAAATGCCCCTAGGCTCACCGTCCACAGTCCCTGGTCCTCTCATGTGTCCTCTCTCTCTTAATATTGACAATCTGGCTTCTAGAAGAGTTGTTTTTATTCTTACCGGTGATGTAAAAAGCCACACACAAGAACAACAGACGAATGTCTCCTGACAAGTTCCGGTAGAGAATATTTTGTCCAGAAACATGAGAAGAATAAGTCAAGGAAAGACCAACGTTTGTCTCCATTGTCTCTTTGAGAGAATGTCCGTAAAAAATGTTGTCCCCCCCTCCCCCCCCGTGACAGGGAGGGGTTCGGGAGGCCTGCCTAGCCGCCGAGACGCTGTCCCTCCCCCCAGTCGAACCCACCGGGACGCTCCTCGGGGAGGGGATTGTAGTTGGCGTCCTCCTCTGGAGTGTCGAACAGCATCTTACTGTGGGAGACCAGAGGAGAGATGACTGTGGGTGTGCCAGCTATGACCCATTAATCGGCTGGCCAATTTAGACATATCAGTATTGGTCGATATTTAAACTTTTCTTTACAGAACATAACGGAGACAAATGCTTAGGATCATTTAGAAATGGTGTCATCACAGTTTGTTCAGCAGATTGTGCTCCGACTGTTTACATATAGCTCAGTCATAATACTTGTGTATTATAAACAAGTATTATCATAGTACAACTCATTTACAATACTCTCAGCAACACTGTCTGCATGGATCTCATAGCTAGCTTGACAGAGTAGAGACTATGAGGTTTTAAGTTAGTAGAGAGGACATCAGACGTTTGGCCAGTGACTTCAGTCATTACATAATATACCTACCTTTAAGATACTTATATATAGCCACATATACAATATATCAAAGGTAAATTTGTCAAATCTGCTGGCATTCTGTACAAAACAAGGGAGCTGTTGAATCAGAGATGTTTGCATATATTGTATTTTTCACTAGTGCCATACATGTCATATTGTGTTGAGGTCTGGGGGAATGTATATAAAACAAATATAGATCCTATTATTAAACTACAGAAAAGAGCTATTAGAATAATAAACAAATCTAGTTACTTTGAATCGACAAATCCATTATTCATAAAGTCCTGCACATTAAAATATGTAGATATGGTGTACATAAAAACTTTGGAAATAATTGTTCGTGCTAAGAGCAAAAGCCTACCAGTTTGTATTCAATGTCTCTTTAAACCAATAGAAGGAAAGTATAATTTAAGAGGGTTATGTATTCTTAAAACATGTAAAAAAGTAAGAACTAAGGTAAAAGCTAGATGCGTTTCAATTTTGGTAGTTAAACTATGGAATAGCCTTAGTGACGGGTTGAAGTTGTGTACTTCTCAGGGGAGATTTAAAAAAGCCAAAAAAATAACAAAAAAAAGTACAATTTTGAGTAAAACATATTTTTTCCCTCTCTTATCTTGCAGCATATTTTAAGGTGTTTTAATATTAAAATATATTTAGTTTTTAAGAATTGTAACGGATAGGATTTGAGTTGAGATTTTGTGTGTGAGCTTACTTTGAATATGTACATTTGTGATTATTTTCTTTTTGTAAGTCCACACAAGTGTGTTTTTGATTTGTTGTAAACAAAGACTGAAATAAACTATTCATTCATTCATACATATAAAAGATACTTTTATCATTAGTGAAGAATAAGCTATTTAGAATAGAATATGCATGTCTCACTTTTTATTTATTTTTTTACAGATGACTGAGGGTGGAAGAAGTGAAGTGTGGGGCTACATAATATATTATATTAATAGAATTATAAAAAATTATATAAGAAAATATTATATATATATATATATATGAAGAATATCAGCAGATATCTCGATAACAGAATATTTGATCCCCCAATATCGGTCCCAAAAATCAAGTATGGGTATATGATCCATGTGTGATCATAATATATGTATTGACTCAAATATAACTTAAAAGGGCACTTCACCAACAAAACAATGCTGATTTATTTTGCACATAATCTCACACACATCGAAAAACAGTTTTGCACACATTCAGTTGTGTGACAGTGACTGAGTTTGAATATGGCCACCAGTGATGACATCGGAGACATTGAATCCTTGTGTGGTGTTAATTACAGCTCAATGAAGTGATAAGGTAGCAGTTCCTATAAAACAAGGTATTGATATTTTTCATCTACATCATTTCATGCTGCTGTAATTAACACAAAAAGAGATGATTGTTGGTTCAACTAGTTGCAGCGTTTGTTTTGGACTTTTGACAATACAATACATTACCAATAGAATACATTAATATAGTACATTACTTATAGCTATAACATATATTATGCGCCATATGATGTGTATGAGATTATGAGTGAAATCAATCTGCATTTAGTTTTGGTGAAGTGTCCCTTTAAGACAGTTTTTTGACACAAATTACACCTGGCTGAAATAGTGGGGTCAATTTAGCTTTATTCTATAGTAGTGTTCCCCATTATTATTATTTTTGTATCCACTTTTTCTCCCCATTTTCTATTTTTCTCCCATCCCAATTTCGTATTGCCAATTCTCCCCTCCGCGGTCTTGAACGTTGCTAGACTATGCCCCCCACTGGTCGGTTGTAGTGAGGATAGAAGCCTTGCATCACGTGTCCCCTCCGGTACACGAGGAGGCAGCCTGTCGCATCTTTTCACCAGACAGCGCGGACTCTCAGTGGCGAGGAGTAACACGTGGGAGGCTCACACTGCCCCCAATACTTCCCGTCTCTGCTGTGCAGGCGTCACTCAACTGACCTGTAGGAGTCGCTGTCCACAACGTCCAATCCCCACCCATCGACTTCCACCCGCTGACTCTGCCAAATGAGCCAGTACGCCGGCCGGCCCAAGTCGAAGGCAATGCTGAGACTGGGATTCGATACCGGAGTCTCTTGCATTGGTGACGAGCGCAATCTCCGCTGCGCCACCCTGCCACCTCACTAGTGTTCGCCATTATTTTTTTCTTTTTAATCAATTTTTTCTCCTTATTTTTCTATTTTTATCCCATCCCAATTTCGCCTCGCCAATTCTCCCCTCCCCCGTCTCGAACGTTGCTAGACTATGCCTCCCACTGGTCGGCTGCAGTGAGGACCAAGCCTTGCATCACGTGTCCCCTCCGGTACACGAGGAGGCAGCTGTCGCATCTTTTCACCTGTACAGCGCGATCTCTCAGTGGCGAGGAGTAACGCGTGGGAGGCGCACGCTGCCCCCGTTACTTCCTGATTCTGCTGTACAGGCACACCAACCGACCTGTAGGAGTCGCTGTCCACAACGTCCGATCCCCACCCAGCAGCTTTCCCACCCCTAACACTGCCAATTGTGTTAGTATGAACGACCAACTAAGCTGGTAGCAACGCCGAGAGCTGGGCTCAAACCCAGCATCTCCTGCGTTAGTGGCGAGCGCCTTGCCCACTGCGCCACTTAGCCGCCCTATTCCCCATTCTGAAACAAAATATGTACCCATAACATTATATATATTCAGTATACTTTCCAAATGCATTAGCAGCCTGATGACATCACAAATTTGAGTTTGGGCACTTTTGGATTTGGGAGAAAATTGTTCACTAATATTTTTGGACCGTCTTACCGTCTTATGTATGAATTCTGACGTTTGGTGTAGTTCCCCTTTAACTCTTTGGACGCCAGACCCGATGATAGTCGGGTTATCTCGCCGACCGTTCAGCGCCAGACCCGAGTATAGTCGGGTTTTCATCGTTATTTCTTTTATTCGATATTTCCATTCATTACAGGCACACGGACTCGGGGTTAATATGGGGAATCATCCTGAGAATGCCAAAGTGCAATACCGGCCGCATTCCACCCAGCTGGCAGTATCGAGCACCCTTTGAAACATTATATCTTGGCCTGTGCGTCGATCAAATGTCTCCGGGCCCACTTTTCTTTGTCGGGCGAGGCGGGCGGGTATCCCGATCCCATTGAGAAGCGTCAAATGCCTCCGATGCATCTGTTGTGGTGGATTATGTTGGCGACACGATGGACACTGGTACTTGGACAATTGGAATATTCTTTTTGGGGTACCTCCTAGTGAAAGTAAGGATTAAATTATATCAATCCTGCTTTGATCCAACCATGATTTCACCTCGATCGCAACGTGTCTGTAACGTTACTCCACAACGTATGCCGTTGGTGATGATCCAAGCATCAAAAAACGACCCCCCCCCCCTTTCATGCATTCATGATGAAACATAATACCTATTTTATATATTTGATTTGGAAATAGTAGCGTGTCCAGGCGAGAAACAGCAACGCTTTTAGTGAAAATCACATTTTACTGTATATCGTCGTTTTCTGGGATTAGACAGGATCACTCTAAAACTATATTCATATTCACCACGGTATAACACGCGAACGTATTGACGAAAAAATATATTTTTTCCTCCAAAAAAGTATTGATTTATGAATTTATCATTCCCATTTCCCCACATGGGATGCACCCGATTTGATAAATGACATACTGGCGCTCTAGTGTGACATCTAGTGGCTGAATGTTATATATAGCACCTTTAATATCTTTATGTTAGGCAAAAACAACATATGGACAGGAAATGTAGAACAGATCTAAGTGTTTTCCAACAGAAATGGGAGAAAGGACTAACATGATAGACGGGGTCCTGAGCCACCGGACACCACCTGGCTGATTGGGGAACACATCCTCCAGGAAGAAGTAGACGTGACCCACAGCGATACCTACGCATGGGAAGAACCACAAGCATCCAGCATCATCCAAAAGAACACCAGTTAGAACGGAGGTATTAAAAGAAGCAGCCAATTAAAAGGTTAATCAAGTTAAAGTTTAAAAGGTTAAAGTACTCAGGCCAAGAAATAATTAATAATAATCGGACACACAAAATAAATCCCCCATATGTTTAATGGACTATCCCTCGCCCTCACGCACACGGAGCTGAAGTGATGAGCAACTGCAAAGTTTAGGCCATCTCCAGACTAAAACGATTTTGGTCGTATCAGGCAAAGTATTTGATCGTTTGCACCTTTCAGCCACACGGAACTGCGTTCTAGCAGCCTGAAGACGCTACTTTCTGGTACCAGCTTTCAGAGTGCGCAATTCTGAAGACGCCTGAAGACGCCCCCCATTGTGTCACCATCTTTACAAGCGAAACGCGTCTTCTCCTGAACCGATGACGCGATAGCCCACCTCTCCCTTACCCCGCGTGTGAAAACATTACAACAACAATGGCATGTACAGAGTAGTTGCATTCGTGTTACAGAAGCTACTGCGCTTGATCAGGCTTTTACAGCTTTACATATGCTGTGCTCTCTATCTGTCTGAAGCGGAGCGGGGCTCTGCTGTGCTTACAGTACACACACTCCCGACCGAGGCGCACACACATGCTATTGAGCATGATCGGGAGGCTACTGTGATGCAATACACGATACTAACTAGAGATTAGTGTCACATAGCTGGCCTTTTTCTGAAAACCCAAGCACATATTGTTCCATAGCATACGCCTTCAGTTGATCATGACAAATCCTCTCTTACCTTGACGATTAAAAAGCCTCCATAATTTAGTAAATGAATGAATGAATGAATGAATGAATGAATGAATGACTTTATTTGACAATATAAAAAATAAACATGTGACAGAAGAGCACAGTCGGGATATACTGCCAAGGATGAAACACAAAAAAGCTCAGAGCTTATTTCCATTGTGGTCCTTGTAGGGGGGTGGGGGAATGTGATGCTTAAAACATGCATCATACAAAACGTGACATCACAACACATCACATAAACCATTTAACATTTATATACATACAGACTCCTACAACATGCAAGGGTGCCTTAAGCTAAGTGTCTAGGTATAGTCCCTTTTGAGCCATGTCTTCAGGCTGGACTTGAATCTAACGGCACTGTCTATGGTTTTCAGTTCACTGGGCAGACTATTCCAATAGACAGCTGCTGAATATAAAAATGACTCCTTCCCCATACAGCTCCTGAATCTGACTGGCACAAAGTCAGTTGAGCTGCGCCTTGTTTGGTATGCATGGGTGTCTCTGATTCGGTTGAAGTAGTTGTTAAAGTACACTGGCACTACCCCATGCACTATTCTGTGAACTAGGCACATCCCTATCTGGTTTACTCTGTCTTCCACCTTAAGCCATCTCATGACCTCAAAGTGAGATGGGTCAAGGTGGGTTCGAGCAGGTAGCCTTAGTATTACCCTGATTAGCTTGTTTTGAGATGTCTGTAGTTTTATTTTCTGACTTTTGGGGGCACTGTTGTACCAGGAGCCACACGCATAGTCATAGTGACACTGTATGAGAGCTCCAGCAAGAATCTTCATCGCTGACTGATCTAAAAAATTAGAGATTCTGGCTAGGTATCTAGTCCTGTTATTTATCTTTGTAAGTGCTTGGTGAGCCATGCTTTCCCCTGATAAGCTGTTTTCCAGGACGCAACCGAGATATTTCACAGATGTTTTGTCTGTGAGAACAGTATCTCCTATTCTAATGTTAAAACCTGGCGATTTTCTGAGCCTGACCTTTGACCCGAATAAAATTGACTCAGTCTTCCCCACGTGGAGGGACAGCTTGTTGTGGCCTAGCCAGTCGCTAACCTTCTCTAGTTCTGCACTCAATGTCTGCTCAACCACTTTTTTGTCTTTGTGAGACACTAGTAGGGCGGAGTCATCTGCGTATAAAAAAAGGTCACATGAGCAAGCTGCTTTCAGGTCATTTATATACAGTAGAAAGAGGAGCGGACCCAAAACACTCCCTTGTGGGACCCCGCACTCTACTGTCCGAGGACTGGAGAGTACCCCGTTTATATCTACCACCTGTTGTCTCCCTGTTAGGTAGGAACCAATCAATTTCTGAGCTGCCTCATTAAAGCCTAGGGCCCTAAGCTTCATTAACAAGATGTTGTGATCCACTGAATCAAATGCCTTCTGGAGGTCTAACATTACCATTCCACAGAACTTTCCCTCGTCTACCTCTTTCCTGATGTAATCTGTGAGGAACAGCAGGCAGGTGTCTGTGGAGTGGGACCTCCTGAAACCAGATTGGTATTTGTACATGATGTTATTAGTGGAGAAATACCCGTCTATTTGCTCATATACTAGCCTCTCAATGGTTTTTGATAGAACGCCCAGGATGGAAATGGGTCTGTAGTTACCCGGTTCCAATTTGTTTCCCTTTCTGTGGAGAGGAATAACTCTTGCCGATTTCATTTCGCTTGGAAATGTTCCTGTGTCAATGGCTAGGTTGGTAATGTGAGCTACATATGGGGCAATGATTTCTGCAGCATCCTGCAAGAATTTACCAGGGATGTTGTCTAATCCAGTAGCCCTTGAGGTGTCAAGTTTTTTAAGCTTTTCCTGGACCTCCATCTCAGTCACTTTCCTAAAGGAAAAAGCATTTGCTTTAACCCCCTGATCTAGGTAGAATTTATGGACTTCACTCTCTATGTTGTTGCCGGGTTTAGCTGGGATCTTTTCCGATATAGTTTTTGCAATGGATGTAAAATAGCTATTCAGACAGTCTGCCACCTCTGATTTGTCTGCTGAAATTTTGTCTCCTATTTCTAAACTGATATTGCCCGATTTAGTCTTTAATTTCTTACTGTATCCTACCTCTTTAAGTGTCCTCCAGAGTTTCCTTGAGTTGTTCCTAAACTCTGTTATTTTTTCATTAAAAAAACCCTTCTTCGCTCCTTTAATCAAACTATTTACATAGTTTTTGTGTTTCTTTAAATCTAGGAAAGCCTGTTCTGTCCTGGACTTCTTAAATTGTTTAAAAAGATTGTTCCTTATTTTAATAGCTTTTAAAATGTCATCATTAATCCAGGGCTGTGTCCTCTGCTTTATCCTGACCATCTTCCTGGGTGCTAATCTGTCAACTACTTTAAGAAATGTTGTTTTGAAACCATCCTATGCTTGATCAACCTCTTTGCAGTGCATTACATGAGACCAGTCCACACCCATTAAACCATCCAGGAGCATTTCCTTGCTGTAATTTTTTAAAGATCTGATTTTTATGTTGTTGTGACCCTCAAAATGACCCCTCTGCACCTTTCTGGTACAGAAAATTGCAAGGTGATCACTGAGTGCAAAATCAACAACGCCGCTGTTTGTTATCCTCTGTTTATCAGAGACCAGTATTAAGTCGATTATGGTCTGAGAAAGGGAGGTAACTCTGGTAGGTTCAGTGATGAGCTGGTGCAGGTCAAACAATTTACTATAATTCAGAAGGGACTTTAATCCAGAGCTCTTTTTAAGTAAATCAGTGTTGAAATCTCCCATGACAACAACTTCCGATTTCTCAAAATCAGTGCACTTGGAGCATATCTCCTCTAGATCAACATAAAAATTGCCCTGGTCTGGTGGCCTGTAACAGACTCCAAAAATAATTGGTTTGCTTTTGGGTAACAGAATATCAAGCCACATCGCTTCTACCGCGTCGTGTTCAAGATCTGATTTTATATTAAAACCAATGTCCGACCTAATATAAGCACACACACCTCCTCCGTTTCGGTTTCGATCTTTCCTTACAATTATATAGTTCTCAATCTCAATTTCGGAGTCGCTTATTGAACTGTCAAGCCAAGTTTCACTGAAACATATTACTCCTACCTTGCAACTATTAAATAGTAGCCGAAGTTCGTCTATAAATAAAGCTGTAGCCAGCCAGCTAGCATTGATGCTATTCAAAATGCTATCCACATTAGCTAAATAGCTAACCAACTAAATACAATAGACAGTGGTATCCTGAGGTAACGTTATGACAACATTTTGCTAGTCGAAATGACTGGACACACACAGGGACAAGTTAAACATCAATCAATTAATTTATTCCAACAGGTAGTTTGAGCTGCATGTGAGCCACGATATTTCTCTCCTCTCCTTTGGAAAATGTTACATTAGCTCGAAAAAGCACAGAACCGACAGACACAAGTTAAGCTGCTAGCAACTAGGGGTGGGACGATACATCGATTCAGATCGATATATCGATCTATTATCAATAATCAAATAGGATCGATGCAACGTAAAAAGATCGATTCATATTGCGATACTCTTATTTTGAAAATCCCGCGAGTCATATCCACCGGCGCCCAGTATTGTGAAACTCCGTGTAGACATTACAGCAGTGTTTGCGTCTGCTGTAAAGCACTACAGAGAGTCTATTTTGTGACGCGATATATGTCTGTGCAGTTTTCCCCCCGCAACGGGTAAAATGCATCTAACATGCGTTGCATCGTCGCCATTCCTTTATGCCCATATCGCATTAAATATCTAAATATCTGCTTAAGCTAAGCAGCTAACCGTGAGAGAGAACAGAGGGGAAGGAGGAGGGGCGGGGGCAGTCTACCTTTCTGTGGGGGACTGGGGGAGGGGCATTCTGTGTGTGTGTTACTGAGGATGGACAGATAATGTTGATATTTAAACATGAATACATAATAAATGTATTCATGATCATCATGCAACATAAAACAATTGTAGGAAGTTTGGGAGAGGAAGGGGTTTTAGCTTGCGTGTTGTGAGTTCCAAAACATTTTACTTAAAGTTTAAAGCTCAATATATAAAAAGTGAACAGGAGGTCTATTTGTATTAAAAACAATAGATTGTTTTTCATTTAAATGTCTGGAAGAGCTCAAAAATAAAAACATCAATTGATATTTCCGTAGCCTTTTTTTAGTTGATCTAAATGTGACTGATTGTGTTAAATGGGCACATAATATCGCCTCATATCGATCGCAGGCACCTGAATCGAATCGTATCGTATCGTGGCAGACTTTGTGATATCGGCAAATATCGTATCGTTGTCCAAATAATCTATATCGTATCGTATCGTGATGAAACTGGTGATTCCCACCCCTACTAGCAACAGACACTATAACACTTCCGGTCGGGGGTTTTCAAAATAAAAGAGCGACGTCTAAAAACAGGAAATACATTTATTTTGTAAATTTGTGGCACGCACTTATTATCTTGAGACAGTTTCGTTTTTTACGGAAACCCTTTTTTTTTTTTTAAATGAAAACAAAACGAAACCGAAAAACATCAAAATCTTTTTTTAGTCTGGATAAGGCCTTAGTTTCTCCAGAAGCCCTTGAACACAGGATGGAATGATGATAATAACTAAACACCAGGGCTTTCCCTAAACAATGGTATTAGGGGTACAGCGCCACTATGACAGCTCACCACCAGTGCCACATGTGTTTTAAACCTGTGTTGTAATGTGGTTATCATCCACAGAATGCTAACAAACTGTGTGGGGACAATTCACCCAAATTGGGTTGTGGGGTAGCCAGGCAGGGAAGGAAGTTACCGGTAAGTCATTTAAGATGTGGTGTGTTGCTACATCCACCGAAAACACAATACAAGGGAAGAAAGAGGTGCTGGAAAATAAATTGTAATTACATTTAGACTAGTTTCCTTGCAAAAAACCTAGCTTAGCACAATGAATGGAAGCGGACATGGCCAGTGAGCCTAGGCATCCAACTAACACCTCTCCCGAAGGCTAACCGGCCATGTCCGCTTCCATTCATTGTGCTAAGCTAGGCTAACATGCAGCCATATAGCTTTCTACTGAACGCACAGAGAGGAAACTGGCATCCATCTTCTTGTCTCTCTCTGGAGAAGCTAATGTCCCAAAATGTTGGCGTGTTCCTTTAACATGTTCCACAGATTCAAGGAAGTTAAATAATGAGTCAGGATGAAGGCCATGCATACTGTACCTAATAGATCCACGATGATGGAGTTTCCCAGCAGCAGAGAGAACCCCATCAGTACCCAAGGCAAGAAGGGAGCTTGGAAGTTGAGCAGGCCGAAGAAGTTCATCCGGACGTTGGGGTTCCGTCGACTCCACACGTACACCAGCATGATGGTGAAGGCCTGGCCCAGGAACACCAGACTCACAAAGATGCCAAATATCTGGGAGCTTATTAAAGAACATCATTATTTTAATGGACTTACATTTTGGGCTGATTATTTTGACAGTACGCCTTGGTTTCTTATGCCAATAATGCAGAAGTCACTCGACGTGACTGTAAAATGAGCGAAACATCAGTTGCAGAGTATAAATAAAGGTTTGGAATTAAATGAGAAGCAGCTCTTAAAATCAAGTGCTTATTAAAGAGCAACAGAAGCTCTTGAAATCAAGTGCTTATTAACACTTTGGCTGCCGGAAAACGCCTAAACACGTCATTCCCGGCCATGCTCAAGTTGCCGAAGACGCTTTACAGCGTCTTTAATATCAATATTTCAAAAATCTGGGATCGGATTCATATTTCCCCTCCGCTGGCCTGAGATCCACCAGGAGGACCCACTGAGCTCTCTGGCGGTTCAGGAGCGCCATCTGGTGGCCAATCGGCGCAATCGCTTAACAGGAAGTGCTATGGAGATTGTGCTGGTCGGCCGTATTACTAGCTATAGGTTCCGGGACTCAATCTCGACACACTACATAGCGATCAATTGCCAATAACTCAATAAACAACATGATTTGGACGTATATACCATTATACAAGCTGGAGATGGACCGGGTAAATCGACATCCCATAATGGTAAAATTTCTACTCTACAATGATCGCCCAACGGCGCGCAGAGACTGGGGTGAGTTTTAGCGTGTAAAGTTACCGTCTTCGATACTAACTGCTATTATCAACATTTGACCCACATTAGATGATTGGTATAACGCTGCCCACGGAATTATAAACGCCCCCTAGCCCATCCGGTCAACATCAGATGACGTGCAGTAACTTCTAGAAATACGTCTAGTTGGAATTTTTTATATCGCGCTGATTGCCATAAAACTGTATTGCATCATCAATATAATGCATTTGGGGCTATAGATCACGTTCTGGAGAAAGCTGCAGAAAGAGATGAAAACATACTTATACATTAGACCATACTTTACTATGAATATGTGAATGAAAAAGTTTAACGTTGCTACACAATGAACAATACATATAGGACTTTGAATGGGCCCTAATAATGGCAATGTAGCAATAGAATTTAAAAAGTTATAGCCCTGCAAAGAAGGGGACTTTCTCTATAGACAAATAGAGCCGGCAACCTACGGTTGATAATGAATTTAACCCATGGCAGCCAAAGTGTTAAAGAGCAACAGAAGCTCTTGAAATCAAGTGCTTATTAAAGACAGACAGCTCTTCAAATCAAGTGCTTATTAAAGACAGACAGCTCTTCAAATCAAGTGCTTATTAAAGACAGACAGCTCTTCAGATAAAGTGCTTATTAAAGACCGACAGCTCTTCAAATCAAGCGCTTATTAAAGACAGCTCTTCAAATCAAGTGCTTATTAAAGACAGACAGAAGCTCTTCAAATCAAGTGCTTATTAACACTTTCAGTGCCACCAGGGGGCGCACGACTTAGTGCTTGAATGCCACCATCCACTTCAATGTTAACGTTAATATCGCCTAATCTATGTTTTAAATTATGGCTGTGTGTCTAATCTGCCCGTCGCTTATCAAAGAATCATTTTCCAGTCAGTGCTGTCAAGACAGATTGGTTTTTTATGACTTCATTTCCGTTTGAGAGCATTTTGAAAAGCACCCGTTTTGAGGTAAAAAAACAGCCCATTCTGGGCCATTCTGTGATAATCGTCTTTTACTGGAATATTCCAGAACGTTGATATTTGTCGGCCTATTTATGAATCGTTTTCAAATAAACGCTAGATGATCAATATTATACGTACACGCACGCCCATTCGAGCCGCGCGCTGATAATAGCCGTTTTCATTTCCTCATGGATTTTACAGTGAAACCGAAAACAGTGAAAACAGCTTATATCTTCATCAAAACGAGTCTGAATATCCTAACACTGATAACATAGATTCCTTACCTGACATCAGATGGTATCCAACCGGTATATTCCAATTCCTGATCACCATTCGAAAAAATCGATAAGTGTATAGATCTAACGTGTATACAGTAGAACTCATGATCCGCGGCGCTCAGAGGATCCATAATGAACTCTGGTAACCCCGGCTGCATCAGTGGACTGGAAAATGTGGAGTACAGGATTTTTTTCCCCATCCATTTTCATTGAGTCCATTCCAAAATCCCTGATGTCATCTGGGAGACGATAGGGGGCGCTTTTTTCCACATCTGATCTCCGGCGGCTCTTGGGTAGGCTAGGGTAGAGTAATCTCGTGAGTGGCTTTCAACTTAACTATTATAAATCCGAGAAAACTCGTGAGTGGCAATCAAAGTGTTAAAGACCGACAGAAGCTCTTCAAATCAAGTGCTTATTAACACTTTTGAGTGCCAACGACGAGAAATCTCGTTATTAATCGTTATTTCTTTTATTAGCGATTTCCATTCATTTTTCATCAATCTAGCCTCACGCTACCACTGGGACTCTCTCTGAGCTCGAACAGGGAAAATACCGCCCCCTATCGTCTCCCGGATGGTAATGCACCCTTTGGATTGGACTGAATGAAAACGCATGGGGAAAAGGAAATCCGGAATACACATTTTACTTGTCAGGCATGTAATCCGAGCCGATTGCAGTCTTTGTGGTCCCTCAGAACAGCGTGGAATATGTGTTTCAAGCACCCAGTGTTGGATCAATAAACACGATTGATATTTGGAATGGCGATCAGGAATTGGAATAATCTTTTTGGAGAACATCTGATCTGAGGTAAGGAATCTATTTTACCAGTCTTTGAGTAATCAGAGTTTTTTTCACAGATATATCAACGTGTCCCTTATGTGTGTGTGTGCTGATCAGGAAATAAGATAATCGATTTTTCAGCCCGCTTCTCTAGTGTGCACAAGTACACATATACTATCGATAATCTAGCGTTTATTTGAAAACGATTCATAAATAGGCCGAAAAATGACAATGTTTTTTGTGTATTCCAGTAAAGGGCGATTCCTGCAGAATCACTTTTTTTTCTGGACATTTCCAAAAACAAGTGTTTTTCAAAATGGTATAAAACGGAAATGTACAGATGAAAAATATATCCGTTTCGACAATGTTGACTGCAAGCAAGTCATTGATAAGCGACGGGCGTATTAGACACATAGCCATAATTTAAGATATAGTTTATGCGTTCGCAAATGTGCTCGCCCTCATTGAATAGAGCGTTGGCACTCAAGCGCAAAATCGTGCACGCCCTGCTGGCACTCAGTGTTAAAGACCGACAGCTTTTCAAATCAAGTGCTTATTATTATTTTGTCACAATAAAAGTTTTAATGGTATTTTATTTTCCAGTACAAATTACAATGTGATAAGGTATTTCTTTATGTTATCTAATAATAGAATAATGTATATGGTAAATGGTAAATGGCTGCTTTTTTATATAGCGCTTTTATCCAAAGCGCTTTACAATTTGTTACTCACATTTTACCCATTCACTCAACGACGGCGGAGGCAACCATGCAAGGTGCCAACCTGCTCATCGGGAGCAATTAGGGGTTAAGTGTCTTGCTCAAGGACACATCGACACGCTGCCCGGGAGGAGCGGGAATCGAACCGGGAACCTCCGGATTGCCAGACGACTGCTCTACCTCCCGAGCCACTGTCGCCCCCTATAATGGCGGTTAGGTGGCCGAGCGGAGATTGCGTTCGTCACCAACCCCGGAGCTCCGGGGTTGTCACCACCTTGGCTGGGCGTCTGCACTAATACAATTGGCTGTATTAGAGGGTGGGAGAAGCTGGCGGGGTGGGTCCGGGTCGTTGTAAACAGCGACTCCTACAGTTCGGTCGGGGCGCCTGCTAAGCGCGGATAGGACTTGAGGGGGATAGTGTGATCCTCCCACACGCTACGCCCTCTCGATGAGAATCCGCGCTGCCAGGTGAAAAGAAGCGGTGATTGGCTGGACGCGTGTCGGAGGAAGCACGTGCATGGTAGCCTCCACTCTCCCAGATGATCTGACTGTGGGGGGTAAGTGCGCAGCGACCAGGAAGGGACTGGGAATTGGCATACGACTAACATTGGGATGGGAGAAAATAGGAGGAAAATGGAGAAAAAAAAAAAAAAAAAAAAAAATGTATATAATATAGTACATAATAATAATAATAATTAATATAATATAATACAAGTGTCATGGTGGCCATGTCATTCTGTGTCTGTTGTGCTTCACTGTGAACGGTCATCAGAAGGATACGGTCATCAGAAGGCCACCGAAGAGAAACATGAAGACGAAGTCAGCGGTGCGCCCCCTGAAGGAGCCCTCCTCCAACATACGACAGTACCGGTACCTGGAGGATCATGGTTAAGGAAATCTACACACAGTCACAATATTAACACGGTTATGAGAAAAACAATTGATCTTTACATCCCAATCATAACAAAGTTACTTCATCCCACGTCAATCTGTGTCACTACCTTAACACTTTGAGTGCCAGCAGGGGGCGCCAGAAATAGCGCTTGAGTGCCAGCGCTGTAGTCAATGGGCCCATGCATGAAGCAATATAAGAACAGATTTCGTTCTTAACTAGCATTTCCTCTTACTTTGTTCTTACCTGGGATTCAGCAAAGTTTTCTTATTGTTGCTTTTTTCTCAGGCAAGAACAAATTATAAGAGTGGTCGAGAGCACTCTTACCGAAATAAGAAATTCTTACCAAAAAAAAAAAAAAAAAAAAGCCTACCATTGCTTAACCCTTTATCTGCCGGAGCTTATATCCATCCTTGTAGCCTCTCTGCCAGCACTATTTGTCTATGGAGATGTTCACCTTCTTTGCAGGGCTATAACTTTTTTAATTGTATTGCTAAATTGACATTACTATGGCCCATTCAACATCAATTATCTATCGTTCAGGATGTAGGAACGTTTTACTTTTTCATTCACACATTCATACTAAAATACCATCCAGAGTATAAATATGTTTTTATCGTTTTCTGCTGTATTTCATAGAACGTGAGATATAGCCATAAATGCATATATTAGATGATCAAATGCAGTTTGATACCGATCAACGTTATATAAAAAATTTCACATGTACATGATCCTAAACGTCATGACTGGTCATCTGCTGGTGACCGGAGGGGGGGTGGGGGGGGGGGTCGTTTATAATGCAATGACCGACGTTAAATGATTCATGTAGTATGGGTGATATATAGATCAGAGCAGTTTGTATGGATAATAATAATCAAAAATGCTGAAACTCACGGCAGCTTCCTCATAGTGATGGGGGATGATACTGGAGCAAAAAGATCGCTATTATGGGATGTTGATCTAGGTGATCCAGTTCCGGTTTGTATAATACTAATATACGTCCAATCATGTTGTTTATGGAGTTATGGCAACGGATCGATATGCACAGTGTCTGGATAGAGTCCCGCAAGCGATAGCGAGTGGCCGGACGGAATAGGGTGCGGACCAAGCATTTCCGGCCACTTCCGGTTTTGGCAACTCGCCGATCGGCCACCAGGTGGCGGTATTGAAGCGTTGGAGAGTTGAGCGGAGATCTACAGTACCAGCCAAGACTCCGTGGGTGAAATGTGAATACCGTGACAGAAATTTGAAATATTGATCTCAAAGACGCTGTAAAGCGTCATTGGCAGATTACGCATGGCGAGGAATGACGTGGTAACACGTCATTGGCGGGAGATGGGTTAATTGCCCCCAAATACGACTTTAAAAATACAGAACTTTTCAATAATTATTATTATAACTTATTGCGTGCGTTCTGTCTGAAATGGATTATATATTGCTGTTAGAACAGTTATGCTCTGGCCGCCCAGGCCATTGATTGATTGAAGATTTTATTAACAGATTGCAGAATGGGTACAATACAGTACAGCTCAATACACACAGTTGTTAAGGGGAGGCAGACCAGAGAAAGACTTTCGTCTTGTTTACATCAGGGTCCCCCATTTTCAATTCATCATGACATTTATGACATGACATACAGATATGCAGTAGTGTATAGGTAGCATAGAACGCATATAATAATTTAGAGATAGTCTAGATCAGTGGTTCCCAAACTTCTGTTTTATGCGGACCACTAGATTGTTATCAAGAACATTTGCGGACCACCTCGTATGCAAACAGTAAAACATAAATAAATAAACAACTGACTTAAACCCAGTAATACATGAGACCCTCTTCTTGGACCAAGTAGGTTTCGTCGATAATTCCGCCTATTTGCAGAGCCAGATGAGTGGCAACCTGTGTGATTGGCTCTTGACAACACACAGTCGTTCAGTATTGACAAGTGTTAAGGCCATGAGTAGGTAGGGAATTTATTTTATCTTATTTTTTCCCACAGCGACTATGGATAGGGAATTTCTTTATTTAATTAAAATGTTCACAACAACATGGATGCATGTACTCTGCCAGCATGTTTAATATCCATAATACTAAAGGTTTGACTAAGATTTTTATGAAACTTTATTGTAAAAAAAGATAATAATAATAATATTTAAACTTTTTATTTTTTTACTCATAAAATAAATTGGGTAGCACCTAAATCGGCAGGGTCGGTCGGCAACCGGAACCAAACCATTTATTTTGATAAGCCTGATAAGCTTATCTCCTGGCTCAATACCATCACCATACTTGAATACCGATTCCATATGTATTGCGATTCAATTTGTATTGCGATTCGATATGTATTGCAATTTGAAATTATTTGATATGTATTGTGATTGGATATTACGGCTTATTGTGATTTCTGTTTACTTATTTTAACACTGGACGATGATAAATTATAACCTACTTCCAGAGACTAAGCATATTACGAGTCAGATTTACTTCCCCCGATGCTTCAGTATCTTTCAGGTGATTGTGTTAGAAAGTAATTGCTTGACTTAACATGATGCACTGACAAACAAACCCTTTAAACCTTTTAAACAATGTAATCATTCTGCATTTTATTCAGGCCTGACTGGTCTACTGTCTGCAGGCTAAATACAATGTTGGTCAAAAGGAACAGTGTCTGTGTTCCTGTAGTAGTAGGCGCTGCCGTGAAAAAACCCTAAGTAACCTGATGTGCCGGTCTGGTGTATTGTAGGTTGGAAATTCCCTTCCCTTCCCAATGTCCACATCTCTGAAACCACACACAACCTAAAGGGGCACTTCACCAAAAACAATGCTGATTTTGGATGTGTGTGAGATTATGTGCAAAATAAATCAGCATGGTATTTTGGCGAAGTGCTCCTTTAACCCATTTAGACCTAAAAACGCCTGCTAATAATGCATTATATAGCCTGCATATACACACAAATGTGTTTCCCGGTTTCAATGGGTTAACACATTCAGCGCCAGGGATTAGTCTGGTCCTTGTGGCTAACGTGCCACGTTTCCATAACATATTTTCACTGTGCGTCACTATGTCTGGAGAGCTATATCTATATTCTATATTATAGCTATGGAGACAATACTATAGTCATTTGACAGTGACTGTCTTCCGTCGAACATGCAAAAAAATAAATAATCTTTTCATGCATACGTTCGCACGTTATCCCCGTGGTGAATATAAGTATAGTTTAGGAGTGATCCGGGGTCATTCCTGAAACGCTGAGTTATAGGGCGCTACGCGTATTCTACTATAAGCGTTGGCGTTTCTTGCCTGGACACGCTACTATTTCCAAATCAAATGTATATAATAGGTATTATGTTTCATCATGAATGCATGAAAGGGGGGGGGGGGTCGTTTTTTTTAATGCTTTGATTGCCAGTAACGGCATTCGTGTTGAACACTACAGACTAGGGCTGTCCCCGACTAAGGATTTGGATGGTCGACTATGATTGGCCAAAATTTGCCGTCAGTCGACTATTGGTCGACTAAAACATAATTTAATTTATTTTAAATATAATATTTAAAAAAAGAATTATTAAATTTGTTTACATTTTGTCAGGGCTGTACGCTAAGCTTTTTCACTAGGGGCACACTTGCCCCTAAATGAGAAATTTAGGGGCAAAGAATATTTTTTAGGGGCACATTTTTAAATAACTATTTTACCATTATAGTAGGGCTGGGCGATACGGCCTCTAAATGATATCGCGATATTTTGACATTTCCTCTAAAGCACTTAAAAATGCTTGATTTAACCCTTTGATGCATACAGTCACGCCAATATGATGATTATAATAAGTCCCTGCAACATATGTTTGCATTATTAAACCATGAAGATGCTTTAAAAAATAATTTAATGAAAATTTACTAAGAGTAGTCTACTGACACACTAATAAACTAAGACTAAGACAATTTATATAAAAACTCTTGGGTGCCTTTTACACAGTACTGTGTTTTATATCCACTTTAGCCAAACACACACATATATATATATATATATATATATATATATTAAGGCTGTCAAATATATCGCGTTAATATCGCGTTAACTCCCGATTCTATTAATGCCACACATTTTTTTAACTCAAGATTAACTAAATTTTTTTTTTTTTTTTTACTAGACTTCACTCAGGTGTATTATTGATGCTCTCATTGATACTATGTTTGTTTCTGAAGTGTGTGTGTGTGTGTGTGTGTGTGTGTGTGTGTGTGTGTGTGTGTGTGTGTGTGTGTGTGTGAGAGATATAGAGAGAGAGGGGGGTGAGAGATGAGGAAGGGGCAAAAGAGAAAAAGAGCTGGGAGAGTGTGTGTGTGAGGGAGAGAGGGGGGTGTGTGATTAATCAGCCCTTGTGTGTGTGAATGTAATAAGTTCCTAACGTTTTCTTTCCCCTATTATTTCATGCACACTTTATTCATTGTTTTAAATTATTATTTTCTTTTAAGTTATTTTGTGCATCACTCTGTTTTGAATTTGATGCAAATTTGCAATGCATGAGAGTCATCCTTTTGTGTTAAATGGCTGCACAAAGCAAGCATTTGTTGACTCGCATGTTGATAAGAGTATTAAAACTTGGAACTTGAAAACGATCTGTTTAAGGTAAAAAAATAAATAAAATAAAAATGCGATTAATTTGCGATTAATCGCGAGTTAACTATGGACAATCATGCGATTAATCGAGTTAAATATTTTAATCGTTTGACAGCACTAATATATATATATATATACACACACACACTACTGTGAGAAAATAATAATCATTATTTAATTAATTAATGATTTTAGAATATTTCAGATAATGAAATTAAATGTTTATATCATCAACTATCCAGTTAGTATTTATACTGTGTGTAACATTTGGCTACTTTAAATCATTGAATGTAGAGAGAGAGCGAGAGAGAGCGAGAGAGAGAGAGAGAGAGAGAGAGAGAGGGGGCGAGAACGAACAAGAGAGCCAACCCCCCCCTTCGGGTTTTGTTCTAGGTTCGCGTTTTGATCGTCTAAGCTGCCGTAGGTGATGACGTCACACTCTAATGTAAACAGGAAGAGATGGAGATGGAGACACACGGAGATGGAAATTGAATGATATACAGAAATGAATAACCAATAAATATGAAGTTATGTTTAAACTTCTGTTGTCAAGCGTTGTCAATATAACCCACCCCCTTTCCTCACGAATGGAACTAGTCTTGTGGAGTCCGCTTTGACCGTTTTCCAGGGTTAGCAGAGATCGCTAGTTAGCTTAGCATAATCCTAATGGATACCTTGGTTAGCAGCTACCGTTAGCTCATTGCTCGTGTCAATTAAATTGCATGTTATTAAAGGTCCGCGCTGGTCTGTCTAATGAAATTACAACCGCAACATTATATTGCACTGTACAGCCCTGGTTGTAGGCTAATGTTTTACTACAATTTGTATGGATTAATTTAGGAGTGAAATGCGAATGAAGGGTTGAAATCACCACTCGCAAGCTTGCCCCCAGATATTATTTTAAACTCGCACGGACCAAATTAGGGGGCAATTTGCGACCATATCATCGCAGTGTACAGCCCTGTTTGTATCATTCCATTTGGGCTGTGGGGGGTGCTTAATGTCTGAGAAATGAGACTATACTGTCATGCACTTGTCCTAATAAACTAACCTACACTGTAGCACTCAACACTTTGATGAACATTGTTACTCAGCTGATAGAGTTGTGCTCTTCCTGATGGCTTGTCGTACAGAACTTGTAAGTCGCTTTGGATAAAAGCGTCAGCTAAATGACTAAATGTAAATGTAAATGTAAATGAAGGAGTCGACTGAAGGCTTCTTGTCCTCTGAAAAAGCATGCAAATGGTCCACTGATGGATACATCTTGATATTTGTCTAGTCTAGTGTGTTCATTAGATGGGTGAAATCCTCTTTCAGTGCCTCTGTGCCTGTTTTCGTAGGCAGTTAGCCTCTGGTATGTGTGCCATTAGCGTTAGCCATGCTTCTAGGCCTCTTTTCTTTTGGAAAGAATGCTAAAAATCAAAATAAATAAAAATGTATAAATTTCTTTTAATATATTCGACTAAGGTTGGCCAGTCGACTACGGCTCCTTTCGACCGATTAGTCGACTAATAGGGGTCAGCCCTACTACAGAGTACAGACTAGGGGTGGGACGATACATCGATCCAGATCGATATATCGATCTATTATCAATAATAAAATAGGATCGATGCCACGTAAAAAGATCGATTCATATTGCGATACTCTTATTTTGAAAATCCGGCGACGTCATCGCCCCGCGCCCAGTGTTGTGAAACTCAAACTCCGTTTAACATCAACAGCAGTAGCGTCTAGAGCAAGACTAGTGTGCCTATTCTGTGACCCAAAACATGTCCCTGCTGTTTTATTCCACAACGGGTCCAATGCATCTAACCTGCTTTGCAATCCTCGTCACTCCATTATGCCCACGTCGCGTTAAAGATCGAAGATACCGTTACTTTAGCGTGAGCTAACAAGCTAACCCAGAGCCATAGGCAGAGAGAAGTGGGGACTGGGAGGGTGCATTCTCTGGGATAGCCCCACTAACAGGATCTGGCCGGTACTGCACCTTGGGACTCCCAATATGCTTTTCCAGCCAAAATACAGCTCTGTGACAGTGAATAGGATATTAATATCGAGAAAAAAAAAATGAACCAAAAACAGTGAACAGGAGGTATATTTGTATTAAAAACAATAGATTGTTTTTCATTTAAATGTCTGGAAGAGCTCAAAAATAAAAATGTCATGATATTTCCATTGCCTTTTTTTTTGTTGATTTAAATGTTACTGATTGTATTAAATGGGCACATAATATCGTCTCATATCGATCGCAGGCACCTGAATCGAATCGTATCGTGGCAGACTGTGTGATATCGGATAATATCGTATCGTTGTCCAAAGAATCGATATCGTATCGTATCGTGATTAAACTGGTGATTCCCACCCCTAGTACAGACACTACAAAACATTGTTGGATCAAGCTGAAATTGATGTCAGTCCTTACCTTTGGTTGGGGGTATTCCAAAAAGAATATTCCAATTGTCTGATCGCGATTTCCAGTATTGGTGTCCATCTGGTCCCGCACATAACTTGGCACAACTTATGGATAGAGTGTGCCAGATGCGCTTTGAAGTGGTCGGATGAAGCGATTTACTCAGCTCCATCTAAATATAGCGCACGGAGACATTTGAGACACAGGGTTAGATATAAGGTTTCAAAGGGTGGGCGACACTGCCATCTGGCAGGATGCAGCTGGTATTGCACTTTTGCGATCTCAAAATCCTTTCCTATGGCAACACCGAGGTCAGTGGATGAATAATGGATAAAAATATAGAATAAAAGAAAAAACATCCAAAACCAGAGATATTGGCGCGTTAACACGACTTATCTCGGGTTTGGTGCCGAATGTGTGAAATTATGACTAGAGCGGAAAAGGATACAAAAAAATCATATTGAACAGGAAGTTGAAGCCAACTGGACCGAAGAACAGGAAGTTGGTTATTAGTCGCCATATCTGCAAAATGAAAAGAGAGAGCGATGGTGACACAACATACAATCTGAATGGAACAACTTTAATACGGACTAGGGCTGCAACGATTAGTCGACATAATCGACGACGTCGATCATAAAAACTCGTCGACGCAGACTTCTTGCGTCGATTAGTCGTTTAAAATAAAATAAACAAATAATAATAATTATTATTATTTATTTAAATTTGTTTGCACTACCTATCTTTGTGAAAGTGGCTTCTCAGCTCTGGTCCAGCTGAAGACTTCTTAGCTTAACATAACAGACCGACAGTAAGTTTGGGGGAACTAATGGGATAACTGGGGATGTTGTTTGGTCCTGACAAGAGTCTCAAAGCAACTCTGAGGTCATGCTCAATGTCCAATCTGTTCCTCTGCTCTGTCTTCAGCTGGACCAGAGCTGAGAAGCCACTTTCACAAAGATAGGTAGTGCAAAAAAAAAAAAAAAAAAATATATATATATATATTTTTTTATATCATTTTTTTTACGATTAGTCGAATTAGTCGACTAATCGAAAGAATAAGACAGATTAGTCGACTATCAAAATAATCATTAGTTGCAGCCCTAATACGGACTGTATTGGTCTATTTTGTGCCGTGAAATAAATCTCGGCCTGGCCGGTACAGTGGTTAAAGGGAAAAGAAATATACCGTAAATCCTCAAATATAGGACGGGTCTTCTATTTACCTCAGCTGCAAAGAGCACCAGGCCTTTATTAGAGAGAGGCTTATATAAGAGGCAGGCCTTAATTTCTAAAAATGACACTCATGGACATAATCCCTTAATTTTCAGACTTTTATTGCATTATTATTATTATTTTTTACATTACATTGTCTGTCTACATTTATTTAGACTAGCATTGGTATTTAAATATCGAGTGCAGTTGAGTAATTGTGGGATTAACGTAATTCACACACTGAAGTTGGAACCGTCTATACTAGGTTGCGGGTCCGGGGACGATTTAGCGTGTGGTACCTTCTCGACTTCCTCAGTCAAATCGAGTTGTTGACATGCAGGGAATAGCTTTAGCTACTAACGTTATCATAGCATCATGATCTAACTGTAATGCGTCAACTGGACAACGCCAGCCTCGTCTGCCAACACCATATAGATAGCGAACGTTAACGTTTGCAAACAAAGTCAACGTCATCCAGCTGACACCACAGATCTAGATATTATGACAACGTTAGCTAGCGGCTAGCGCTAAAGCTAACCAGAGGGAAACGTTAATGTACGGTAGTCAGTGTAGCGGGAGGCAGCACTTGATTTCCATTGGCAAGAGTTTCTCATTCTATATCACGGCACGAAAAATAAAAAATAAACTTTCTTTTGCGACCTTATATTAGAGACCGGCCTGTGTTTGTCTAAAGGCCTCTGCATGCTACAGAAACTGCGAAGCAACTGCAACACAACATCGACAATGCAACAGTGTTGCAGACACTCTGCCTTTATGCTTCTGCAACATCGACTCACGTCGCACAGCCTATGCAACATTGTACCCCGGATGTAGCTAGGTTCCCTAGATAGATGAAACTTCCCTTCTCAACCAACCCATTGATAACAAGCAGAAAAAGAAGCACCATTTTTACTTCCGGGCGGGGGGTTTCAAAATAAAAGAGTGACGTCTAAAAGCACCGTAAATACGTTTATTTTGTACATTATCTAACGTTAACACGAACCTAAACTAATCTAAAGTTAGTGTAGGTTCGTGATAAGTAAGGGATAATGTATAGCTACGAGGTCATTGTCGCAAAATAATTGACCGACAGAGTTTAAAATACAGAGGCGCAGCGCCGAGGTGTTTTAAACGTCAGTGAAGGTCAATTATTTTGCGACAATGATAAGAGTATAGCTATACATTATCCCGCTTATTACATGGCTAACTTACTAACAATATACCTAATTAATTTTACATCGACAAGACGAGATCAAATGCAGACGCAGTTCTGTTCTGGCTCCGCTGTCATCGTCACACACACTCCACTGTCAGTGCAGCCAGCAGGTGTGTCTGATTGGCTGCAGTGATGCAGTGTGTCAGTGGCCTTGATTGCGAACAGCTGCGCACAGCGGTCATTATTGTTCCACAGAGGTCCGTTATAGAGTAATATCAGACCTCTGACGAGCGCTATTGACCAATCACAAGCAAGCATTTCGGCTAATGTGAAAACGCCATGTAATAACGTTAGATAATGTACAAAATAAACGTATTTCCGGTGCTTTTAGACGTCGCTCTTTTATTTTGAAATCCCCCGACCGGAAGTATTTGTGATGTATTCTGCTTGTGTAACTTCTGTGTTTGTTGGTGTCTGTAGATCGTTGTTGAACAACTAACTTTAGGTTAGTTTTAACGTTAGCTAGCAGCAGGGATGGACGCCTTTGTGCAAATGCAGGCAGCTACAGGCACTCGAGGTCGAGGAAGAGCTGCTGATTTTAATCGACAGGAGAGAGAGCTTGTCAAAGCCGTGTATATCACTGTGGCTGTTGTGCGGTCGTATAGGCACGAAAGTGCAGCTCGAACCTGTTGTATTAAATTAATTGATTGCTATTTAACTTGTCCGTGTCCAGTCCTTTCGATTAGCCCCACCGTTCATTGTAAACAATGATGCATGTAATTATATTAACGTTACGGTGTTGTTGTAGCTATGTTAATAAATTCTGAATGGTATTAACGTTAGTTGGGTATGATAGCATTGAATAGCATCAACGCTAGCTGGCTGGCTACAACAAATTATCACAAGCTGGCATCGTAAAATATCAACACCAGCCATGGGAACACCGTTTACTAAATTGTGGAGGCTTTTAATCATCAAGGTAAGATGATTTGAAGGCGTATGCTATGGAAGTCCCCTGCGGCTCACGGGCACTCGAGGATAGTATTCCTGCCTGCGGGACCAATATTATTCTATGACAGCCCCGACCCCATTCGTTAACCAACCAATCACTGCTACGCAACAACAACGCAAGGTTGTTCAGATTAGATTTTGGGGAGAGGTACGCAACATCCTCGCAACACAGTCTACAACACCCTCTGCAACATGTTGAGTTGAAGTCGCGCTGATGTTGTGTTGCAGTTGCGTTGCAGTTTCTGTAGCATGCAGAGGCCTTAAATGCATCAAACCACCCGGCCATAATAAGAGGCGCCTCCTTTATTGGAGGTCCCTCCTCTATTAGAGGATTTACGGTATACAATGACATATAATATATATGAGAGGGAGACAGGGGGAGAGGACAGAGAACATGCTATGAAAACACCCGTTAGCTGAGGCTGGAGAACGAGACAGAGAGGACAGGGAGAGACATGCTCTGAAAACACCGGTTAGCTGAGGCTGGAGAACGAGACAGAGAGGACAGGTAGGTAGGCCTTTCACACCGGCCGGGCTCCGAGTCGGAGCCGGTTCCCGGACGTAATCTCGAACCGGCCGGCGCGTTCACACCAGGAATAATTGGTTCGGAACATGAAAAATCAGTGCTCAGTGTTTTCTTAGAGGGCCGAACTAAAGCCTCAGTCATGTTCCGAACCAATTATTCCCGGTGTGAATACGCTGGCCGGTTCAAGATTACTACGTTCGGGAACCGGCTCGTGTGAAAGGCCTAAGGGAGAGACATGCTCTGAAAACACCTGTTAGCTGAGGCTGGAGAACAAGACAGAGAGGAGAGGACAGGGAGACTGGGAGAGACATGCTCTGAAAACACCTGTTGGTATGAACATGACTTTACCTGGTAATTCCTTAGTATCAAATCAGGGTTGAAGTATAGTTGAAAGGGTGTGATGAGCTCCAATTGCTGTTTGAGTAGAAAGCTCATAGTCAGGGAAGCAATGTCTGGTGGTACAGCTTTGAAAAACACTAGGTACTGACAAATCACCATCCTCAGGCTACACACTTAACACAATGTAGTAGTGGCTGTACATTTCTTAAAGGAGTCTCAAGATTCAAGAGGTTTATTAATCACATACACAAGAGTAAGACAGAGTGAAATGAAGGTGGCCATGCCCGCTTCGATTGTGCAAAAAATACAAATTATGATAATAGAATAGATAATAAAATAGACATGATAAAAGTCAAACAAAAAGATAAGACACCAGCTTCTGGCTGCAAGTTAGTCTAGCATAGCACAAATGAAGCGGATACGGACTGCTTGCAGTCAGATAGCTTTCTACTGAACACACAGAGAGTAAATTGGTATCCATAAGCCCATTTCTCATGATGTTGGCGTGTTTCTTTAAAGAACTTGGGCTCAGCAAGCTCCTAGTTCTTCCTTATATGATTGGCTGCCCACTAGGCTTGGGCCATATTGAAAATCCCCTACTGATGATATTGCTTTAAGAAGAAAACAATAAATTATATTATTGTCCAAAAAAGGTTGAAAAGACGAATATGTTGCAGCTTTTATTTTGAAAAAGTTAAATTATTGTTGTCACTAGCTTGACACAGGTCTTTGCTACAAAGTTACAATCTCAGGGAAGATTCAATCATTTTGATTCCACCTTCCAATCAGAATTGCTAAAGTGAGATGGACATATAGTGCTGTAAATTGCCCTTTTCACATCGGAAACAAAGTAACGTTATCTGTGGCTTGGTGGTCATATTGTGATTCCAATGTGTTGTTGTTGGATTGTTCTGTTGGAATGTAGAATCAGTTGTTTGTGTCTATGGTTTACCATATCTTACACTGTGCAGTTTGAAGAACTAGGAGACTACCATAGGAGGGACTCAGAGTTCAGTGTAAAAGTGAAAGTAAGACAGTTTTGATTGAAACCTTTATTTATACTCAAGTGAGCTCTGAGGTGAGGCTGAGGCCACCTCATTTACAGAACTGCTGAGTGTACAACAAGACAAAACAATGTGCAGTGCAATCAGTTAAAAACAGAACAACATGAATCATATAGAAATTAAATCAGACATTTAAATTCCATAAGGGAAGGAAGAACTTCCAACTTTAACTTTGTTTGAATGTATGTCATTCCAGGACTTTGGGGCTGCAAGAAAATGCTGTCCTACCGAGTCCTGTACTGTCTGTACTGTCTGTGGTATTTGAAATATGATCCAGTTTAGGGTGGGCAATATGACGATATTAAATAAATATCGGGTACAATTCATTAACAATACACTTTTTAAACATATCGTGGACATCGTGATGTTTTGCACAAAACCTCACGTCAGTTTCTAAGCCGCCGCGGCTGAGATGAGACTTACTTTAGCGCAGCACTTTCCTCTCTCCCTCACACAGACACACACACTTGCCCAATTTACGTCACGTACATACACACGCCTAGAGAGGCGGTAACTAAGTTAGCCGTTAACTACGCTAACTAACGTTAGCCGCTAACCCTGGAAACGCTCACAGGGGAGTGATCCACGACACCAGTTCCATTAGTGAGAAAAGGGGGGGGGGGGGGGGGGGGGTTCTGTGGCTCCGCTGTAATCGCCGGCAGGTCTGTGGTCTGATTGCACTGATGAGTGTGCAGCTGTGCATAGTTTCAAGTTTCTTTAATAGTTGTCATACAGAAGTACAGAATACTTTCATACAAAATGCTTCTTACTGTTACGCTCCAGAGACTGTGCTAGACAAGATAGTATCAAATAACATAGTATAGCATGTAATTTAGAAGAAGAAAATGAGGTCACAGTGTTCGGTATAGACATATGTACAATGTTCTGAGTTACCATATAATATACAATACTATGCAGTGTACTAATGTACAGTACTATATAGTGCAAAGCAGAAATGGGAGGAGGTACAATTTAGGTACAATTTACAGTAAGGTGTACGAGTTGTAGTGCAATCCTTCATCAATAAATATAAAGTGTGGGGAGTGGGTGCTACAGTGTGTTTGTTTAAAGTGGGTGTGTGCTATAAAGTGTGTGGAGTGGGTGCTACAGTGTGTTTGTTTAAAGTGAGTGTGTGCGTGTGGATGTGTGTGCTATGTGCGTTTGGTGGTTGTTGTTGCGTAGTGTTCATTGTTCGTTTAGCAGCCTGATGGCCTGGGGATAGAAGCTTCTTCTGAGTCTTTCTGTGCTCGCCTTGAGACTCCGGTATCGCTTGCCTGACCGCAGCAGTTCAAAGAGGCAGTTGTTCGGGTGACTGGAGTCTTGATTCTCTTAGCCTTGCCCTTGCAATGCTTGTTGTAAATTAGGGCTGCAACGATTAGTCGACATAATCGACGATGTCGATTATGAAAAATCGTTGACGAGATATTGTTGCGTCGATTAGTCATTAAAAACAATAACAATAACAATTAATAATAAGTAACTGCAATGCGCAAATGTTCATTTGTAACTGCAATGCACTACAGGAACTGCTGGGGGCAGTATAGTTTCCATTGTCTGACTGCAGTGCATTCTGGTACTTAACGGCGCAGCCTGCAGGTAAGAACTTCACTTCAGAAGAAAGAATGAACGATGGCGGAAGGGAGAGAGAAAGACAGAGGAGATGAGATGGCGGAAGGGAGAGAGAAAGACGGAGGAGATGAATTAAAAAAAGCGAGACCGAGGGCATCAAAGGTGTGGGAATTCTTTACAGATGACAAACCGAAGAAAACTGTTAAATGCCGATTATGCAAGGTGGAATTGGCATTTCACAGCAGCACCACGGCGATGCACGAACATCTAAAACGAAAGCACCCCGGAGCCACGGTGACGTCGTCGGAACATGGGTAAGTTCTAGAGTAGTTAGCCATAGTATTGTATTTTTTACGTTGGAAAACAGAACGTCTCATGGATATGGATATAATGCTTGCTATGCGAACTCTATTGCTGAGGCTTATAGAGGCTGCGCTGCTGCTGTATGTTGTAAGTAACGTTAAACAGTAGGGGTGGACGGTATAAACGGTATACGGTATAAACGGTATGAATTTGCTCTACGGTATGGATTTTGCCTATACCGTGTAACCGGTAGTGCAGCTCTAAAATAGCAATGACGTCATGTAACCACTGCGCGACTATTTCACTCGCATTTGCCCCTAAAAATAGATAGAATTAGTCATAGATAATAGATATGTGCGAACTGGAAAAAGTTATTTAGGAGGCTTCGCGCAGTGGGCGTGCCAGCCCCTCCCGCACGCATGTAAACACGTAGTCTAGTGGGACGGGACGTCTCCCTGAGCTAACGTTAGCTTAGCTACCGTTACAAAATGACCCAGTCAACTATTCACTTTTAGTTTAATACATGATGAGGCATTGTCTAACCGAACGGTATCTAGTCGGCCAGCTACCGATAGCTCCTGACATCAACAAACGCTCCATCAAGTCTAGTAGAGTAGACGTGTATGATAGCTCCGTTAGCCGTTAGCTCACGTTAACGCAAGTAAGTTCACCGTTCAAAACGAAATGTCCCATTGAACTAAATAATTCACTGAGGCGTTGTATTAACGTTATATATCCGGCTAGCAGTAGCTACAGATAGCTCCTGATATCAATGTCTTATAACACTGATTCGATGCGTATTCGAGCTGAGGGCTTGATGAGCACAGTTAAGTAACGTTATGCCAATAGGGTCCAGGTGCAGCGCCGGAGAATCCTGGCCGTAGCTCTGCTCGAGGCTACTCGAGTAGCTGGAGGCTACTAGAGTACACACAGACAGTGGAGCTTGCTGCGTGGTGGCGATGTCTCGCAGATAATACAAGTACAAGTCTAATTATATAATATATATATTTTATAAAAAAAAAATATATATATATATATATATATATATATATAAAATAAAATTTTTTTTTATCAAAAACGATGATACCGTGATATATACCGTTACCGTCTATGCTTCAAATTATACCGTGATATACATTTTAGACCATACCGTCCACCCCTATTAAACAGCGCCATGCTTAGTAGTTAGTACAGGTGAGGTTACAGCGTTGCTGGCGCTGCTTCACTTTTAGTTTCGTTTGTTATGCCGACCAACCGGATACGGAAATACCTCACGTATATATCTGTAGTCACTCTGTCTGTAGTCCACAAAATAATATCCCTTAAGCGATAACTCCCTCTAGTGGGAAAACATAGATATTGCATCTCAATATTATTACTTCTAGCCTAGGTATATATAAGGCTGACTATAATTAATAAAAATAAACTGATAGTCTGATACTATAGCCTACAAATTCTGATGATAATTAATACAGCTTTCTGTTTTTTTTGTTCTCTTTCTATTGTAGGGCAAAGCAAACACGTGTGGATGAGTTTGTCCTGAAGAGAGGCTCATGCACCCCTCAAATGGCTGGAGTCTTCACAGAGAGCATCCTCACCATGCTTGTTAAAGACATGAGACCATTATCGATGGTTGAAGATGAGGGCTTTAAGCAGATGGTCACCACATAACATTCCATTCAGGTTACACCTTACCTTCCAGAACTCATTTTACAAAGCTCATGGAGAGAAAGTATGAAGATACTTTTGCTAAGGTTAAAATTGCTCTTAAAGCAAACAAGAACAAGATTGCCCTGACAACTGATGCCTGGACCAGTGTTGCGACAGAGGCATATCTTGGCATCACCTGTCACTTTATAAGTGATGACTGGAAGCTCAATAGCTTCTGCCTCACAACCATGCCACTCGAAGAACGGCACACTGGGACCAACATTGCTACATGGATTGAGCAGGCTGTGGAAAGGTTTGAGATCCCTCCAAGCAAGCTTGTGGCGGTTGTTCATAACAATGGCGCCAATGTCCTGCTGGCTGCTGGCATCAGAAATTGTAAATGGTGTACTGTGTTCCCCTGCACTCCTGCAGGAGATGATGATGATCAGACAGACACACACAATACATTATAATTACACACACACGCACTCCTCTCACTCACAGTGATCAGAGTAAGACACACACACATTGGACACATACACACTCCTCTCACTCACACACAGCGATCAGAGTAAGACACGTACTAACACCACCACCAATACCACCACTACTAACACCACCACCACTACTAACACCACACCACCACTACTAACACCACCACCACCACTACTAACACCACCAATACCACCACTACTAACACCACCACCACTACTAACACCACCACTACTAACACCACCAATACCACCACTACTAACACCACCACCACCACCACTACTAACACCACCACCACTACTAACACCACCACTACTAACACCACCAATACCACCACTACTAACACCACCACTACTAACACCACCACCACTACTAACACCACCACCACTACTAACACCACCACTACTAACACCACCACCACTACTAACACCACCACCACTACTAACACCACCACCACCACTACTAACACCACCACCACCACTACTAACACCACCAATACCACCACTACTAACTCCACCAATACCACCACCACTACTAACACACACAGCGATCAGAGTAAGACACACACATACTCCTCTCACTCACACACAGCGATCAGAGTAAGACACACACACATACTCCTCTCACTCACACACAGCGATCAGAGTAAGACACACCCATACACAAATTACACAGTACAGTACACACACTCCTCTCACTCTCACACAGCGATCAGAGTAAGACACACACACATACACAATTACACACACACACGGACTCCTCTCACACCCAGCAAACAAAAGACCTAGAAGTCTGTCTGATCTGACTCATCCCCGTCTCCCCCTACAGCTGTTCCACGACGTCAGTACTCAGTAGTGTACGTCACCCTCCCCTCCTGGTCGTGGACCAAGTTACAGCCCCATCAGCCGTGGTGCTGGGGGCAGATGCTGCTGCTAGTTATTTCTTTTTTCTTATTATTATTTTAGTTATTTAAACTTAAAGTACAGTGCACTACACTTCCAATTTTGTATTATTTAATTTATTTATCTTAAGTTGTTATGAGTGATTGCACTTGACTCAATGCACTGACTGACTGTATTCTTGACTTCAACATTTCAAATACATTTCATTTAAAGTTGCAAGATCCAAATTCAAATGTTTCATGAGTCATTATTTTAATTTGCTATGGGATCATCATGTTATGATGTTGTTGTTTGGTCCTGACAAGAGTCTCAAAGTCTGGGGTGATGGTAGACAAGCAACTCTGAGGTCATGCTCAATGTCCAATCTGTTCCTCTGCTCTGTCTTCAGCTGGACCAGAGCTGAGAAGCCACTTTCACAAAGATAGGTAGTTAAAAAAAAAAAAAAAAAAAAATCCCTTTTTTTTTTTTGTTGTTGACATTGGTTTTCGATTAGTCGACTAATCGAAAAAATAATCAGCAGATTAGTCGACTACCAAAATAGTCATTAGTTGCAGCCCTATTGTAAATGTTCTGGAGGGTGGGGAGCCCCCCTCCAATTGTGCGTTCGGCTGAACGTGTCACTCTTTGTAGTCTGCTTCGGTCTTGTGCAGTGCTATTCCCAAACCAGGAGGTGATGTTGCCGGTCAAGATGCTCTCTATTGTACATGAGTAGAAGTTCTTAACTCTTTCAGTGCCACTCACGAGATTTCTCGTGTTTTTTTATAGGTGGTTGCTAGCCACTCACGAGATTTCTCGGAATTATTTTTTTTTTTTTTTTTTTGCGATCTGAAAAATTATTGCATCACCCGAGCCTACCCGAGTATTGCCGAGCTGCGCCGGTGATCACTGTGGAAAAAAGCGCCCCCTGTCGTCTCCCAGATGACATAAGTGATTTTGGAATGGACTCAATGAAAATGAATGGGGAAAGAAATCCGGTACTCCACATTTTCCAGTTCACTGATCCAGCCGGGGTTACTAGAGTTCATTCTGGAGCCTCAGATCTCCGCGGATCATGGAGAACCACTGTGTCGCGTTGGATCCATACACGTATCGATTTTTTCGAATGGTGATCAGGAATTGGAATATACCAGTTGGATACCATCTGATGTCAGGTAAGGACTCTATGTTATCAGTGGTAGGATAATCAGAGTAATTTTGATGAAGTTATAAGCTGTTTTGTGAAATCTCTTCTTTCGTTTTCACTGTAAAAGTCCGAGAGGAAATCAACAAGGCGATTGTCCGCGCGCGGCCGTAATGTGCGTGCGTGCACGTATAATATTGATCATCTAGCGTTTATTTGAAAACGATTCATAAAAAGGCCGACGAATATCAACGTTGTGGAATATTCCACTAAAAGACGATTTTCATAGAATGCTCCAGAATGAGTTGTTTTTTATATCAAAACGGGGGCTTTTCTAACTGCTCTGAAACGGCAACGACGCGATAAAAAAACAATCTGCCTTCACAGCACTGTCTGGAACATAGTCTTTGATAATGCGATGGGCAGATTAGACACATAGCCATAATTTAAAACATAGATTAGGCGATATTAACGTTAACATTGGCGCGGATGGTGGCATTCAAGCGGTAAAATGGAAAACCAGGCATGGCATTTAAAGAGTTAAGGATCTTCTGACTGACTTGGAACTTCCTTAGGCGCCTGAGGAAGTAGAGGCGTTGTCGTGCCTTCTTCACAACACTGTCAATGTGTGTGGTCCATGTCAAGTCCTCGGATATGTAGGCTCCGAGGTACTTAAAGCTGTTGACTCTCTCAACCGGTGCCCCGTCGATGCTGAGGGGGCTGTAGTCCTTGACCCCCGACCTCCTGAAGTCCACAATCATCTCCTTTGTTTTGCTGACGTTCAGGGAGAGGCTGTTTTCCTGGCACCATCCCGCCAGGACCTTGACCTCTTCCAGGTAGGCCCTCTCGTCGTTGGCAGAGATCAGGCCCACCACCACTGTGTCGTCAGCAAATTTGATGATTGTATTGCTACTCCGCTGAGCCACACAGTCGTGTGTGTACAGGGAGTAGAGGAGGGGACTCAGAACACAGCCCTGGGGGGCCCCTATGTTGAGGGTGATGGATGAGGAGGTGCAGTTGCCTGCTCTCACCACCTGGGGTCTGCCAGTCAGGAAGTCCAAGACCCACTGGCAGAGGTCATAGTTCAAGCCCAGGTCCCTGAGCTTGGCTATGAGTATGGAGGGGACTATGGTATTGAATGCCGAGCTGTAGTCGATGAATAGCATTCTCACATAGTTCCCCTGCCTCTTGTCCAGGTGTGATGCTGCTGTGTGCAGCACATGGGCTATGGCGTCCTCCGTGGACCTGTTGGGGCGGTATGCAAATTGCAGGGGGTCCATGTTGATGGGGAGGGAGGAGCAGATGTAGCCCTTTACTAGCTTCTCAAAGCACTTCATGGCTATGGAGGTGAGAGCTACAGGGCGGTAGTCGTTGAGGCAAGCAGGCTTGGATTTTTTGGGTACAGGGATAATAGTGGACTTCTTCAGGCAGGTGGGGATGACAGCCTGTTCTAAGGACAGGTTAAATATGTCAGTGAATACTGGGGCCAGTTGGTCGGCACAGACTTTTAGGACGCGGCCGGGGATGCCGTCCGGACCTACTGCCTTCCTGATATTCACTTTTTTAAAGGTCCGCCTCACCTCATGCTCTGTTACCCTGAACACTGCGCCTCCATCAGCAGCCGACCCCCCCCCCCCCCATTGCCGTGGCTTGTGAGCTGGTGTTGTTATTACCAGCATCAAACCTCGCATAGAAGGTATTGAGGTCATTTGCTAAGGAGATGTCACTTCAGTTTGAGGGAGGCGCCTTTGTAGTCGGTCATCGTTTTGAGCCCCTGCCACATAGCTCTAGAGTCAGCTTGTTCAAACTGGAGTTCAATTTTATCCCTGTAGCGCCGTTTGGCCTCTGACACTGTCCTCCTTACATTGTATCGCGCCACCTTGTGGTCATTCATGTTGCCTGCCACTAGGCCGTCGTTGTATGCTTTGGTGCGCTTTCTCAGAGCTTCACGGACGGATTTGTCTACCCAGGGTTTTTGATTTGGGTAAACTCTCATTTTGGTAGTGGGGATTGTTTCTTCCACCATAGTACAAACATAGTCCAGCACTGTCTCCGTGTAGACATTAATGTTATCTGTGTCGCGGAACACATTCCAGTCTGTGCAGTCAAACGCAGACAGGAGCGTCTCCTCTGACGTCAAATCCCATTTCTGCACCTCTCGCGAGACTACAGGAGTACTTTTGATTCTCTGTTTGTACATTGGTGAAAGAAAGATGGACGCGTGATCTGATTTACCAAAGCCACTATCAGAATGAGCCTTGTAGCCACCTTTAAATTGCGTGTAACAGTGATCTAGGATGTTACCGCCTCTGGTGTTGCAAGTCACATGCTGATAGAAGTCAGGTAATACCTTTCTCAGATTGGCGCTATTGAAATCACCCAGCACTAAAATGGCGGCGTTAACGTTCGCCGCTTGTATTCTATTTACCTCGTCGTGGAGTCTGGAGAGCGCGACGTTGTTACTGGCTTGCGGTGGAATATACACTCCTACAAGGATGATCGCCGTTAACTCCCTCGGGAGGAAGAAAGGACGATGGTAGGGCATAACAAAAAATATTGTTGGTTGTCAGTTAAGGCCATGGGGCGTCTCTACAATTCGTAGCCGCATTTCTGCAGACCCCTCTCTGATTGGTTGAGGCCATTTCTGCAGACCCCTCTCTGATTGGCCGAGCGTGCGCATGCGCATGAGCCGCGACAAGCTCCTCTAGCCAGGAGTCGAAACTCCGTTAAGCTCCAGAGAGAGAGGCTGAAAACCCACAGTTGTTGCCCGACGGATGGGAGCCGAATCCCGGATCCGAGTTTTCTGATGAATAGCCCCAAAACATGGAGGTCGCGAACGCAATTTATACGCATGGAAGATTGATTACGCCATAACGAATCATTAAATAAATATACTGTTAACTGGAATATGTTGTGTGTGCCTTTACACATATGTTGGATAGGATTATGTAATTGGTTTGTCATTAAAAACCAATAATAATCGCTCGCCGGCTTCGCTGACCAGAGCTCTCTCAGATTCAAAGTTTTAATGTAACTAGACAGTTACAATATAACATTTATATTAATTAACCCAGTTAATGCCTTAAGAGAAAGAGTCTGGTGGTCAATTGCTACGGAAATGTTGTGTCTTACTAATAATAACTAATTCCTTGGTCAATAGAAGTCTCTGTGATACTTTCTGAATATGATTTGGGAACATCAAATGGGCAGGCTGCGAAATAACAACGTTACAATGTACAGTTTCTGACAGCTGGCTGTGTTGTGAAATGTGCATAACGTTATGAATAAACCACGAAGTCAGCGAAATAATGTTATACGCGAATCTGGTAGTACATTTCCAATCAGAGAGGGGCTTCGCTCAATCAATCAGAGAGGGGTCTGCAGAAATGGAGCTCAACCAATCAGAGAGGGGTCTGCAGAAATGCGGCTACGAATTGTAGAGACGCGGCCATGGGTAGGTAGGGAACTTATTTTATTTAATTTTTTATTTTATTCTTTCTATGGATAGGGAATTTCTTTATTTAATTAAAATGTTCACAACAACATGGATGCATGTACTCTGCCAGCATGTTTAATATCCATAATACTAAAGGTTTGACTAAGATTTCTATGAAACTTTATTCTTAACACTTTGGCTGCCAGGAGCCGTGTTAAAGCGTCATTCCCGGCCATGCTCAAGTTGCCGATGACGCTTTACAGCGTCTTTAATATCAATATTTCAAAAATCTGGAATCTGATTCATATTTCCCCTCCGCTGGCCTGAGATCCACCAGGAGGACCCACTGAGCTCTCTGGCGGTTCAGGAGCGCCATCTGGTGGCCGATCGGCGCAATCGCTTAACAGGAAGCGCAGTAGAGGTTTTGCTGGACGGCCGTATTGCTTCCGGGCACTCGGTACATGTCCCGGGACTCTGGCTCGTCACGCTACATAGCGATCGATTGCCAATAACTCGATAAACAACATGATTTGGACGTATATACCATTATACAAGCTGGAGATGGACCGGGTAAATCGCCATCCCATAATGATAAAATTTCTACTCTACGATCATCGCCCAACGGCGCGCGGAGACTGGGGTGAGTTTTAGCGTGTAACGTTACCGTCTTCGATACTAACTGCTATTATCAACATTTGACCCACATTAGATGATTGGTATAACGCTGCCCACGGAATTATAAACGCCCCCTCGCCCATCCGGTCAACATCAGATGACGTGTAGTAACTTCTAGAAGTACGTCTAGTTGGAATTTTTTATATCGCGCTGATTGCCATCAAACTGTATTTCATCATCAATATAATGCATTTGGGGCTATATATCACGTTCTGGAGAAAGCTGCAGAAAGAGATGAAAACATACTTATACATTAGACCATACTTTACTATGAATATGTGAATGAAAAAGTTTAACGTTGCTACACAATGAACAATACATATAGGACTTTGAATGGGCCCTAATAATGGCAATGTAGCAATAGAATTTAAAAAGTTATAGCCCTGCAAAGAAGGGGACTTTCTCTATAGACAAATAGAGCCGGCAACCTACGGTTGATAATGAATTTAACCCATGGCAGCCAAAGTGTTAAAGAAATTATATATATATATATATATTTTTTTTTATAAACTCATAAAATATATTGGGTCGCACCTAAATCGGCAGGGTCGATCGGCAACCTATTCTTTCTATGGATAGGGAATTTCTTTATTTAATTAAAATGTTCACAACAACATGGATGCATGTACTCTGCCAGCATGTTTAATATCCATAATACTAAAGGTTTGACTAAGATTTCTATGAAACTTTATTCTTAAAGAAATTATATATATATATATATTTTTTTTTATAAACTCATAAAATATATTGGGTCGCACCTAAATCGGCAGGGTCGATCGGCAACCGGAAACAAACCATAATTCTCTTTAGGCCTATGCTTAGCTTTCGTGACTGCGACCAAAATGCTTGATTGTGATTGGTCAATAGCGCTCTGTTACCCGTATCAGCGGTCATTATTGCGCGTTGCCCATGGCAGCGGTCAGTTATCGAGAAATAATTCACCGCTGTCAGGGGCAAGCAAGCGCTATTGACCAATCACAATCAAGCATTTTGGCAAATGTTAAAACGCCATGTAATAATTGATAAACCTCATCAAGTGTAAATGGGATGAGCATGAGAACATTTTGGATGAGGAGACATTTGACCCTGACCATCAGTTGCAGCATCTGAAAGAAACCCAGTTATATTTCTGTCAAAAAGAAGTCCTGCCTCAGCAAAATGCTGGTTAAATAACTGACAGATGTTAATGTCATTCTTATCAGAGATCTCATGGTTGTTGAATTCAATATGGGTGGGAAGGGAATTAGAGGATTTGTTTTTGTTTACATTTACTGCACTCAAATTTAGCAGGATTAGAATATGCATTTGTAACTAGATCAAGGTAAAGGTAATAGTCTGTTTTTGCTTTTCTTACAGCATTTATAGTTGTTCCTAATCTGACGAAAGGCAAGCCAGTGTTGAGTCACCAGACCAGAGTGCCTAGCACAAGACCAGGCTGAGCTCCTATCGATCCGTAAACAATTGAGATAACCCAGGGCAACCATGGTGTGACTCTGTCCTTAACACTTTGAGTGCCAGCAACGTGTTATGTCATCTTTTCATGCCCCCCGTTGAGTGCCGACGACGCGAATTGTCGTTTGATTTTTTTATTAGCAATCTGAATTCATATTTCATCAACCGAGTCTCCCGTTGGTACAGCAGCCCCTCTAGCAGCTCAGATGGGAAAATACCGCCCCCTATCGTCTATCCCTGTGTAACTGCAGGCCATTCGATTAGACTGTTGGATCTGTGTGGGGGGAGCCAACTGGCTCCATTATGCTGGCGAGGGATCTGATGAACATGGAAGTTCAGTTCAGAGTTTTTATTTGCCACATGGAATCATACAATCAGAGTTTCTTCATTACACAATCATAAATATCATTCCATGGACAAAAGGAGCAGGAAGAAGAATAAATCTTATAGTTACCTGTAGGGCTGGGCGATATGGCCAAAAACTTTATCGCAATAAAATTATAAAATTATTTTCATATAACTCGATATCGATAATTATCGTCGATATAATGTCTGTCAAGTTTAATTAACTTCTTATGCCCGGCGCCGATGGACGGGCTATTAATAGACTTGTTTTGCTGCTGCGAATGTCTCGAGTTGATGTCGTCATCAGTCCGCGCACGTTAGCAGTTAGCCAGAGCAAGCGGTGTATCCGATGACAATGGAATAAATATGACCCTAAAATACTCTGTTCCGCCCCAATACATTGCAACGACGTCCATCGTATACCCCACACTACTATAACCGTGGCCTCAGAATTCACGCCACACACACACTCGGCACGTAAACTATAAAATAGCGCCGTGCAAGCTAATTATCCTAGCCAGCCTCGTTTAAAAAGTACTAAATATCACCCTAAAATACTCTGTTCCGCCCCAATACATTGCAAAGACATCCACCGTATACCCCACACTACTATAACCGTGGCCTCAGAATTCACGCCACACACCCACTCGGCACGTAAACTATAAAATAGCGCCCTGCAAGCTAATTATCCTAGCCAGCCTTGTTTACAAAGTACTAAATATCACCCTAAAATACTCTGTTCCGCCCCAATACATTGCAACGACGTCCACCGTATACCCCACACTACTATAACCGTGGCCTCAGAATTCACGCCACACACCCACTCGGCACGTAAACTATAAAATAGCGCTGTGCAAGCTAATTATCCTAGCCAGCCTTGTTTACTACTTGAGTCCTACCTCTCTACCCAGAGGTGCAGCGCGGGTCTCCTTCCGCTGTCGGCCATCTCCTTCACTGATTGGTTGTTAGTGCGTGTGCTCATATCCAAGCTTGGAAAATCGATATATCGAAACTCTGCGACCACGTTTCATGTTTATTTCGAGGAAATAATTTATCGCGATAGTTATCGTTTTATCGCCCAGCCCTAGTTACCTGCCCCTTATTCCTAAACTAAACAAGTATTTACTTAACACTTTCAGTGCCCAGCAGGGGGCGCACATTTAGTGCTTGAATGCCCACCATCCACTTCAATGTTAGCATTAATATCGCCTAATCTATGCAGGGCTGTACGCTAAGCTTTTTCACTAGGGGCACACTTGCCCCTAAATGAGAAATTTAGGGGCAAAGAATATTTTTTAGGGGCACATTTTTAAATAACTATTTTACCATTATAGTAGGGCTGGGCGATATGGCCTCTAAATGATATCGCGATATTTTGACATTTCCTCTAAAGCACTTAAAAATGCTTGATTTAACCCTTTGATGCATACAGTCACGCCAATATGATGATTATAATAAGTCCCTGCAACATATGTTTGCATTATTAAACCATGAAGATGCTTTAAAAAATAATTTAATGAAAATGTACTAAGAGTAGTCTACTGACACACTAATAAAAAAAAAAATTTACATCCAAGACAATTTAGGCAAAGTAAAATATATTGTTGGTTTCCTGTTGGTTGTCAGTTTGGCCATGGGTAGGTAGGGAATTTATTTAATTTTATTCTTTCCCACAGCGACTATGGATAGGGAATTTCTTTATTTAATTAAAATGTTCACAACAACATGGATGCATGTACTCTGCCAGCATGTTTAATATCCATAATACTAAATGTTTGACTAAGATTTCTATGAAACTTTATTCTTAAAAAAAAAAAAAAAAAAAATCTTTTTTTTTTATAATTTTTAAAAAAAAACTCATAAAATATATTGGGTCGCACCTAAATCGGCAGGGTCGGTTGGCAACCGGAAACCAACTATTAATTTTGTTAGGCCTTATATAAAAACTCTTGGGTGCCTTTTACACAGTACTGTGTTTTCTATCCACTTTAGCCAAACACACACACAGGGTTAGAAATTAACATTTTTTTTCAAGGGCTTTTTTTGCCCCCCTTAATTGATTTTCGGGGGCTTTTTTTTGTATTTCGGGGGCACTGAATTTTTATGATGAAAATTAACATAAGGATTATAAAACATTGTTGACACTTTTTTTTACAGTCTTCGTCCCTATGTTTGATAATGTAATGTTAATGTCTCCATATATAGGGCTCTACGCTAACCTTTTTCCCAAGGAGCACATGTGCTCCTAAATAAAATGTTAATAAATAAAATCTAAATAAAAATTTAGGAGCACACAAAGAAATTTAGGAGCACAGTGAAAATTGTTCAAGTAACACAGAGTTTATTAACTATTTATCTCATGCATTATTATACTGTGCGTGTGCACACTATGAATTGAAAATGGGGGACCCTGATGTAAACAAGACGAAAGTCTTTCTCTGGTCTGCATCCCCTTAACTTGTGTGTATTGAGCTGTACTGTATTGTACCCATTCTGCAATCTGTTAATAAAGTTTTCAATCAATCAAACGCAAAGGATATCGGTTGTCAAGCTGCTTTTGTATGTTGTAGTGTTGTTATGATACCAACATTTTGACTTTGATACAGATAGGAAAGGTAATGGAATATATTATTAGATGACAGAACATTGAAAATTCTTTATACAATTATTTAATTCATTATGAAATAGAAATTCCGTTTTTGGGTGGAACGTTTGTTGCAAGGAGGGAGGAGGCGGGGACCGCTGCGTGTTACACACAACACGGAGAAATGGTCTAGCTGCTTCGGTGCGTCGTTAACGTTAACGTCGGAAGAAATTCCCCACTAAGCCCTAAATTCAGAGCAGAGCAGTATCCTAATGACTTTTATGCTTCAGTCGATAAGGTGTTTTGCGAATTCTGTCAACATACCGTGGGGACTGGACCCGCAAAAACACGTGCGAATATCACTTCAAAAGCCATGTCAGCCGGATTCCTCTCTTTCTCCTCGTCTCTCTTTTGCTCAAAATAAAAATGAATGGGCTTCATGGCTGGCTGATTTTTTTGCGTTGTCTGATTCTGAATGTATAACTTGCCTAAGCCGGTACCGTGACTTTGTTTTCGGGCGCTACTGTGATTGGACGTTTATGCGCCTTGTGTAATGTGGGACTATTATAACAGCGGAGCTGTTTTGTAATCGTCACTCGTCTCGAGTAAATGATTTTTCCGGGTGGCGCACACACACATATTATTAGGGCCAAATACAAGGGAAATGCTCGCACTGTAGATCATATATATAATTATATATATAATTAGTAAACTGTCGGGGGCATTTTCTGCCCCCCTTAACTGATATTCGGGGGCATTTTGTCCATTTTCAAGGGCATTTTGCCCCGAGCCCCCGTTAATTTCGAACCCTGCACACACACATATATATATATACACACATTTACACACACTACTGTGAGAAAATAATAATCACACAGACTTAATGATTTTAGAATATTTCAGATAATGAAATTAAATGTTTATATCATCAACTATCCAGTTAGTATTTATACTGTGTGTAACATTTGGCTACTTTAAATCATTGAATGTAGAGAGAGAGAGAGAGAGAGAGAGAGAGAGAGAGAGAGAGAGGGGGGGGGGCGAGAACGAACAAGAGAGCCAGCCCCCCGCTTCGGGTTTTGTTCTAGGTTCGCGTTTTGATCGTCTAAGCTGCCGTAGGTGATGACGTCACACTCGAATGTAAACAGGAAGAGATGGAGATGGAGACACACGGAGATCGAAATTGAATGATATACAGAAATGAATAACCAATAAATATGAAGTTATGTTTAAACTTCTGTTGTCAAGCGTTGTCAATATAACCCACCCCCTTTCCTCACGAATGGAACTAGTCTTGTGGAGTCCGCTTTGACCGTTTTCCAGGGTTAGCAGAGATCGCTAGTTAGCTTAGCATAATCCTAATGGATACCTTGGTTAGCAGCTACCGTTAGCTCATTGCTCGTGTCAATTAAATTGCATGTTATTAAAGGTCCGCGCTGGTCTGTCTAATGAAATTACAACCGCAACATTATATTGCACTGTACAGCCCTGGTTGTAGGCTAATGTTTTACTACAATTTGTATGGATTAATTTAGGAGTGAAATGCGAATGAAGGGTTGAAATCACCACTCGCAAGCTTGCCCCCAGATATTATTTTAAACTCGCACGGACCAAATTAGGGGGCAATTTGCGATCATATCATCGCACTGTACAGCCCTGCTATGTTTTAAATTATGGCTATGTGTCTAATCTGCCCGTCGCTTATCAATGACTCATTTCCAGTCAACATTGTTGAAGCGGATTGTTTTTTTATCGGTTCATTTCCGTTTTATAGCATTTTGAAAAGCCCTCGTTTTCAAGGGAAAAAAATATTCCATGATAATCGCCCTGTACTGTAATATTCTAGAACGGTCATTTTTCTGCCTATTTATGAATAGTTTTCAAATAAACGCTAGATTATCGATAGTATGTGTACGTGTGCACGCTTTTGCCGCGAGCTGAAAATCGATTCTCTCAGTTCCTGATCGCTCTTACAGTCAAACAGCCATATCACATATAGGGGAAAAGCTTATATCTCCGTGAAAACAGGTCTGATTATCCTAAGACTGGTAAAATAGATCCTTTTATTGATCCAACGCGTATACTGTAAAACACATATTACACGCTGTGCTGCTGAGGGTCCAGAATGAATCTGATCGGCTCCGGTTGCGTGTTGCTTAATGACAGCGGAAGAGTGCAAGGGCGCTTCCGCATTCTTAGCCGCGCATGCGCATGAGGTCCTTGCTTAGTTCAGACGCCCCATTCAACACGGTGAATCCCAAACTCGAAACTCTGTTAAGCTCCAGAGAGAGAGGCTGAAAACCGCCAGTTCTTGCCCGACGGATGGGCGCCGAATCGGGATCCGAGTTTTCTGATGAATAGCCCCAAAACATGGAGGTCGCGATTCGCGAACGGCGCCGGCTTCGCTGACCAGAGCTCTCTCAGATTCAAAATTGCAGCAGCCTGGAACATACATGTTTCGGAACCAATGTGTAACTAGACAGTTACAATATAACATTTATATTAATTAACCCAGTTAATGCCTTAAGAGTCTGGTGGTCAATTACTACGGAAATGTTGTGTCTTACTAATAATAACTAATTCCGCGGTCAATATAAGTCTCTGTGATACTTTCTGAATATGATTTGGGAATGGGCAGGGTTATATTAGAAGAAAGACAGTGTAAACAATATAATTAACTCTGAATATAATAATGACGAAAAATAAACAGGGTAGTGCACCTTGTTGTGTTGTGTGTCCTGTTTATTTTTCGTCATTATTATATTCAGAGTTAATTATATTGTTTACACTGTCTTTCTTCTAATATAACCCTGCCCATTCCCAAATCATATTCAGAAAGTATCACAGACTTATATTGACCGCGGAATTAGTTATTATTAGTAAGACACAACATTTCCGTAGTAATTGACCACCAGACTCTTTCTCTTAAGGCATTAACTGGGTTAATTAATATAAATGTTATATTGTAACTGTCTAGTTACACATTGGTTCCGAAACATGTATGTTCCAGGCTGCTGCAATTTTGAATCTGAGAGAGCTCTGGTCAGCGAAGCCGGCGTCGTTCGCGAATCGCGACCTCCATGTTTTGGGGCTATTCATCAGAAAACTCGGATCCCGATTCGGCTCCCATCCGTCGGGCAAGAACTGGCGGTTTTCAGCCTCTCTCTGGAGCTTAACGGAGTTTCGAATTTGGGATTCACCGTGTTGAATGGGGCGTCTGAACTAAGCGAGGACCTCATGGGCATGCGCGGTGAAGAATGCGGAAGCGCCCTTGCACTCTTCCGCTGTCATTAAGCAACACGCGCTCCGGTTACATGCGTGAGAAGTAAAATGTGGATTCCGGAGTTTTTTTTTCTCATCCATTTTCATTGAGTCCAATCCAAAAGGGTGCATTACCATTTGGGAGACGATAGGGGGCGCTTTTTTCCACATCCGAGCGCCTGGCAGGGCAGGTTTACCAACGGTCGCTAATAAAACAAATAAAACGAGAATTCTCGTGATGGGCATTCAGGGGGCGGGCTGATAACCCGAGATATCTCGTGATGGGCATTCAAAGTGTTAATGGTCGGCGTACAACCTAATTTACACAAATAATAATTTATACCATTATACAAGAAACACAATCCACAGCTAAACTTTCATACTTTAAATATATATTTTGAATTGATAAACACCATTACATCCCTTAAGCTCGCTATGGAGAGAATTCCACAACTTTACACCAATAACTGAAGGACACATCTGTTTAAGTGTGGTACGTGCAAACTGATGTTTAAAATTGTATTTTCTCCTACTAAACTCACTTTCTAAATGAAAAAGATTTTGTAGTTTTTCTGGCAGTGTATTATTTCTTGCCCTAAACATAATTAACATTGTTTGAAACTTAACCATGTCTTCAAGTTTAATTATTGTAGATTTAATAAATAATGTATTTATGTGTTCTCGATAACTCACTTTATGTGTGATTCTTACAGCCCTCTTCTGTAGTATATATAATGGTTTTATATTGGTCCCATAAGTATTCCCCCATACTTCAACAATAACTGATATAAGGTGAGATGAGTGAACAGTAGTGTTCTCATTGCCTCATACTCTAACACATCCTTTACTTTATTCATAACAAAAATACTCTTGGACATCTTTTTTTTAACGTGTGCTATGTGCGATTTCCATGTTAATTTATCATCCATAATCACACCAAGAAAACGAAATTCATTAACTCTCTCTATATCAACTCCAACTATGGTCAGTACTATATTTTCATCTAGTTTTCGGTTGCCAAAAATCATAAGTGATTGCGAGTTGGAAAGCAGCCTGGAATATATATTTACAGCAGCCAATAATCAATCAATAAACCAGTCAATTTGTATATGTGTGTGTGTGTGTGTGTGATGTTGAGGAAATGAGAATAGATTTTTCAGCCCGCTTCTGTATCGTGCAAAAGTACACATATACTATCGATAATATAGCGTTTATTTGAAAATGATTCATAAATAGGCCGACAAATGACAACGTGTCTAGTGTATTCGAGAATATTCCAATAAATGCCGTTTATGAGGGAATCTTTCAATTTTCTGGAAATTTGAGAAAACTATAGCTTTTCGAAATGCTATAAAAAGGATATGAACAGATTAAAAAACAATCCGTTAATCGTTATTTCTTTCATATATATCCATACATTTTTCATCCGTCCAGCCTGACATTATCATTGGGACTGGCTCCGAGCTCGAAAAGGGCAAATACCGCCCCCTATCGTCTCCCGGATGGTAATGCACATCATTGGATTGGAGTCGATGGGAAAATGCATCAGGAAAAAACTCCGCCCCAGGGTTTCCCCACCTCTGGAAAGCAGTGTCGTGTTACCAGATACACAGCGAGGCTGGAAGCAGTTTGGATCATGCATTTCAGACTAACGTTGGATCAATAAACGCGATCAATATTTGGAATGGCTATCAGGAATTGGATTCATCTTTTTGCAGAATCTATTTTTACCAGTTTTGGGTTAATCAGATGTTTTTTCAGAGCGGTCACAACGTGTGTGTGTGTGTGTGTGTGTGTGTATGTGTGTGCGTGTATGGCGTTAGCGCTGACCAGGTCATGGTTAATAGATTTTTCAGCCCGCTTCTCTAGCGTGCATAAGTACACAGATACTATCGATAATCTAGCGTTTATTTGAAAACGATTCATAAATAGGCCGAAAAATTACGTGTTTTGTGTATTCCAGTAAAGAGCTATTTTCACGGATTTTTCTGGAATCACTAGAAATCTTCAAAACTATACTCGTATTCAAAACGGTATAAAACGGAAATGTACTGATGAAAAAACAATCCGTTTCGTACATGTCGACTGCAAGCAAGTCATTGATAAGCGACGGGCGTATTAGACACAGCCATAATTTAAGATAGTGTATGCATTCGCAAATGTGCTTGTCCTTCCATTGATTAACGTGGTGCATCCAAGGGATAAATAGTCATATCCGGCTGGCAACCAATGTGTTAAATGAGTCTATACGTGATTACAAGGCTATCTGAACATCAGGCTCAGACATGACTCCAGTCACAATCATTTATGTCACCCATAAACCTCTCTGCATCAACGTTTTCATAATTCCTCTTTGAGACCACATGAGACCCTGACTTCCTTACATGCACATTCCTTAACACTTTGGATGCCACGACTCCCCGTCTGAAAACCTTGTTGTGTGCCACCACCCACTTCAATGATAGCGCTCTCATATTTGCGAACGCATAAACTACATCTTAAATTATGGCTATGTGTCTAATCTGGCCGTCGCGTATCAATGACTTGTTTGCAGTCCAACATTGTTTTTTTTTTTATAAATCGGTTCATTTCCTTTTTATACCATTTTGAAAAACGCTCATTTCTTGAAACTTCCAGAAGATTTCAGAAGATTCTGTGATAAACGCCCTTTACTGTAATACACAAAACACGTCGTCATTTTTCGGCCTATTTATGAATAGTTTTCAAATAAACGCTAGATTATCGATAGTATATGTGTACTTATGCACGCTATAGAAGCGGGCTGAAAAATCAAATCTCTTATTTCCTTATCGCACACACACAGGGCCCACGTTGATATCTCTGTGAAAAAAGCTGATTATCCTAAGACTGGTAAAATAGATTCCTTACCTCAGATCAGAAGTTCTCCCAAAAGATTATTCCAATTCCTAATCGCCATTCCAAATACCGATCTCGTTTATTGATCCAACTGGGTGGTCGAAACACTGATTCCACGCTGTTCTGATGGTCCAGAATGAATCCGATCGTCTCGGGTGACTTGTCTGAGAAGTAAAATGAGGAAGCAGGATTTCCCCCCCCCCCCATGCTTTTCATTCAGTCTAATCGAATGGGGTGCAGGGAGAGACGATAGGGGGCGGTATTTTCCCAATGGAGCTCAGAGAGAGTTCCAGTGGTAACGGGAGGCTAGATTGATGAAATATGAATGGAAATCGCTAAAAAAAACGATTAAAAACTAGACTTCCCGTCCGTGGCACTCAAAGTGTTAAGGAAAACTCCAACATTTTGGGAAATTTGCTTATTTGCCATCTACCCTGGAGTTAGACAAGAAGCTACATACCTTTTTTCTTCTCTATGCATGCAGTAGGAGTAGGAAGACGTGCACCGTTAGCCTAGCTTAGCATAAGTCACTGGAAGTAGGTTCCTCCATTAGCCTAGTTCCCAACGTCTTCCTACTCTTACTGCATGCACAGAGAAGAAAAGGGTATCTTCTTGTCCAACTCCAGGGTAGATGGCAAATAAGCTAATTTCCCAAAATGTTGGAGTTATCCTTTAAACAAGTAATAGAACAATGATCGCTTACACCTAGCTCAAAACCACCACTAGAATGATATTTATCAACCGTATTAGTGATAATAAGGTCTATCAGGTTTGGCCTAGTTGGTGCTACTATCAATTGGCTTAAGTTTAAGGCAAGCCACACATGGTTAGACTAGGTGTTTTTGTTTTGTTGCTGAATGGAATACGTTTGCTGTCCCAGTTAAATAGAAATGCAGTTTTGGCAGGAAAACGCGTTGCCCTACTGACAGCGCTGAAAAGGTGTTTTCGTTTTGGATACTCGCCAAAACTCGCCGACAACGTGTCATGTAATGTGCACGGAGCCGATGTTGCTCAACGCCCATGCGCAGTAGATACCGACATCTGCGTGCCCTCACCAACGTCCAGTGACGACAGATCTGTCCCAAATAGCTGCAGGTACCATGTCAAGTTATTGTTATAAGGACCCCAGTCCAAGCTACAACAGTCTGCATTCCCTTAACAATTGTTTGTATTGAGCCGTATTCTATTGTAGGGCTGGGCAATATGACGATATTATATAAATATCGGGTACAGTTCATTAACGATACACTTTTTTAACGTATCGTGGATATCGTGATGTTTTGCCCAAGAGGATTGTGTCGCGTCAATCTGGTCCACCCCGTTCAAACTTTTGAACAACGCCGCTCCCACACACACACTACTGCATCAAAGTTAGTACTTATGATTAACAAAGGCATTCGTTTTGTGGCATCAACATTATATAGTTACACGTTATATAGTTACACATCAGCGTATTTACCCAAACATCGCAACGTCCGATGACGACATAGATAGCAAGCGTTACTGTTCATATCTCAGTCCGTGCCGAGTTGTGCGTGCCCATTCTGCGGTCTGTTAATAAAGTTTTCAATCAGACAGATGTATGGAAAGGCTTTTATTATAACATTTGTTGCAGTAAAATCATTATGCCTCGTTGTCATGCTGCGGTGCGCTAGTAATCACTCGTCGGCTGCGGTGAGCTGTTGTTGTTGTCGTTGAGCTGAGCTCTCGTTAAAATCAATGGAGGGCATTCAGGAATGTAAAAAAAGAATAGCGCTGCTTGCCGATTGGTGCTAAGAACAGCAGGGCGGGTACAAGCGGTGTGACGTAATTGGCAGACTCGACTGTCAATCAAAATTATTCTGTTGCCGGCTGAATGATTGAATGAATGAACGTTATTAACGATTGCAGAATGGGTACAATACAGTACAGCTCAATACAACAACAGTGGACTGACTGGAGGATGAAGACCAGAAAAAGACTTTCGGCTTTTTTACATAAGGGTCCTCCATTTTCAATTCATCAAAACATTTAGAGACATACAAATATACAGTAGTTTCATAAAAATGCTAAAATCCTATTGATTGATTGATTTAAAACTTTATTAACATATTGCAGAATGGGTACAGTACAGCTCAATACATACAATTGTTAAGGGGATGCAGACCAGAGAAAGACTTTCGTCTTGTTTACATCAGGGTCCCCCATTTTCAATTCATCATATTTCATATCTAAATCATATAATATCTCATTGCTAAATATATGCAATATATAATCTAATAATCCAATAATCTAAATCTAATATATAATATAAAAATGCTAAATGCATGGGTATTTTATTTTGTCTTTAATGTTAGCTTGCAAACTCAAATACTGTCTTGGTAAGCCTCATAATGAATTGTTTGGGGGAAAAAAAGAAAAACATAGTGATGCGTATCGTGTATCGCCGAAAGGTCAGAAAATATCGTGATATCATATTTAGGCCATATCGCCCAGCCCTATTCTATTGTACCCATTCTGCAATATGTTAAATAAAGTTTACATCCATTAATACTGCTAGCATTAACGATTGCATGAGCAGCTGGCTAACGTGAGCTAACGTTAGCTATCAGACCCTGTTAGCTCAGAGCTCCTCTTTCAATCTTAACAAGCATTAAACAAAATGGCCCAGTCATCTATTCACCTTTGTTTATTACATGAGGCGTTGTCTAATGTTATCTAGCTACTGATAGCTCCTGATATAATCAGTTTGGTGCTGGCTGGCTAACGTGAGCTAACGTTAGCTGCTAGCCACAATGCTATACTGTTCTACTGGCATATTCCATTCACGTTAGCATGTAGCTAACAACATCAGAGATCTTTTTGTGAGACTAAACTATCCGCTCTTGGTGGTCAATTGTGTTGATGTTAGTTTTGTTTCATCAACAAATGAGAGGCAGAACACACAGTGAATGTATCCGTTTTGTTTATTGCACTTTTATTGCACTTTCTTTGCTGAAAAATAAGTGCTACATTGGCTAAATAGCTCACGGAGGCATTTAAAGATGGTGGCTTGTTGATTTATTTGCAGGAAGTGTATTGGCACATCCAAGGTAACTACCTCCCCCCCGCGCATGCTCAGTGCTGAATTCGAGGCGCGATCCGTTGCGGTCTGACCACGCCTCGTTCTGACAAAACGAAAGTGCTCAGATCGCAAAACAAATGTCTAACTCGGCTGTCACTACGTTGCGCTCTGGAAAGCGAAACTCATCTTGAAAACGAAACGAAAACACCCTAGGTGTAACCGACGCCTAAATCTTTAATGTGAGCGGAGTTGACTGTGACACATTAGGAGCATTTGAATTATTTTGCTAACGAGAGCTGGAACAACAAGTTTTCCACTAAGTTTGGCTACATGGGGCAACGTTATATACAGCGTCAGAACGTAGGCTCACATAATGTTACCTTTTTTGACACAATGCAGTGAAGCATGGAGAAAGGGAAAGAGAGATACTGACTATAGTGCAAGATCCATAACAGGCATTGAATATCGTTCTGTTACCGGGGATACACGAGGGCCATTATCGTGGCCGGATGCTTATACCTAAGATAATATCGCCATACCGCCCAAGCCCACCCTCACTAACATTCAATAATGATTGTTAGCTTTTATTACACATCATTGTACCCTCTCTACTCACTTCCACTGGTACTGCTTCATCTATAAATCTCTCCTCGGTCTGTTCCATTCTAACCTGTCGTCCCTCATGGTGCAGAAACAGTAGTTTTAGCCTGCGGTCACAGAATCTTGTAACTCTCTGTACGATTTCCCCGCACAGAACTCAGAAAAACAACCGTTTCCTATTCTGCCCCATCTACATGGAACTCATTGCAAAAGGAACTGAGGCTCCCGAACCAAATTCCCATTGGAGACTTTAGAATAGAATAGAATAAGAATACAATCAAGCTTCTTATAGGCAATATTGAAAGGGCATCCATGGTGGGGGCCTATTCTTGTTCTTGCTCTTAATTTAATGTATCTAGATTTTAGCCTTTCTTAGACTTTTAATTGTGTTACTTGTCTTGTTTTTGTCTGAAACTAGTTTTATGCATTTGTTATGTTTGTTTGGTGGATCAGGTCACTCTTGTAAATGAGATTTGTACAAATAAAGGTTTGAAATTTAATTCAAATGAATGTGGTATCATAGATTTCTTAATTTTTTTGCGGGTCTCTCTCTTTCCAGCTGAAAGGGGAACGCCACCTAAATTAAGAATTCCAATGTTATTTCCATGGCCTAGGAATATATTTCTCAACACAAGCTACTCTCTCCTAAAGCAAGAAACCATAGAAGTCAAACTCAAACGTTTGTCGTCATCAGGTATAAACTCTGGAGTTGCTCCATAGACATTGAACGGGAGACCCACAGAGGTCTTTACCCAAATGAGCTTTATTCTTTTTTTTTAATGCACTTTTTCTCCTTATTTTCTATTTTTCTCCCATCCCAATTTCGTATCCCCAATTCTCCCCTCCCCTGTCTTGAACGTTGCTAGACTATGCCTCCCACTGGTCGGCTGTAGTGAGGATAGAAGCCTTGCATCACGTGTCCCCTCCGGTACACGAGGAGGCAGCCTGTCGCATCTTTTCACCAGACAGCGCGACTCTCAGTGGCGAGGAGTAACGCGTGGGAGGCTCACGCTGCCTCCGATACTTCCTGTCTCTGCTGTACAGGCGTCACCCAACCGACCTGTAGGAGTCGCTGTCCACAACGTCCAATCCCCACCCATCGACTTTCCACCCGCTACCTCTGCCAATTGAGATAGTATGACGACTGGTCCAAGCCGCAGGCAATGCCGACTCGGGGAGTCGACTCGAGACCGGAGTCTCTTGCATTGGTGACGAGCGCAATCTCCGCTACGCCACCCAGTCGCCCCAAATGAGCTTTATTCTGAATAAAACAGAAAATGTACCCTCATAGTTACTCAGAACATTCCCATGGGTGATCTGTGTCATCTTTACTATCTCTCCCAATTCAATGTCTATGGAGCAGCTGAAGACTTTATACTTGATGACATCACAAATCTATGCTTTAGCACTTGGGAGAGAACTTGATCATGTTCACTTATGTTTTTGGACTGCCTTAGACCATAGAAATGTATGCATTCTTAAAATGTGCGTAGTTCCCCTTTAAACCATATGGTGTTTCTAGGACAGCGGTGGTTGTCAACCTATTTTGTCCAAGATTGGGCCACTGACGACGACCCCCCGCCTCCATCTGAGAGGAAGTCCAGAATCTCATAGCATTGATTGATTGAAAACTTTATTAACAGATTGCAGAATGAGTACAATACAATACAAACAATTGTTAAGGGGATGCAGTCAGACCAGAGAAAGATTAGTCTCGTTTACATCAGGGTCCCCCATTTTCAATTCATCGTGCCATTTATGACATACACGACATACAGATCATATATACAGTACTGTTACATCCAGACATTTATGACATACAAGTCAAGATATACAAATATATAGTACTGTTTCAGATAAAGAGATCATAAAATATATATATATATATATATATACATTCGAGGGGGGAGAATCTGACCCGTATATTTATTTACTGTACCAAACTAGTTGAAACGAACGAGCAGTGGGTCGCTGTCTTGACTGGCTATTTAGGCTAGCGTTAGCAGCAAGCTAACAGTGAAGCGAACATGTTAAGCTAACGTAACGTAACGCTACGAGACTGAGTGACACGCGAGGCTGAAATAGTGCCCGAAATGACAGCGTTAAGGTTCAGGATTGTAAATATCTTACCACGGCAGCGGTTGTGAGGACACATGCGGTTGTGTATGCCCTAGTAACAACAGGAATCTGTAAATATTCCTGCTGGAAAGTCTGGTAAGCCATTTTGGACGGACTGAGGGGCTTCCGGCAATTTCTTGACACGTCATCCCAGGCAGAGAATGGGCGTTTCTCCGCGAGGATTCATACAGCCACGCCCACCGCGGTACACACGTGCCCATAATAAGCAAATACTGAAAGTGGATTTCCACCTATTCCAGCCAGTGAGGGCGCTGGACCCCCGTCCAACTGACTGCTTTGATGGGCGGAACTGAAATAATTTAGCTAGGCAGGTAGCGTCGGATAGATGTCATGCCCCCACATCCTCCAATGGTATAAATGGCCAATTGGATGTGACAGACTGGCAAAACGTCATCCGCACTGAATGTTGACCGCCACGCCTCTTTTTGGGGGGAAACAACTAAAGGAATAAACATAGGGTTTGTTCATAAATGAAAAATGTAGGACAAAACACAGCGATATAAATCACACCAAAGACTACCAAGGCCCAGAAACAGTCATTACCTCCTAGTTTTAGGCCACTCTTGAGATCCACAAGCTTAATATTAAAACCATAACAACTGAATGAATGAATGAATGAAAACTTGGGTTCAGAATGGGTACAACAATACAGTACGGCTCAATACACACAATTGTTAAGGAGATGCAGACCAGAGAAAGACGTTTGTCCTGTTTACATCAGGGTCCCTCATTTTCATTTCATATTGACATTTAAGACATACTCAACATACATGCTAAAAAAATACACATTGGAAAAATACAGAAATTAGTATTGAGGATAAACAAAGTTATGTTATATTGTGTATGTAGTTCTGTACTATATTCACTGCTGTCAAGTGAATCAAGTTTTTTTTTCTTTTCTTGTAATCTTTTAATATAAGTAAAAGTATATTCTATATTGTAATACACTAAATTATGTTATATCTAGTCAAATTAATGGAAGAACAAATATAAATGTAAGGGGGTAGGGATCAATAAGCTTAGCTTCCCTTTACTCCTTTTTTGGACATGTCTGCTAACCAAACAAATTGCTCTTGACCTTTTGTTTATAATTCCTTCTTTTTTTCTTTTTTTAATGTTTTCCTTTTAATGTTTTTTTTTATTTGTTGCTATGATTGTTTGGTTCGACGGAACAAGATATCGTGAGTTGTTTGGAGAAATATGGAGAATAACATGTCCAAAAATAAACTTTTTCATTCATTCATTCACATGACATTTATGGCATAGGGACATATAGGTATTTAGTACTGATACATTTGTGACATATTAGGTATTCAAATACAGTACTGTTACTCATAGATCCTGACAGAGTATATACATATGATGGGGAGGGGACTGTACATTAGGAGGGGGTGGGTGGGTGGGAGAGAAATATACATATACGGCGGGGAGAGAATATATACATGCGGTGGGGAGGAGACTGTCTATTAGGAGGGGGTGGGGGTGGGGGTTTGGACAACATTCGCCAAAATGCTTGATTGTGATTGGTCAATAGTGCTCCGTTGCCCCTAGCAGCGGTCAATTATTTCTCGATAATTCACAGCTGCTATGGAAAACGCGCAATAATGACCGCTGTTAGGGGAAAGATAGCCTCGCAGCCAGACTCTCGCAGCGTTATACCATGCACAGCCTGCGGAGCACGGCTGTGCAGCGCCTGTCCGAGGCAGGTCTCGACAGTACACCATGCATTTGATCTCGTCTTGTCGATGGTGTAAAATGAATTATATTGTTGGTAAGTTATCCCTGTAATAAGCGGGATAATGTATACGCTGACACGGTGAGATTCAAACCTAAATAGACTCAGCTTCCTTTACCACATATGCACAGCTGCACTGCATCATGTGTAATCAAGCCCATTGTGATATTTCCTCCAACGCCAGAGGAGCAACAGAACAACCGCGTCTGCATTTGATCTCGTCTTGTCGATGGTGTAAAATGAATTACGTATATTGTTAGTAAGTTAGCCCTGTACTAAGCGGGATAATGTCTGTCATTGTCGCAAAATAATTGTCCGTCACTGCGTTTAGAAGAACACAGTGTCGGTCAATTATTTTGCGACAATGACCTCGTAGCTACATTATCCCTTACATATTGAACACTTTTGTTTACAATTGTTTACGTACTTTTGACTTTATATTTTATACTTAATCTATTTTTTTATCTAGCACACTCTCAGGAGCAAAACAGAAAAAAGCATTTCATATAAAAGTATTCTGTATTTTTGTATGACAACTAATAAAGAAACTTGGAACTTGAACTTGAAATCAAAAATGTTTAGAACACACACAGCTCTTATATTTGTCATCTCAACTAATCCCATGCCCCAAGCCCCTTTTCAAACCTATATTTCACAACTTGTTTCCCTTCTACATTGTTTCATTTCATATTGACATTTAAGACATACTCAACATACATGCTAAAAAAATACACATTGGAAAAATACAGAAATGAGTATTGAGGATAAACAAAGTTATGTTATATTGTGTATGTAGTTCTGTACTATATTTACTGCTGTCAAGTGAATCAAGTTTTTTTTCTTTTCTTGTAATCTTTTAATATAAGTAAAATTATATTCTATATTGTAATACACTAAATTATGTTATATCTAGTCAAATTAATGGAAGAACAAATATAAATGTAAGGGGGTAGGGATCAATACGCTTAGCTTCCCTCTACTCCTTTTTTGGACATGTCTGCTAACCAAACAAATTGCTCTTGACCTTTTGTTTATAATTCCTTCTTTTTTTCTTTTTTTAATGTTTTCCTTTTAATGTTTTTTTTTATTTGTTGCTATGATTGTTTGGTTCGACGGAACAAGATATCATGAGTTGTTTGGAGAAATATGGAGAATAACATGTCCAAAAATAAACGTTTTCATTCATTCATTCACATGACATTTATGGCATAGGGACATATAGGTATTTAGTACTGATACATTTGTGACATATTAGGTATTCAAATACAGTACTGTTACTCATAGATCCTGACAGAGTATATACATATGATGGGGAGGGGACTGTACATTAGGAGGGGGTGGGTGGGTGGGAGAGAAATATACATATACGGCGGGGAGAGAATATATACATGCGGTGGGGAGGAGACTGTCTATTAGGAGGGGGTGGGGGTGGGGGGTTTGGACATGCCTCTTTGAACTGCTGCGGTCAGACAAGGGATACTGGAGTCTCATGGCCAGTACAGAGAGACTTAGAAGGAGCTTCTATCCCCGGCCACCAGGATGCTCAATGACAATAACATGTAACAAACGATCAAATACACTCACAGCACACACATCCACATGTACACACTCACTTTAAATAAACAACTTTAAATAAACAACTTATTACATGGCGTTTTAACACTCGCCAAAATGCTTGATTGTGATTGGTCAATAGTGCTCCATTGCCCCTAGTGTGACGGATTATACTGGGTCTGCGTTGTGTTTGATGTTAAATGAGAATGTCCCGAGGGGGGGTCGAACAGGGGGCTCCCGCGTCCGCGGGCAACGACACAGGCCGCTGCACTAAGAAGTGAATTCACTCCTAACTACCGTACCTATACGTCTGTTAACCCTGTTATGGGGAAGTGAGTTTAATTTACCAGCCCGCACTGCCACGGTCACTCGTCAACACACCTGTTTCCGTGACTGTGGACATACCCACAGGCTTCCCCGTTACACTCACCTCCCTAAACTCACGCCCCTCAGGACATCCGGGTCACTGGGCACCACTGTGACGGATTATACTGGGTCTGCGTTGTGTTTGATGTTAAATGAGAATGTCCGAGTGGGAGTCGAACAGGGGGCTCCCGCGTCCGCGGGCAACGACACAGGCCGCTGCACTAAGAAGTGAATTCACTCCTAACTACCGTACCTATACGTCTGTTAACCCTGTTATGGGGAAGTGAGTTTAATTTACCAGCCCGCACTGCCACAGTCACTCGTCAACACACCTGTTTCCGTGACTGTGGACATACCCACAGGCTTCCCCGTTACACTAGCAGCGGTCAATTATTTCTCGATAATTCACAGCTGCTATGGAAAACGCGCAATAATGACCGCTGTTAGGGGAAAGATAGCCTCGCAGCCAGACTCTCGCAGCGTTATACCATGCACAGCCTGCGGAGCACGGCTGTGCAGCGCCTGTCCGAGGCAGGTCTCGACAGTACACCATGCATTTGATCTCGTCTTGTCGATGGTGTAAAATGAATTATATTGTTGGTAAGTTAGCCCTGTAATAAGCGGGATAATGTATACGCTGACACGGTGAGATTTACATTTAGTCATTTAGCTGACGCTTTTATCCAAAGCGACTTACAAGTTCTGTGCGACAAGACAGCAAGAAGGGTATAACTCTATCAGCTGAGTAACAATGTTCATCAAAGTGTTGCGTGTTACAGTGTAGGTTAGTTTATTAGGACAAGTGCATGACATTAAGGTTAGTCGGGGTTAGATTTTTTTTTTTTCTTTTTTTTTTTTTTTTTTATCATTTCAGATAATGGTTGAAGAAGTGAGTCTTTAGTCGACGGCGAAAGATTGGACGGGATTCGGCTGTCCTAACTGGGATGGGTAGTTCATTCCACCATTGTGGGGCAAGGACTGAGAATAGGCGGCTTCTCTTTGATGACCCTCCGGGAGCTTGGATAGGAGTAGATCTGAGGCGGCCAGAAGATGCAGAGCGTAGGGGTCTTGAGGGTGTGTAGTTAGAGACCATTGACCGGAGGAAGGCGGGAGCGGTTCCCTTTGCCGCACGGTATGCTAGGTCGAGGGCCTTGAAGCGGATACGTGCAGCAATGGGGAGCCAGTGCAGGTCCCTAAGAAGTGGGGTGACATGGGCGGACTTCGGTAGGTTTGAGATCAGGCGGGCCGCTGCATTTTGAATGAGTTGAAGAGGCTTGGTGGCAGTGGCCGGGAGGCCAGCTAGCAGTGCGTTGCAGTAGTCGAGGCGGGAGATGACTGTTGATTGGACGAGGAGTTGGGTGGCTTCTTTTGTCAGGAAGGGGCGTATCCTTCTGACGTTGCTCAGGAGGAATCTGCAGGTTCTGGTTGTCGCTGCGATGTGAGCAGAGAAGTTCAACTGGTCGTCGAGGACAACACCAAGGTTCTTGGCGGTCGGCGACGCGGTCACAGCTGCATTCTCGACTGTGATGGAGAGGTCGGTCAGGGGGGAGGATTTGGCCGGCAGGTGGAGCAATTCTGTTTTGCTTAGGTTCAGTTTGAGGTGGTTGGTCGTCATCCAGGCGGAGATGTCGGACAGACAGGCCGAGATCCGCTCAGAGACGTGGATATCTGAGGGAGGGAAGGAGAGGAAGAGTTGAGTATCATCGGCATAACAATGATATGAGAAGCCATGAGACGTGATAATGTTACCCAGTGATTTAGTGTAGAGGGAGAAGAGAAGGGGTCCTAGGACCGAGCCCTGGGGGACACCCGTCCGGAGGGGGCGGGTGGCCGACAGAGTCCCTCTCCATGACACTTGGTAGGAGCGGTCATTGAGGTATGATGTCAGCCATGTCAGCGCAGATCCAGCCACTCCCATTCCTGCGAGGGCCGCGAGGAGGATCTGATGGTTGACTGTGTCGAAGGCTGCAGATAGATCTAGGAGAATCAGGACAGAGGAGAGGCCTTTCGCTTTTGCTAAGTGAAGTGCCTCTGTGACCGCAATGAGCGCCGTTTCTGTGGAGTGGCCAGTCCGGAAGCCAGACTGATTGGGGTCTAGGAGGTCATTCTGTAAGAGATAAGCAGTAAGTTGGTTGGATACAGCACGTTCAAGTGTTTTAGAAAGGAAGGAGAGAAGAGAGACAGGGCGATAGTTGGCTATGACGGTGGGGTTCAGGGTTGGTTTTTTTATGAGGGGCGTGACTCTGGCTTGTTTTAGGGAGGTGGGGACCACCCCCGAGTTGAGTGAGGAGTTGATGGTTGCAGTTAGGAATGGGAGGATGTCCGGTGCTATGGTCTGGAGGAGTGGGGAGGGTAGCTGGTCCAGCTGGCATGTAGTCGGACGGTTCGACGTTACCAGTGTCAGGGTCTCGGCTTCTGTAATGGGAGAGAAAGATGACAGAGTGAAGGATGAGGTTCTCGATTCAGCGTTTGGAATGGGTGGGGGTTGGGAGAAGGAGCTGCGGATGTTCTCCACTTTTTCCTCAAAGAAGATCGCAAAGTCTTCGGCAGAAAAAGATGAGGGAGGAGGAGGTGGGGGGGGGGGGGGGGTGAGGAGGGAGGACATGGTAGCATGCAGTTTGCGAAGATTCTTGGCAGAGGCCTCGATCCTATGGTGAAAGAAAGAAGCTTTGGCATTAGTAATGGTTTTGGAGAATGTTAACAAGAGGTTGTGATATGTGTCGATGTCAGCAGTGAGGCGTGACTTTCTATACTTCCTCTCAGCCGCTCTCAGGACCTGTCTTTGTTCTCTCACTGCATCCGTCAGCCATGGACTGGGTGGGGAACGGCGGGCAGGTTTCTCAACGAGGGGACAGAGCTTGTTGAAGGAGGTTGCAAGGGCTAAGAGGAGGGTGGAGGTTGCCATCTCTGTGGGGAGAGCAGAGAAGGTGTCACTCAAAGGTAGAGCGGATATTATGTCAGAGGAGAGGGTGGAGGGGGATAGGGAGGGCAGGTTGCGTCTGAGTGAGACGGTTTGAGTTGGGGTGAAGACTTTTCGGTTAAGCATGAGAGTTAGTGAGAAGGATATGAAGGAATGGTCAGATACATGTAGGGGAGTTACCGTGGTGTTAATGATGCTGGAGTTACGGGAAAATATGAGATCCAAGGAGTTGCCTGCTTTGTGGGTGGGAGGCATGGCAGTGGGAGTCAGGTCAAATTGTTGTAGGAGGGAGACCACTGGGACCGACTGAGATGAGTCAGGCAGGTTGAAGTCGCCCAATAGAAGGAGCGGGGTACCATCTTCCGGTAAGGAGCTTAGAAGCATGTCCAGCTCATCTGTGAAGTGATCGAGGGGACCTGGAGGGCGATAGAGTGTAACAATGGTGAGATTGAAAGGATTAGAGACAGATACTGCATGATATTCGAGGGAGGAGAGTGACAGTTCTGGGAGTTGCGTTAGGTTTGTAGCCCATGAAGGAGATGTCATGAGGCCAGTGCCTCCACCCCGTCTGGAGGGTCGAGGTGTGTGAGTGAAGTTATAGTTTGTAGATAATGCTGCAGGTGTTGACGAGTTATTGGGGGTTATCCAGGTCTCAGTTAGAGCCAGGAGCTGCAGATTTAGACTATGGGCGTAGGCAGTAATGAAGTCAGCTTTCTTGACTGCTGATTGACAATTCCATAAGCCTCCCTGTAGTGTGACAGGTGTATTAGTGGCTGTAGGAGGGTAGGAGAGATTAGCCGGGTTGCTAGCAAACTGGCGTGGATGGGTTGATTCTGTTCTTGAGGAGCAGATTGTGGATATAGGTATGAGGCACATTGTGGTGTCAAGAGTGGTAATTAAGGCCTCCTGTTATATCCCAACAAATACATGTAAAAAAGACAGTATCTTTTGATTTCACATTAAATTATTCTTATTTCACAATAAAATACCGCAATCAAAATCCTCTGTAATATCACATCAGATGTTGTAATCTCACAATAGCATATCAACATATCACATTATATTATTCTTATTTCACAATAAAATACCGCAATCAAAATCCTCTGTAATATCACATCAGATGTTGTAATCTCACAGTAGCATATGAATATTTCACATAATTTATTTATTATTTCACATTTTCCAGCTGCTGCCCTCCGGGAGGCGCTACAGATCCCTGACCACCAAAACATCCCGCTTTAAAAACAGCTTCTGGAAGGCCCCTGCACAGACCCCCCACAGGCCCCCGCACAGACCCCCGCACAGACCCCCCACAGGCCCCCCACAGGCCCCCGCACAGACCCCTCCACATGCCCCTCCACAGGCCCCCCCACAGGCCCCTGCACAGGCCCCCCACAGGGTTGCTAGGGTGTTTCTAGGTGGTTGCTAGGGTGTTATAGGCGGTTGCTAGGGTGTTTCTAGGTGGTTGCTAGGGTGTTTCTAGGTGGTTGCTAGGGTGTTATATGTGGTTGCTAGGGTGTTTCTATAGGTGGTTGCTAGGGTGTTATGGGTGGTTGCTAGGGTGTTTCTAGGCGGTTGCTAGGGTGTTATAGGTAGTTGCTAGGGTGTTTCTAGGTGGTTGCTAGGGTGTTATATGTGGTTTCTAGGGTGTTTCTAGGTGGTTGCTAGGGTGTTATAAGTGGTTGCTAGGGTGTTTCTAGGTGGTTGCTAGGGTGTTATATGTGGTTGCTAGGGTGTTTCTAGGTGGTTGCTAGGGTGTTATGGGTGGTTGCTAGGGTGTTTCTAGGCGGTTGCTAGGGTGTTATAGGTATTTGCTAGGGTGTTTCTAGGTGGTTGCTAGGGTGAAAAGCATGGTGAAGAGGTCGTGACCCGGGTGGGCGGGGTCTGCCATGATCTTCCTTGCCATCCTCAAGGCCCTGGAGGAATGTAGGGACTCGAGGGAGGGAAGGGGGCAGCCGATCACACTCTCCGCTGATCGTATCACCCGCTGCAGCTTGGCCTTGTCCCTGACCGTGGTGGTGATGATGGAGAGGGTGAGGATGGACTGGATGATGGCAGTGTAGAACTGGACCATCATAGTCCTCGGCAGCCTAAACTTCCTCAGCTGACGTAGGAAGAACATCCTCTTCCGGGCCTTTTTATTGAGAGCGATGGTGTTCAGCTCCCATTTCAGGTCCCGGGAGAGTGTCATGCCGAGGAAGCGGCAGGACTCCACAGAGGCCACCGGGGTGCCTCCCAGAATAATGAAACCCAAGGTCGCTTTACAATCAAGAGGGCTAGGGAAATGGGACAGTAGGGGAAAAGGGGAGGATGAGGGCAGGTAAGGGATAATGAACCTAATCTAATCTAAACTAACTAATGGGGAAGAGCCTTGGTGAAGAGGTGTGTTTTGAGAGCAGTTTTGAAAGTGTCCAGGGGTTGGGGACTCTGGCAGGAGCACTCATTCAAGGGTACTACGACTATGCTTGCACCTCATGGTACCAAAGCACCTCAAAGGCGCTAAGGCCTAGCAGGCCAGCCTGGGTTAAGTACACATGAGCCAGTTACAGTGAGCACTCCGAGTGCTGGAGCCTGGGGTAAACATTCTCTTCGTGCGGCGCAAGCCCTTTTAGAGGCGAAGAGGATCAGTACTCTGAACTGGCCCGTGTACCATTGTTTAGGGGCCCCCGATGTTTGTTATTTTGGGGAACTGCCGGCTTAGCTAGGACTTTTGTTTTCAATGTGGGCCCACTGTCTATTGGTTAAATGTGTTGTGTGATAGCCCAGCATTTGAACCCTTAAAGGGACGGGGTCCATTACTGTGTATTGACCGGTGTGGAAAGAGAACTAATCATGGTGTTGGGTAACAGGGGAGCTAACAGCAGCAGCTAAAGAGGCTAACAGGGGAGCTAACAGCAGCAGCTAAAGAGGCTAACAGGGGAGCTAACAGGGGAGCTAACAGGGGAGCTAAAGAGGCTAACAGGGGAGCTAACAGGGGAGCTAACAGCAGCAGCTAAAGAGGCTAACAGGGGAGCTAACAGCAGCAGCTAAAGAGGCTAACAGGGGAGCTAACAGGGGAGCTAACAGGGGAGCTAAAGAGGCTAACAGGGGAGCTAACAGGGGAGCTAACATCAGCAGCTAAAGAGGTTAACAGGGGAGCTAACAGCAGCAGCTAAAGACGCTAAACAGGGGAGCTAACAGCAGCTAAAGAAGCTAACGGGGCAGCTAACAGCAGCAGCTAAAGAGGCTAACAGGGGAGCTAACAGCAGCAGCTAAAGAGGCTAACAGGGGAGCTAACAGCAGCAGCTAAAGAGGCTAACAGGGGAGCCTAGGCATCATTGGGACAGGTCTCTGCTCATCAGCAAGGAAAGGTACTGCTTTGGGGAGAAAGTACATCATCTATCACTACTGCCACCGGGTGTGGGAGGGTGCGGGTAGTATTAGGAGAAGTGTGGGTGTGTGGGGAATTACTGCGAGTCGCCCTGGAGGGCAAGAAGGACCAGCGCACTACCCCTAGGTTAGTAAATCCTAGGCCCCATCCACTCCCTCTGCTAAAGCTCCACTCTAATACTCCTGCACTAAAGTCGGGGATTCAGTTGGACTCAGATCTGCTGCGTTCCCCCTACCTGGTGACAGTGTACATCTACTCTCATAAAGTAGGGATAATCCACCCTGCTACACAAACATCTCAAAACAAACTGGTCAGACTACTGCTTGACCTTACTCCTAGAACCCACCTCACCTCTGCCCACTTTGACAACCTAGAATGGCTTAGAGTAGACGACAGAGTACAGCAACTTGCAATGGGCCTGGTCTACAAGATACACTACACGACCAAGGTACCCATGTGTACATGTCAAAATACTTCCCAAAGGTCAGTGAATACCACGACCACAACACCATGCAGAGGGAGCTCCACAAATCATGTTAAACCCAGATTCGGCTCAAACAGGGACTAAACACGTTTCGCAATTATGCCACATCAATGTGGAACGCCCTACCCAAAGCTGTAAAGGAATGTGAATCACTACCCACTTTCAAAACCACTCTCAAAGAACACCTACGGGAGACTGCAATTCGAAACTGGCCCCTGTAAATGTCCTAACACAACCCCCTCCAATGTACAGTAAATTACCAAACATGGTTTTGTCAATATTCCAATGTACAGTTGTGCTTGTACAGTTGTACAGTGTCCACCCACCCCTCCTACCCAACCTACCCCCCCACCCACCCAACCACCTCCAATGTACACCCCCCCCCCCCCCCCAACACCTACCCAACCTCCTCCAATGTACAGTTTCTACGTCAAATGTATATACTCTCTTTTCTGGACTCTTTTCATATCACAAACAGTACTGTATTTGCAAATCTGGTATGTCATAAATGTATAGATGTAGCAGTACTGTCTATCTTTATGTCATGTATGTCATATATGTTATGATGAATTGAAAATGGGGGACCCTGATGTAAACAAGACGAAAGTCTTTCTCTGGTCTGCATCCCCTTAACAATTGTATTCAACTACAAGAAGATGACTGCTACTCTATTCAACAACAAGAAGACGACTGCTACTCTATTCAACTACAAGAAGACGACTGCTAGTCTATTCGACAACAAGAAGACGACTGCTACTATATTCAACTACAAGAAGATGACTGCTACTCTATTCAACTACAAGAAGAGGACTGCTACTCTATTCAACTACAAGAAGACGATTGCTACTCTATTCAACTACAAAAAGACGACTGCTACTCTATTCGACAACAAGAAGACTATTCAACTACAAGAAGACGACGGCTACTCTATTCGACAACAAGAAGACTATTCAACTACAAGAAGACGACTGCTACTCTACTCGACTACAAGAAGACGACTGCTACTCTATTCGACAACAAGAAGACGACTGCTACTGTATTCAACTACAAGAAGATAACTGCTACTCTATTCACCTACAAGAAGAGGACTGCTACTCTATTCAACTACAAGAAGACGACTGCTACTGTATTCAACTACAAGAAGATAACTGCTACTCTATTCAACAACAAGAAGACGACTGCTACTCTATTCAACTACTAGAAGATGACTGCTACTCTATTCAACAACAAGAAGACGACTATGTTCCCCGCTTTGATTGATTAATAGATTGAACATTTTATTAATTTTTATTTTTTTATTAATTATTAATGTCCGCCTTGTTTCGAACGGTTAAGCTTAGGCCCTCTTTCGAACTGGTTAAGGTTAGAGTTTGGAATCAGGGCTGGTGGGCTAAAATTTTCAATCAATCAATCAATCAAAGCGGGGAACATAGAACCCAGGGAACATACTGTAGACACGCTCCCCTGTATTCAACTACAAGAAGATGACTGCTACTCTATTCAACAACAAGAAGACGACTGCTACTCTATTCGACAACAAGAAGACGACTGCTACTGTATTCAACTACAAGAAGATGACTGCTACTCTATTCAACAACAAGAAGACGACTGCTACTGTATTCAACTACAAGAAGATGACTGCTACTCTATTCAACAACAAGAAGACGACTGCTACTCTATTCAACTACAAGAAGACGACTGCTACTCTATTCAACAACAAGAAGACTATTCAACTACAAGAAGACGACTGCTACACTATTCGACAACAAGAAGACGACTGCTACTGTATTCAACTACAAGAAGATGACTGCTACTCTATTCAACTACAAGAAGAGGACTGCTACTCTATTCAACTACAAAAAGACGACTGCTACTCTATTCAACTACAAGAAGACGACTGCTACTCTATTCAACAACAAGAAGACGACTGCTACTGTATTCAACTACAAGAAGATGACTGCTACTCTATTCAACAACAAGAAGACGACTGCTACTCTATTCAACTACAAGAAGACGACTGCTACTCTATTCGACAACAAGAAGACTATTCAACTACAAGAAGACGACTGCTACACTATTCGACAACAAGAAGACGACTGCTACTGTATTCAACTACAAGAAGACGACTGCTACTCTATTCGACAACAAGAAGATGACTCCTACTGTATTCAACTACAAGAAGATAACTGCTACTCTATTCAACTACAAGAAGACGACTGCTACTCTATTCAACTACAAGAAGACGACTGCTACTCTATTCGACAACAAGAAGACGACTGCTACTGTATTCAACTACAAGAAGATGACTGCTACTCTATTCGACAACAAGGGAAGTTAAACAACACACACACACACATGCTTAAAAAAAAAAATAATAATAAATAAAATAAAAGAATAAAAAAACAATGAAGAATACACCAATGCACACACTGATTGCAGAAGCCATTGTGCATATTGAAAGTCAAATTTCTGATTTAGATATGGGTACATATGCAGAGTTTGAAAATACTACTTATTTAAAAACTGCCATATACAGAGCTTTGTGATTTCTGTCTTCCAGCTGGCACTCACTACAACATCTCTCTCTCTCTCTCCCACATACACCTGTACCCCTCTCCTTTGTGGTTTCTCAGGGGGGGGTCCTCCGTCTTTGTGCCAAACCAATGCCCGCCGGCCCTACTGCTCCAGAGAGAGGAAGCTGAGCCCAGCTGACTCACTGCTCCAGAGAGAAGCAGATGCAGCTGACCCCAGCTGACCGCACTGCTCCAGAACTGGGAGACAAAGACCATACCAGCCTGCTTCACTCTGCTGCTACTGACCACCACCCAGCTATGGGACAGCAACCTTATCACTAGCGAAAGAAGATAAAGATCTAAGAGACAGTTCTAGCAATCAAAGCTGCCATTCACCAGCAGGCTTTTAACCGAACCTCCTTCATCAGAGGAAAAGACAGTTAGCCTGTTTCAGTTGTGAAACGAACCAAGGACAATGCGAAAGAAGACCAACTGGGACGACCGAGAGAACCATCGGACTGGACCGGCCCGGGGGTATTGGATGGCGGAGGGGAGGGGGACCTGCCACCTGAGATTCTACAAATGATAAGGCAAGTTGAAACACACACTACAGACATTACAGTATCATCTAAAAAAAAAAAAAGAAAAAAAAAAGAAATTGGGTAATATATATATACAGAACTTGGTTTGGAGTCTATTACTGTCAGAATGAAGATGTGTTTTGCAAATTGAGTATTGAGGGTATTGGGATGTTTTTGTTTTGTGTTGATCACTATGATGGATTGGAATGTGGTGTCGGGGAGGCCTATAGCAGCCAAGCGTCATGTTTTGTTTTGTTTTGTCACGTGTACCAAGCTTCACGTTTGTTTTGTTTTGTCACATGTAGGCCATATCTGTTCATGCTCGCTCTACTGAAAGAGTTTTGTCAAAATGTGTTTGTTGTTTAATAAGTTTGTATAAGGACATGATTTTTCTGCAAGATACTGTTTTTTTTGTTTTGTGGTTCTATCTTTCCAGCCTGGTGAAGAGCTTGGAGAAATATGTTTTCCACCTGGACATTGCATGCATCCACCTTTGACCACCCAGACCTGGACACTGTATTCTGAATCTGAATCTGCATATGTGCATGGTGTCTTAAGACTGTGGTTTAGTGATATTAATGCTTAGAATTATCATGCTACTTTCTGCCAAGTATGAAATTATGATGTATTGATGATATTTATTGTTCTACCTAGTACTTGAGACTGTAGTTTGGTGATGTTGATGTTTGAAATTACCAAGGTGTGTGCCAAGAATGGCACAAAGGGGGGAAATGTGAGTGTAATTTCATAAGTTCTCCCCATGAAGTCATGCTTATGCTTGCTACAAGAGTCTTGCTACAAAACACTGCAGCCATTCATTATACTCAGAAAATCATGAGCAGGCGTGATAAGGTTTGCAACAATCCAAGGCCGCAGTGTTCCTGCGAGGGGCCCCGTTTGCACCTCTTCAAAAGCCTATCTCTTCCGTCTTCCAAATTACCATATAAAGCCCAACCCAATCAGAAACGATCCGCCCAAACTAAACGAACCAATGATACCTCTCCATTCTGTGTGTTTATAAACTAATACACTTAGCTTGTTTTTACTTTTGCTCTGACAAACCTGTGATATACACTCTGGCAGACTAAAAGTCCCTCCATGGATGTACTGTACACCTTTTTCAAATAAACTTCACGTGAGTATTCAGAACCTTTATCTCCTTGCTTCATTTGATTACTTGATTCTTGTCTGACCTTTTTACTGTTTGCTTTAATGCCGGGCGAGAACCATCGTGGTCTGTACATTTAGATGCGCTCATAAGGCCTGTCCTGTGTTATTCTGCATTCATTAACCAAAACGACCAGTCGAAATCCACGACAGTACCGTTCACATTTGAACCGATATTACCGGCACCCGACAGCACCTTTTTTCCTGTACTTTAGTGTCTAAAAATGTAATCTATCTACCTCAGTTGTAAAAAATGTGTCCAAAATGTCAAATTATTTATTATTATTTATTTAGAACAATTTGTTAATATATATATATAATATTGCAGCGAGCGCTGTCTGCATCTAGCTTTATAAAGTGTAACCACACTTGCGACCGTTTTCGGCTTGCCAAGTTGCCATTGCCCGACTGCTTTGTTGTTGTTGAATCAAGTCAAATCCTAGGTAAGCGGGTCTAATTCTACCTAATAATCTGACTCATGTTAAAGCAGGTGGGAGCCACGGTACCAGCAGGTCTGGATCCAGGAGAGGATCACATCTATTCCAGTCAATAAACCTGCCTGGTTAACCGTTTCACTACCACACTGCAGACGGTTAACCCTTTCACTACCACACTAGAGACGGTTAACCATCTGTAGTGTGGTAGTGAAAGGTTAACCTTCTGTAGTGTGGTAGTGAAAGGGTTAAGGAGATGTTGCTTTGCTAACAGGTTCGGCTGAAATATAAGCTTGCTTCAAGGAACTGAAAATCCAGAGATTACGCCAACTGTCTGCAATCTTATCAAGGTAACTCCGTTATCCACGTACAAGGAACAGGGTCCTGAAAATAAAGTTGATACTTACTGGTGAGAAGAGAATGGTGTACTACAGCTCCTCACATATACTGTACATAATGCTGGTAAATGGACATGAGCCTTGTTTCTCATGTGTACTGTTCATAATGATGGTATTAGACATATCAACTGTTAAACAACATAGATTGAAACCTGCATTTCTCAAACAAGATGCCTTTCCTACCGTTTATCCGCGGAAAGGTGAGTGTCCACTAGGGCTGAGCCCAAACGTTCGAACGTTCGAACCTTCGTTCGTTACGTTGGCATTCAAATTCTAAATCAACATTCGAACTTTTTATAAAGAAAAAAACATTCTTCCCCCCTATTCATTCTGTTTAAACCAATGGGGTTTTTCTTTACAGTTGCAGATAAATATTAGGCTATACCAATATAGTATTAAAAGAAACTTATGAGTTATATTCATTAGAAAGTTGATTTAATTGATTTAGTTGGGCTGGGGCTTCTCCCGGCTGGGTCTGGGGCTGGAAAGTTGATTTAATAAAAGAAAAAATACTAATTTAATCAGATTAATCACTTTATTCAAATTGAGGATTTAGTTTGAGGATAAAACAAATATATATATTATTATAAAATTTATTTTTACATTATTTCTTTTTTTAATTAAAAACTAAGGTTCGAACGTCCGTTCGAAAACCCCTGACGAAGTTCGAATCCCAAAAACAGGCTTCGGGGACAGCCTTACCAAACATATTATTTATAGACTATAATTTTCTTCAAATACCCAGAAAAAATAGAAGGAGGGAGGGGTTGCAGCAATTTTCTCCTCAAAACTCTTGTTTAGAATCACAGAACTATAGGCGAGTTCATGTCGATGGAATATCTTGCCATTGAGCTCAAAACAGAATCAACGATTATCGTCACAATATACCGCCCGCCTAGACACTCACCAATATTTATACAGGAGCTCTCTGAACTGATTTCACTATGTGTTACCGGATATGATAAGGTGATCCTAAATGGAGACTTGAACATCCATTTTAATAAGAAAACAGACTCCAAAACTATAGAACAAAAAAAATCTACTGGATAGCTTTGACCTAACACAGCATAACAAATGCAACTCACAGGCTTGGGAATACATTAGACTTAGTTATAACAACAACTGGGCTAAGCATAAAAAAAATCTCAATAACTGAATTACCTCTCTCATCACTGTATATTTTTTGATACTCAAATAACCCTTACTAAAACAAAAAAATAAATCATAGTTCAAAAGAGGCTCCTAAACGACAAGGCTGAATCAAAGTTCATTGATCTTATCAGACTACATGAACCACACAATCATGACAGCTCTCTAAATGAAATGGTAGAAAATCTCAATGATGCACTGTCATCTGTATTAAATTCTGTCGCCCCACTAAAAACAAAAAAGAAGAAAACCAGAGCCTCGGTCAACAAAGAAAAAAGGAAATGTCGTGCAGCGGAGCGAAAATCGAGAAAAACAAAAACCACCATATGCTGTGATATATACAAAGATGCTTTAACTGCTTATAATAAAACCATCTGCTTAGCAAGGAAAGACTACTTCTCTAAAATCATTACAGAAAACGCTGGAAACTCCAGAATCCTTTTTTCCACTATTAATGTACTACTCAACACTGCCCCTACACCTCCTCAGTCATCAACGGTTAAGTGTGAAGAACTTGCACTATTCTTTAACAACAAAATAACCTTGATCAGGGCCAGCATTACTCATGATGGAAATAAAGCTGATTGCAGCAAACCGCGCAATGTAACCATGAGAAGATTCACATGCATCACATTAGATGTACTCTCCAAAACTGTCTCAGAATGTAACTCCTCCACCTCAGACATTGACCCTATACCTACAGCTTTCTTCAAACGGGTGTTTAATAGTGTTTCAAGCCCTGTGCTAGATATCATAAACACTTCCTTAGAACTGGTATTTTCCCAGATGCCTTTAAAACAGCAGTTGTAAAGCCATTACTAAAAAAACCTAACTTGGATAGTAATGTAATGGCAAATTATCGTCCAATATCCAACCTACCATTCGTTAGTAAAGTACTTGAAAAGATAGTTTCAGTTCAAATAAATTCCTTTCTTGAAGAAAACAACATCTTAGAAGAATTTCAGTCGGGATTCAGAAAATATCATACTGAAACTGCCCTCACCAAAATAATCAGTGACCTCAGGCTAAACTCTGACGAGAATAAGATCTCCATCCTTATCCTGCTAGATCTCAGTGCAGCATTTAATACAATCGATCACGATATTCTAATCGATCGTCTTGAAAACCATGTCGGTTTCTCAGAACATGTGCTAGGCTGGTTTAAAACATACATCAGAGGGAGGAAATTCTATGTTAAACTAGGAGATCACATGTCTGATATATACGACAACAACGAGTTGCACAAGGGAGTTGCTTAGGTCCTTTACTCTTCTCCCTTTACATGTTACCGCTGGGTGATATCATCAGAGAACATAATGTAGATTTCCATAGCTATGCGGATGATACACAACTGTACATATCTGCTGAACCAAATGATACAGCGATTAGCTCCATTACAGACTGCTTACTGGCAATAAATAAATGGATGAGTAAGAACTTCCTGAAACTAAACGAGAACAAAACTGAAATTCTAATTATCGGCCCCAAAACTAAGAAAATAAGTAAGGGATAATGTATAGCTACGAGGTCATTGTCGCAAAATAATTGACCGACACAGAGTTTAAAATACCGAGCCGCCTCGGCGAGGTGTTTTAAACGTCAGTGAAGGTCAATTATTTTGCGACAATGATCGAGTATAGCTATACATTATCCCGCTTATTACATGGCTAACTTACTAACAATATACCTAATTCATTTTACATCGACTCGCAACACTGGTTCTGCCTCCGCTCGTCGCTCCGCCCCCTGTCATCGCCGGCAGATTCCCCGGCAGCAGAACACCGGCAGTGTCTAATTGCACTGAAACAGTGTGCGTCAGTGGGCTTGATTGCGAACAGCTGCGCACAGCGGTCATTATTGTCCCACAGCGGTCATTATTGTCTGATAACTGACCTCTGACGTGCGCTATTGACCAATCACAAGCAAGCATTTCGGCGAATGTGAAAACGCCATGTAATAAACATTAATAAAGAACCTGGAAGGACTAACCCCTTGGATCAAATCTGAGGTCACTAGTCTCGGGGTTATCATAGATTCAGAACTGAACTTCAATTCTCATATTAGCAAAGTGACAAAAACATCGTTCTTCCATCTCAGAAATATAGCAAAATTACAACCATTTATTAATCAGAACGATGCTGAGAAGCTAATTCATGCATTCATATCTAGCCGGTTAAATGCACTTTTCACAGGTCTCCCTAAGAAAACCACAGAGAGGCTTCAGCTAATCCAAAACTCTGCAGCCTGACTGCTAACTAGAACCAAAAGGAGAGAGCACATTAGTCCAGTCTTAGCTGCTTTACACTGGCTTCCTGTAACATTTAGAATTGACTTTAAGGTCCTTCTCCTTACATACAAAGCTCTAAATGGACAGGGACCTAGCTCCATCGCCAACACTCTAATAAATTACACACCAGCAAGAACACTGCGATCATCACCTGCTGGACTACTAGAGGCTCCCAGAAACAGTCAAGAGGATCGGTAATACAGCCTTTATCAACTATGCCCCAAAACTGTGGAACAAACTACCCCAAAACATCAGAGAAGCCAACTCGCTAGACATCTTTAAAAGACAGCTTAAAACCTATTTCTTTGCTCAGGCATTTCACTGTGGGGTAATGCAGGCAAATATTTGAAGATAGATATCTGCTACCACCTAGTGGCAAGGGGAAATATTATTATAGAAACATCAGGGATATCCTGACAGAAAATTGTACTTACCTGCTATTCTTACCCTGCCTACGTGTCGGTTCTATGCTAATTTTATCTCACTACCTCCTACTGCAGTGGTTCCCAACCTTTTTCCCCCCAGGGACCCCCAAACATCTCTGATGAAATTCGCGGACCCCCTCCTAATAAGATACCATAAAATACTTTTTTTTTTTCATTTTAATAACAAACTGCTTATACACAGGCATATGCATCACAATTAGACCCACTATGCTTCTTTGACTTGTGCCTTCAATCAACAAATCTCATCTTGCACCATATGCATTTCAAAATGTTTGGCCAATATTCAAATGCTTCATCCTCTCAAATCAGGCCCTAATGGTGAACGGTTTGCATTTATGGAACAAATCAATGCAACAAATTAAACTAAATATGAGACAGGAAATTCCAATCAGTAGCAGAGAGAATCTGTCCTAGCTGGGTTTAATACCTTTTTTTTGTCATTTTAATAACAAACTGCTTATACACAGGCATATGCATCACAATTAGACCCACTATGCTTCTTTAACTTGTGCCTTCAATCAACAAATCTCATCTTGCACCATATGCATTTCAAAATGTTTGGCCAATATTCAAATCCTGTATTCATCCTCTCAAATCAGTCCCTAATGGTGAACGGTTTGCATTTATGGAACAAATCAATGCAACAAATTAAACTAAATATGAGACAGGAAATTCCAATCAGTAGCAGAGAGAATCTGTCCTAGCTGGGTTTAATACCTTTTTTTTGTCATTTTAATAACAAACTGCTTATACACAGGCATATGCATCATAATTAGACCCACTATGCTTCTTTGACTTGTGCCTTCAATCAACAAATCTAATCTTGCACCTTATGTATTTCAAAATTTTGGCCAATATTCAAATCCTGTATTCATCCTCTCAAATCAGGCCCTAATGGTGAACGGTTTGCATTTATGTTGAATGAAGTAAGAATCCACTGCAGTAAAAATATCCTCACCTCGAGTGGTGGTAGTAAGGTTGACTGACATGAGAATGTCCTGCTTCAGATCCTCATTTTCAATATATTGCACATAAACGATGAGCACAGCCTCGTCTGCGACAGTTGTAGTTTCATCAAGTTGTATGGCAAATGGACCCTTTCTAAGCTTTTCTGACAGCTGCTGCTCGCAATCACTTGACATCTTATCAATTCGGTATTTCACTACATTGTTCGAGAGTGGTACTGATTTTAGTTTATCCGCCACCTGTGGGCCGCACAGTTTCTAAACCATTTTGATGCAGGCTGGTTTGATGAGCTGCTCGCCAATATTGTGCGGTTTCTTTGCTTTTGCAATTAAAAGCGAACACTCAAAGGAGGCTTCGGTAGCCTTCTGTAAATCACTGCCACCCCTGCTCCACGCTACTCTAACATCAACAGGCTTGTTCGCCTTGAGAGACTGTTCTTTCCTCCGAAAAAAGTCTGGATCCTTCCCAACGGTTTCTGGGTGCTTAGACGCCTGATGTCTCTTCAGCTTGCTGGGCTTCAGGCTCGAGTTTGCCAACTTTTCTCCACAAATCACACACTCAGGTCGTTTGTCTGGTCCCTCAGTGAAGCCCATGGTGATGTAATTTTCGCGATTGCTGTAGGTCCTAACTTTTTTTGCAGATGAGCTGCCATCATCTCCTTTTCGTTTGTCACACATTTTCGCCTCTGGCGGCTGACTGCAGACGAGCCGAGAAAGTTAACTAGCGTGCTAGGCTAGCTACAGAAAGTGATACAGTCAACTGATTCGCGTTTTAGCGGCTACCCGGTAGCCTACTGTTAACATTCAAAAATCATGTCTAGATGTTTATTTATTTATCTTTATTTTTTTATTGTAGTGGAGAGACTATTCATGCTTCTGATGATAAAAAAAAAAAAAAAAAAAAAAAAAAAAAGGACCTCAAATCATCTGTGGTCTGGCGGACCCCCCTGTGCCCCCTGGCGGACCCCCAGGGGGTCCGCGGACCCCAGGTTGGGAATCACTGTCCTACTGTATGCACTGTAATTTTAAGAGAACTATTTTATCACACTTTTTACTTCTTACTGATGACTATTTTTTAAACTGAATCATTTTAAACTATTTTTATTATTTGTATTACTGAATCAAACTGTAAACAGAGAGCCTATTGGGATGCTAGATCCTTATGTGAAACACTGTGATTTACCATACCTTGCTATATTCTTACCCTACCTACTTTCATACACTTCCAATGAAATTCATATTAGAATAGAATAGATCTTTATTTGTCATTGTTGGTACAACGAAAATTTGTTAGGAACATCACCACTGGCATACAAACATACAAATATAGCATGTGCACAATAATAATGTCAGTAATAATAGTAATATAATAATAAAGTATCAATGTCCCAATGTCCTCAATAATAATAACATACCATCATTGACCCAAGTGCATTTAGTGCTAGTGCAAATAAATAAATATAAATATAAATATTTCATTGACAGTCCAGTGAGTTAATGGAAGGAGGGGGGGGGGGGGCGTTGACTTGCAATGGATGAAATAGTGTATAGTGCAGCAATGCAATATGTCGGTTCTATGATGTTAGAGTCATGCTCTGTTGTAGTGAGCGACACACTGCTCTGTTGTTTTATAAGGTCACTTAGAACTGTACTTTGTAAAGAAACTCAAAGTGTTAAAAGCAATGGAAACTCAAAGTACTAAGAGCGATACACTGCTCTGTTATATATTTTTCTTTATTGAACAATCTTATCACACTTTTTACTGTCCGTTATATCTTATTATTTTTAGCCTATTTTAAACTGAATCAAACCGCACTTTTTTACTCTATCTAATCTATTCTATTTTATTATTTGTATTGCTGAAGAACTGTGATTTGCCTAACCTTGCTACCTCTCTATCTCTTAGTATTTACATTTTAAATTTTTATGCTCGCTTATGCCTGTATTTTTTACTGTTGTGAAGCACTTTGAACTGCAACCTCTGTATGAAAAGTGCTATACAAATAAAGTTATTATTATTATTATACAAATAAAGTTATTATTATATTATTCAAATGGACTCAAACATGTTCCGTTGTGATGTCACAGTATGATGTCATAATAGACCATTCTAGAACATTTGTGATGTCACAGTATGATGTCATAATCAAACATTCTAGAACATTTGTGTGTCACAGTATGATGTCATAATCAAACATTCTAGAACATTTGTGTGTCACAGTATGATGTCATAATAGCACATTCTAGAACATTTGTGTATCTATTCAACAATTCTCTCAGAAGTTATCATTGCGCATTTTGAAACAGGACTGAAGATATCAACTGTTAAACAACATAGATTGAAATCTGCAGTTCTCAAACAATATGCCTTTCCTACCGTTTATCTGCGGAAAGGTGAGTGTCCACTAGCGCTGAGCCCAACCGTTCGACCCTTCGTTCATTACGTTGGCATTCAAATTCTAAATAAACAATAGAATTTTTTATAAAGAAAAAAAAAATCCCCCCTATTCATCCTGTTTAAACCAATGGGGTTTTTCTTCACAGTTGCAGATAAAGATTAGGCTATACCAATATAGTATTCAAAGAAACTGATTAGTTATATTCATTAGAAAGTTGATTTAATTGATTTAGTTGGGCTGGGGCTTCTCCCTGGGCTGGGTCTGGGGCTGGCAAGTTGATTTAATAAAAGAAAAAAGACTAATTTAATAAGATTAATCACTTTATTCCAATTGAGGATTTAGTTTGAGGATAAAAAAATATATATTATTAAAAAATATATTTTTACATTATTTAAAAAAAATGTAAACGAAGGTTCGAACGTCCGTTAGAAAAACCCTGACGAAGTTCGAATCCCAAAAACAGGCTTCGGGGACAGCCTTAGCAAACATATTATTTATATTATTCAAATGGACTCAACATGTTCCGTTGTGATGTCACAGTATGATGTCATAATAGAACATTCTAGAACATTTGTGTTTATTCAACAATTCTCTCAGAAGATATCATTGCGCATTTTGAAACAGGACTGAAGATATCAACTGTTAAACAACATAGATTGAAACCTGCATTTCTCAAACAAGATGCCTTTCCTACCGTTTAGCCTTGGAAAGGTGAGTGTCCACTAGGGCTGAGCCCAACCGTTCGAACCTTCGTTCATTACGTTGGCATTCAAATTCTAAATAAACATTAGAATTTTGTATAAAGAATTTTTTTTTCTTTTTTTTTTCTATTCATTCTGTTTAAACCAATGGGGGTTTTCTTCACAGTTGCAGATAAAGATTAGGCTATACAAATATAGTATTAAAAGAAACTGATGAGTTATATTCATTAGAAAGTTGATTTAATTGATTTAGTTGGGCTGGGGCTTCTCCCTGGGCTGGGTCTGGGGCTGGAAAGTTGATTTAATAAAAGAAAAAAATACTAATTTAATCAGATTAATCACTTTATTTAAATTGAGGATTTAGTTTGAGGATATATTAAAAAAAAGATTTAAAAAAGATTTTAATTAAAAAAAATCTTTTAATTAAAAACAAAGGTTCGAACGTCCGTTCGAAAAACCCTGACGAAGTTCGAATCCCAAAAACAGGCTTCGGGGACAGCCTTAGACCTGAGCATTGTTACTCATGTGTACTGTAAGTTTCATAATGCTGGTATTGGACATGATGCTTGTTTCTCACGTGTACTGTACATAATTCTGGTATTAGACATGAGCCTTGTTTCTCACGTGTACTGTACATAATGCTGGTATTAGACATGAGCCTTGTTTCTCACATGTACTGTACATAATGCTGGTATTAGACATGAGCCTTGTTTCTCATGTGTACTTACTGTGCATAATGCTGCTATTAGACATGAGCCTTGTTTCTCATGTGTACTTACTGTACATAATGCTGGTATTAGACATGAGCTTTGTTTCTCATGTGTACTTACTGTGCATAATGCTGGTATTGTACATGAGCCTGGTTTCTCATGTGTACTGTACATAATGCTGGTATTAGACTCAAGCATTGTTTCTCATGTGTATGTTTATTAGGATCCCCATTAGTCATTATCGACTTATTGACTATTTTTCCTGGGGTCCTCACAGATATACACATACAAATATGAAACATTCACTATAAATCAGTCATATATCACATCAATCAAAATAAAACAAGAAGGTCATAGGTGAATCCATTTCACCATACCTTTAAAACAAAAACAAATAAACAGAAGAAGTTTGGATAACATGGCTGCAGCTACACTCATGCATGACATATATTGATTTCCTTCCGGATTATGGCTCCTTTAAGTTTATTTTTTAAACTGTCCTTGTTTTCCGTCCGTGTGATATGTAATGGGATCCTATTCCAATATGTTATGGCTCTATACATTGCAGTTTTCTTGAGATCATTGGTTCTAGGCAGAGGTAGGGTAAAGCGACTACTTGAAGCATGTCTGGTATTATGGTCATGTCTATCATTGGTGGATAAAAGCATAGAATACAATTGAGTGGGTTTACCCAAGGTACAAATGCTCTTTAGAAACCTAATCAAACTGCATGCTAGTCTCTCCACCCTCATCCACGACAGTCTAGCATGCATTCCCTCCACACTATTCTCATGTACTCAAATGTTAATTGAAATTGAGTTTCAACAATAATGCACAACAGCTTTTGTTCCAGAGTGCAAGCTGATGCTATCTGCTCACCACGATACTAAAGTATGACTTGCCAGGCGTTGGAACTTGGTAGGTAAAAGGATGGAATGTCTGTGTGAGCTGAGGTTGGGCAATGGTTCTATGGTTTCTAACTCCTGACAGAACCGTGGCACTATTTACTGATCTGCAGACTCTGGAGATAATGTTGCCATTGCCAATACTGAGATAACCTTAAAGGAACATGCCAACATTATGGGAATTGTGCTTACTGTATTCTCCAGAGTTAGACAAGAACAGACATACCAATTTCCTTTCTGTGCGTTCAGTAGAAGCTATCCAGCTGTGAGCTTGCCTAGCTTAGCACTAATGATTGGAAGCAGATACGGACCACTAGCCTAGCTCTTGGTAAAAAACGCCACTCCCTGAGTTTTAAGCTAGGCTTCCATTGAATTGCTTCTAAGCTAGGCTAGCTTGCAGCCGGATATCTATCCATCTTGACTGACTGCAGAAGATGGTAAGTGCATTTCCCATAATGTTGGTGTGTTCCTTGTACACCTGTTATGGTTTGTAACCGACCTCAAACGCAACGGCACAGACAGGAAGTTCAGAGTTAGCCAAAAGCTAGGGCGTATTTATTTACAGAGTCACAAGATGGATGAGGTACAGTAATCAAACAAACGGGGATCTGGCATGTGACGATGTAGCGGCTCTGCAGATACTCCCAGTAGATAGTGGTGAGGAATTGGCATGTGACGTTGTAGCGGCTCTGCAGATACTCCCAGCTTTCACTCACGGTGGAAAACGGAGAGAGAGAGAAATCAGAAACAGCCCAACGAACACACAGAGGCAGAGAGGTGACTGAGTCCAGTATTAATCCCAAGTGACTTGATCTTCGGTGTACCACACACAAGTTAGCTGAGTCCAGTGAAAAACAACACGGTATTCTTCAGTGTTATTCTAACACACAAATTAGCTGAGTCCAGTGCGAAACAAAACGGAATTCTTCAGTGTTATCCTAACACACAAATTAGCTGAGTCCAGTACAAAACAAAAACGGTATTTCTTCAGTGTTCACCAAACACACAAAAAACTGATAATCCAAAAGGACTGTTTCCAAAAACTCACCAGAGCGCAACGCGTAAAGCGGGCAGATAACGAGGCGCAGCTCCAAACGGGGAACCAGGTTCTCCACAGCGGTTCTCCACAAAAAGGTCCTGGAGTGAAAGAAGACAGGAACAGCGACAGGGAAAGGCAGGTATATGCAGTTGTATTCCAGAACGACCCAACATCGATAGCAAGGAGGTCTGTGTATATAAAGCCTTCAGGGGCACTAATTACAAACTGTGACAGCTGCGGGATGAGATTGATACTTGCTCCAAAAGCGTGTGGCGGGGAATGCACCAATCAACACGGCACCTTAAAGGAACGGAGCGCGTGGCGGGGAATGCATCAATCAACAGAGTACCTTAAAGGAACGGAGCGTGTGGCGGGGAGCGGACCAAACCTCACAACACCTACAGTTCTCTGTTAAACACACAATATCTGTTTCTCCCAACCTCCCAAGTTTTGGCTAATCTCAATAGTGACTGTTCAAGTCAAATCAAATGTATTTGTAAAGCCCGCAATCACACGTAATGTCCCCAGCTGGACAAGTCTTCTTTAAACAAGTCAAGAAGAAACCTCACAATAAATCAAGAACTAAAAAAACCATCATAACACTCCCAGACATATAGCCCAGCGAAGGTAAGGAAAAACTCACTAAAAACCTAGCAATAGGAAAAAAGCACCACAGGCAATGTGGAGGAGAGACACCTTAGAAGGGCCATTGAAGTGAACCGTCACACTCTTATCCCTCCATGCCTCAACCAGTCCTGGTAGGTCCAAGGAGTATACGAGTCGCATTCAACATCACTTCCCATGTTCTAACGTGAATTGGCCTATTCTTTTTAATGGGGCTGTTCACCAAAAAAAACAATGCTGATTTATTTTGCACATAATCTCACACACATCCAAAAACGAAATAGTTTTGCACACATTAATTTAGTTCTAACTTACTTTTAGTAACTGTCAAACTAAATGTATGTGTGTAAAACTATTTGAGTTTTTGGATGTGCAAAATAAATCTGCATTGTTTTTCCGGTGAAGTGCCCCTTTTTAAAGGTGATTGATTGAAAACTTTATAACAGATTGCAGAATGGGTACAGTACAGTACAGCTCAATACACACAAGTGTTAAGGGGATGCAGACCAGAGAAAGACTTTTGTCTTGTTTACATCAGGGTCTCCCATTTTCAATTCATAATGACATTTACAGGGCTCGAAATTGCGACCGAAATTGTATCTGTGCGACATCAAAATATAATTCGGAGCATTCGTGCAAGTGCAAATAATTGTTCTGATGCGACCATATTGCGATGCTCCTATTTTGAAAATCCCATGGAGAGTCGTATCCGCTCGGCTCACAGCACAGCAGTGTCTGGAACGTGGACATTGCAACAGAGCAAGGCTAGTGTGCCTATTTTGCGACCCAAAACAAGTCCCTGCTGTTTTATTCCACAACGGGTCAAATGCATCTAACAGCTTTGCAATCCTCGCCGTTCCTTTATGCCCATGTCGCGTTAAAGACAGAAATTAACGTTACGTTAGTGTAAGCTAACAAGCTAATCCTGATCAGAGCGATAGACAGAGAGAACAGCAGAGGCGACTGGGGAGGGGGGGGGGGGGGCAGGCATTCTCCCTGTGTGTGTGTGTGTGTGTGTGTGTGTGTGTGTGTGTGTGTGTGTGTGTGTGTGTGTGTGTGTGTGTGTGTGTGTGTGTGTGTGTGTGTGTGTGCGCGCGCGCACGCACGTTTGGAAAGACCAGATGTACTGAGGATGGACAGATAATGTCAGTTGTTGTTACCCCCCCCCCCCCCCCCCACACACACACACACACACTCACAGACAAACACACAGACGCACACTGTTGAAAGGGAGAGCAGAGAAGTTATGTCTATGGGTGCGCATGTTCATTCTCGCCTGTTATACGAGGGGATTGTCTGCCATTAATCCATGATGCCAAACTGTCGAAGCATGCTCAACGGGGGAAGGTTTAAAAATTATAGCAGATGATAGAGTAGGCTACAACTGGCGGTTCCCGTTAATGCTAAGTCTGCAGCAGGAGGCGAACGGAGCGAGACAATCGCAGGTTAATTCTGGGAGGCAGGAACAGGCCTCTGCGTTCATGTAGTTGTAGCCACTATCCTTATAATTGGGAATGGTTATTATCAGCAAATAACATGACTGGACTCAAGATGGGCTATGCCTACATACAGTGACCACATTGAGCCTAATTCCTCGGGGTGGTAAAAACTGTTAAAATATTAACGATTATAATATGGAAAAAGGGAATTTGGGAATAAAACTGAATTTGAGGAAAGAAATTAAACGTATTATGAGGCCCTATGTTGGATTGGCTTTACTAACTTAAATTGACAAAGTGTGCAGCTATATTAAAGGGGTCATATTTTGTTTTATTTTTCACTATTTGGGCAATTTTACACAATTCCTGTGAGTATGGAACACATCTGTAAGGGTTTTTTCAATAAAATTCATTGTTATGTATTTTTAATCAAGTACTTTGGTGCACCACTTTCTGCCCTTTCAAAGTCCAAGCTGTTTTTGGCTGGGCTCCGCCCATGCGCTTTGAGTGACAGTCACCCACCTGCACTGGCAGATACCTTAGGTGGAGAGAGAGAGAGGCAGAGAGACGGAGAGAGAAGAGGCTCTCATACACGCTAGGCGTCAGCAGCCTGACCAATTTGTGTGTGCGTGTCATTGTGTTTTCATGTGTGTGTGTGTGTGTGTGTGTGCTGACGCATGGTTCTGTGGGACTACTTAATTTCACCGCGGGGGGGGGGGGGGGGGGGGGGGGCATAATCCCACGGGACAATGCATTGGCAACTTGTTTCGCATTACAAGATATACCTCTGAATATTATTGCACGGATCAGAATACGGGCGCACTATGATATTTTGCAACAGGTTGACAGTGATACAGCGAGTGCTCTCTTGACAGAGAGAGAGACATAAGTCCCCTCTCAATGCAGTGCGCTCCGAGACTCTCACCGTATGAGCTTCTCTCTCCCTCTCTATCTGTCTCTCCCTCTTTCTCTCCCTTTCTTTTTCTCTTTTGAGGAAGTGCTGACTGGCAGGGAAACCGCGTCCGCATTATTTCCACTCGCTCCGTTTTGATCATAATTTCAACGTATCACAGTTGATTGTGGGCGGGCGGTGGCAGATCAGCGCCTTCCTACGTAGGAGAGCGAGTCAATTCTGAATGGCTTGGTTCAGTGGGGGAGGTTCTTGTCTGAGCTGAACTGAAGAAACTGGACTGGCTAGAGATTTCACATCTAGTCAGTGTTGGACGGGCTGTCCCCGACTAAGGATTTGGATAGTCGACTATGATTGGCCAAAATTTGCCGTTAGTCGACTATTAGTCGGAAAAAAAAAAAAAAAAAAAAAAAGTATAATATATATTTTTTTATCATTCCATTTGGGCTGTGGGGGTGCTTAATGTCTGAAGGAGTCGACTGAAGGATTCTTGTCCTCTGCAAAAACATGCAATTGGTCCACTGATGGATACATCTTGATATTTGTCTAGTCTAGTGTGTTCATTAGATGGGTGAAATCCTCTTTCAGTGCCTCTGTGCCTGTTTTCGTAGGCAGTTAGCCTCTGGTATGCATGCCATTAGCGTTAGAGACCTCTATTCTTTTGGAAAGAATGATAAAAAAAATATATATATATATATTTTTTTTATATATTTATACATATATATTTGTTTGCATTCGACAAAGAGGTTGGCAGTCGACTACGGCTCCTTTCGACCGATTAGTCGACTAATCGACTAATAGGGGTCAGCCCTTGGTACAACCCCATATTGTTAGAAAACAATGCAAATCACTGGAAAAGGCCATTTATAAGATAGTGGACTATTACTTGGATCCGGAGCAAAAAAGCTTGATCAGGACATACTTAATCGTTATTGATTTTAATACTCACATTTCACCTCAAAGTGCAGTAAATAATTATTAAATAATATATATATATATATTCTTTTTACATAAAATCACATCACATTAACTATTTCTCTGACTACCTGGTTTTGTAGCCAGTAGTTTTGTTGTTGCTGGCATCTTTAGTATGTCAAAACTCTCACATTGCTCTTGTCACCTCATTGCATAGACTGTCTCTGTCTGGTTGATATACATTCTCAAGTAGGTAGTCGTTTGGTGAACCACAGTTGATTTTATTTCCCCCCAAATTCTCTCCTTTGGCCACACAGTGCCTCTTCCCTCTGGTCAGCCAGCCATTGGAGGACTTCTTGGCCGGCCTGGTCCCCCCAGAGCCCAAGTCGGGCGCCAAAAGGAAATCCACCTCTGAGCCAGAGAAGGAAGAAGAGGCATTTATACCGTCTTCCAAGCGCCTGCGATCAAAAGGAAATGACAGTCCTCTGCTACAGTATGGCACCGACATGCACAGCAGCAAAACAGACCTTGCAGAGGAGATGGTCAATGGCGGTGACAAACGTCGGGTGCCCGAGACGGTCAGAAACGGGTGCCACCAGAGGGATTCCCATCTGTCTGGGTTAAAAGCAGCGGACCAGGAAGCGTTCAAAGAAAAGACCGTGGAGGCTGTAGTTGCAGCGGAGAAGGTTCTTGAACACTGCAGTTCTACAGATGCTCCTACCTCGCCCGAGGCTGCGTCTGCGATCGTGGAGGACGAGAGAGGGGACATCCCTGTGTCTATGCAGCCCATGTCTCCTCATAAAGCTCCTGGTAGCGAGGATGCCGAGCTGTGTGACACGGAGTCTCGGCTGGTCGAGAGCCAATGTACATTGAGCACCGACCGTGCTAAAACATACAGTTGTCTCGGCCGACCGCCCAGTTTGTCACCCGTGAAGGTGAGCACTTTAGAGGCCGGTGGAATAGTTGAGTCTGAACTTGGAAAGAAGCTTGTGTCTGTCCCACAGCATGAGCTCTTCTGGAAGAACGAGAACAACTTGTGTTGGCTGGACGCATTGCTGGTCTTTCTGGTGAACTGTAGGACCCTGAGACGGGCCCAACCCAAGGCCCAGCCCAGACAGTCGTCTGTCTGGCAGCTAATCACAGCATACGATGAGGCCTGCACTGCTATCCAAGCCCACCAGCAGACCAGAGGTGAGTGTATGTTGATTCATCTATCGCAATTGAACAAATCATGAATTAAACCAATGCAAAGTCAATGGGGTCGATCTCCTGTCTGTACAAGCTGACTGAGGACAACTGAAGTCTACTTAATGTGCATTGTTACAACGGGATAATCCCTTTGTTCCCCGGGTCCTATGTTCCCCGGGTCCTATGTTCCCCGCTTGATTGATTAATAGATTGAACATTTTATAAATTTTTATTATTTTATTAATTATTAATGTCCGCCTTGTTTCTAACTGGTTAAGCTTAGGCCCTCTTTCGAACTGGTTACGGTTAGAGTTTGGAATCAGGGCTGGTGGTCTAAAATTTTCAATCAATCAATCAATCAAAGCGGGGAACATAGAACTCGGGGAACATAGGACCCGGGGAACATAGACATGCTCCCGTTACAACCCTGGCTTATAGGATGGGGCACAAACAAATATTTAAATAATCAATAAATGTATTAATCAATAATGAAAATAAATAGGCGGCTGGGTGGCGCAGCGGACATTGCACTCGTCACCAACGCAAGCGACACCGGGTTCGACTCCGGCTGTCGGCGTTGCCTCCGGCTTGGGCCAGTCGTCATACTAACTCAATTGGCAGAGTTAGCGGGTGGAAGTCGATGGGTGGTAATCTGGACGTTGTCGACAGCGACTCCTACAGGTCGGTTGGGGATGCCTGCACAGCAGAGACAGGAAATGGCGGGGGTAGTGTGAGCCTCCCACACGTTACACCTCGCAAATGAGAGTCCGCGCTGGCAGGTGAAAAGATGTGACAGGCTGCCTCCTCGTGTATCGGAGGGGACACGTGATGCAAGGCTTCTATCCACCCTACAACCGGGCAGTGGGGGGCATATGCGAGCAACGTTCAAGACAGGGGAGGGGAGAATTCGCACAGCGGGTAATTGGGATGAGAGAAAAATGTAAAAAGAGGAGAAAAAGTGGATAAAAAAAAGGTATGTGAATGGGCGTCAGTAAATGAGTCGTGTAAGTTGGTGTGTGTGTATAATATGTGGTGTGTGCAGTATAGGCTGGTGTTCTATGCTGGCGTGGCTGCAATGGTATTGCATGAAACTAGACATTTCCGGGGATCCGTTACTCCAGGTCATGCTACCCCCCCCCCCCCCCCCCGCCCCAAAATAAAAACATGCTGTAGATTTACTACATTTCTTAGACTTAATGTAAAGGGATGTGTTCCTCATGTTGACTTTCACCACCATCTAGATGGTGTCGTGCCAAATCAGGTGCTGCAGAAAGTGAACTCGGACCTGCAGAATCTCAGGATGTCCATCTTTAAACTGCTGCAGCCCAGACTACCGTGTCAGCTTGGTAAACAGATTAATTCAAGATGATAAAATAGAAATATTATAATAGTACTGTTGTGTGTTTGGCTTGTTCTATTTCGCTACGTCTGGCACCTTTTGGGCCAGTGCTCTGACCACATCTCTTGCATTTCTCAGGCCAGAAGGAAACTCCAGTGTTTGCTCTTCCACATCTGCTAAAGATGAATTCCTGGGCGGAGCCTCTCTTTCAGCTCACATTTCACTGGGAATTTAAATGCAATGATTGTAAAAGCACCACTAACCTCAAGTAAGTGATATAATTGTTTTCCCTGAAATGTATTTATTAGTTTATTTGTCACAAAAAATAAAACATTATAATAACAAGATACAGATGCATTGCATGCAGGATTTCTAGCCAAGGCTAATTTGCTACCTCTGTCCCTGGTTAGGCTTTTCTACTTAAATGTGGTCATTACATATCATTATCAAAAGTACATTAGTTAAAATAAGCACATAGTAAATTCATAATTTACATGATCATACAATAATTGCATCACATTAGTCATTTTACATGTGTGTGTGTGTGTGTGTTCCCTAATTCATGGCAGTGTGTGTGTGTGTGTGTGTGTGTGTGTGTGTGTGTGTGTGCGTGCGTGCGTGCGTGCGTGCGTGCGTGCGTGCGTGCGTGCGTGCGTGCGTGCGTGCGTGCGTGCGTGCGTGCGTGCGTGCGTGCGTGCGTGCGTGTGTGAGAAAAAGCATTTTGTCCCGTGGCTTTTTGAAGCCGGTTCAGGAACATCGATGTGGGTGAATGTTAAAGGTGTAGTTGTGAGTTTTGGAACCGTAGCCCAATTTAATAAGTATTGCTGAGTCCTTTCTCAGCACAATCCATGCTGATCCTCATACTAATTCCAGATAGTCAGCCACAAACCAATACAAAGTCAATGGGGTCAAGCTCCTGTCTGTACAAGCTGACTGACTTTTATAATAATACAAAAAAAACCAAGACCGTATTAACCTCTTAACCTCTTAGGCCTGAGCCCTATTACCTAAGTAAATGGAAGATTGCTCCATTTCTACAAGGTCCAGTTGCATGTCAGAAATATTGTGTATTACTAGGCTTGCTTAAATTGTGATGAAACAAAGGAGAATATGAATTATGATTTTTCTTTGCATTTTTGACCATGAATAACACCATGCTAAAAATGACCAGACATGAAAAACTGCGACTGAGCTCGTTCAGTACCTTCTTGAGATCACGTGTACAACAAATCTAAGGAAATGAATAAAGGGAAGATGATTAAACAGAAGGTTTTGTAGATACAGTACTGAATTCTGCCATCCGGACCCATGCAATTTTAATTTTTTTTTGTAGAATATAGAATATGAGGCCTATAAATTACCTTATTATAGCCAACTCGCACATCCATGGATCGGGCCAAATCTCCTCTTTCAAATGGCAGAGTTCAATTTGGATTTAGTATCACCAGGCGTGCATCGAGAATGAAGAATGAAATCTACTGTATGTACAGTTAGATTCTTAGAAACTACGGTTGCTAAATGTTGCTAAATGTTCACAGAAAATAGACATAATAGCTGCGCTCCAATCTATGCCAATAACGTTCAGTTTTGTGGTATAGAATCCAGAGAAATAAGAGAAATAAAAAAAATGCATACACAAGTAATTTTCGAAAGTTTTTCGAAATTTCAACGCTCATTGAGAGCTCTGGATGCCCTGTGCTCATAATATTATGAGCACAAATATTATGACTACAAATCATCATCATTCGGCGACGGCTGCTAATTCAAAATGCCGGATTTCCGCGGAACTATTATCACTTTTCAAAAACTAAAATCTCACTAATAACACTTTAACCTATTGGTAAACAAACGTATTGCTGCAAATATACAATATGACTGCGGTTGTGACATGGTTAGGATGTTTACCCTTGGATACATTTGAAGAAAAAAACACACCATTATGTCATACAGTCTAGACAGATTGATTTATGACGTGATGTCATTTTGGGACCGGTACTGGACCCGTCAGACTTAAGAGGTACAGTAGATTTCATTCACAGGTTTTCCAGGCACGCCTGGAGATACTAAATCCAAATTGAACTCTGCCAATTGAAAGAGGAGATTTGGCCCGATCCATAGATGTGCGAGTTGGCTATAATAAGGTAATTTATAGGCCTGGTATTCTATAATAATATTTCAAATTGCATGTGTCCGGACTCCAGATGGCATAATTCAGTACTGTATCTACAAAACCTTCTTTTTAATCATCTTCCCTTTATTCATTTGCTTAGATTTTCTGTACACATGATCTCAAGAAGGTGCTGAACGAGCTCAGTTTTTAGCATGGTGTTATTCACTGTCAAAGAAAAATCATAATTTATATTCTCCTTTGTTTCATCACAATTTACTCAAGCCTAGTAACAAACTGACACTGGGAATACATTCCATGAGATCCATAGATGTCCCTAGATACCAAGAGCATGCAAATGGACCTTGTAGAAGTGGAGCAATCTTCCATTTACTTAGGTACGTATTTGTAGTAGGGATGTCCGATATTATCAGCCTACCGATATTGGCATAAAAATGTGATATCGGAAAATATCGGTATCTGTTTAAAAAAAAATAAGATTTTTTTTTTACATTTATTTAACCTTTATTTACCCAGGCAAGCAAGTAAGAACAAATTATTATTTTATTTATTGTCAAAGTATGCATAATGTTGTGTTAATTACACGACAAGAGATATCGGTTGATATCGGTATCGGAAATTAAGAGTTGGACAATATTGGTATATCGGTATCGGTAAAAAAGCCAATATCGAGCGCCCCAAATTTTTTGGCGGATTTTCAGAAGCTAGGGCTTAACAGGTTAAGTGTTACACAGTCCTAACAGTTCTCCAGCCATTAGTTCTCCAACTATTGGCAGCAGTCCATGCGCAATTGTGTGGTGCAATATTATATATGTATGGATTGTTCACCAACCCCACCTTGAATGCTGCTTAAATGTGACTCTTCCCTCTCTTCCTGTCCGTCTGTCGTTCCAGGGTTACAAAGCCTCTTCCCACTTTTACAGACATCCTGCCTGATTGGCACCCGCTCAACGCGGCTCACATGACCACCTGCAACGAGTGCTCTAATAAGAATCAGAAAAGGACGATGGTGCTTGAGAGGTGAGGGTTTGAGCGTTTTCATTTGTATCGCTGTCCAAATTTACGGAAAAACCGTTGTCTTAATGTGTGTCTTAATTAGGTGTTGGGCCACCGAGACCCGTCAGAACTGCTTCAATGTGCCACAGGGATTCTACACATCTCTGGACCTCTACTGGAGGGATGGAACACCATTCTTCTGAAAGATATTCCCTCATTTGGTGTTTTGATGATGGTAGTGGAAAGCGGCGTTTAACATGTTGGTCCAAAGTCTCCCATAGGTGTTCAATTTGGTTGATATCTGGTGACCACAAAGGCCATAGCATATGATTCACATAATTTTCATACTCATCAAACCATTCAGTGACCCCTTGTGCCCTGTGGATGAGGGCAGTGTTGGGGAACTCTGAGAGCATAGTTTTGGAAGCTACCAATTATTTCACACTGGAAGAGGTTGGAACTATAGCAAAGCTACCCTCTGGAGAAATATAAAATTAAATAAAAAGTACATTTGCAATGAAATGGAAAATGAATAACACAAAATTAAATTACATGATGTACAGTACAAGCTTTGTGCACATGTTAACACTTCCAGTGCCGTTCACGTAGATCTACGTTTCTGACGTCCGATCGTTGAGTGCCGGAAACGTAGATCTACGTTTCTGTCACAGTATTTTATTATCTATTGCCATTCATAATTCAGCGGGGCACCTTGTGCATACTGTTCTAAGTGTGTCTGAGCTGGCAGACAGTATTATACCGCCCTCTAACGCCTTCGGCCAGTAATGCACCCCGTTAGAAACGGGTTGGTTTCTTTTCTCTACCGAGCTGCGGCATGGGGGCGGGTCCTAAACACTCCGGCAAAACACACGCTTGTAGGGGTGGTTTGGACTACTGACCCCGCCCGCCCGTTGAAGTGCAATGTCCTACAACGTCGGAGGCATGATCGCTGTGGATAACTGGAATGGCGATGAGATTATTAGATTTTTTTTTGCATTACTTCAGAGACCAGGTAAGGACACCATAAAAGCTTGCGTTGATCTGATATTTATTTCTACTGCGATTGAAGCTATCTGTGTTATAGCTGTTTGGCTGTATGCCGTTGGGTTGGAGGGGGGGGCGCGCCGGTCTAAATCACATTGCATGCGTGCACGAGGAAGGATAATAGTGATTATCTAGCGTTGATTTCAGGAAGATCCGATAATCAGGCGAAAAATTACGTGTTTATTGAATTACACAAAAACACTGTTTTCGTGTCTGTTCCCTGGAATTGCTCAGAAGCGGCCGGACTATGTTCATATTCAAAACGGAAATGTACGGATGAAAAAATAATCTGTTTTTTGCACGTTGACCAGAATCAGCTCAATGAGACTCGACAGCGTTATTAGACACATAGCTATACTATAAAATAAAGGTTTAGGTCTACAAAGTACAACTACGTTTACATGGGGTTAATGGACGGCACGGAAGTGGTCACTTCCCGGAAGGTGCGTGGCACTCAATGTGTTAATGCAAACCTAGTTAATCTCTTTTTGTTGTTGTTGGGGAGTTCCTTTTTAACTTGTTAACCAACCCCCAATCTTTCCCCAGAAGATGCTTTAAATATGTACAGTATCATGTACCGTCTTCTCTAGTTTAAACATGTATCATGTACCGTCTTCTCTAGTTTAAATATGTATCGTCTTCTAGTTTAGATATGTATCATGTACCGTCTTTAAACATGTATCATCTTCTAGTTTAAATATATGTATCGTCTTCTCTAGTTTAAATATGTATCATGTACCGTCTTCTCTAGTTTAATCATGTATCATGTATCGTCTTTAATTTAACCTCTTAAAGATGTATCATGTATCATTTTCTCTAGTTTAAATTAGGGCCGTCAGTTTATCGCGTTAATTAGATTAATTAATTACATAGCAAATGATCGCGTTATGAAAATTAACTAAACATTTATTTAAAAATTAAGTATTTCTTTATCTCATTCATTCCATAAGAACGTAGAATACACATTTACAGACTTTTTCTTTTTTAAATATGGCTCATTTGCATGTTCTAGGTTGGTATCTGATTCTAGGGACATCTATGGATCTCAGGGAATGTATTCCCAGTCTCAGAAATACTGTGTTACTAGGCTTGAGTAAATTGTAATGAACCAAATGAGAATATCAATAAATTTTTTTTTTATCCTTGACTGAATAACACCATGCTAAAATTGACCAGACCTGAAAAATCTAAGCAAATGAATAAATGGAAGATGATTAAACAGAAGGTTTTGTAGATACAGTACTGAATTCTGCCATCCGGACAGGACACATGCCATTTGAAATATGATTATAGAATATAAGGCTTAAAATGGTTATGCGATTAAAATGTGATTAATTAGATTAATTAATTACAAATCCTGTAATTAATTAGATATCTTTTAATCGCCTGACAGCACTAGTTTAAATATGTCTCATGTCTTCTCTAGTGTGCCTCCAGTGATGTCACTGCACTTTGTGGATGGGCTGCCTGACAACGACGTCACAATCTACTCCTTCAGCTTCCAGGGGGAACGCTACTCCATCACCACCGTCCTGCAGTACGATCAACAACGCAAGCACTTTGTCACTTGGATCCATAAATCTGATGGTTAGTAATAAAACATTTTGTCTGACTTAAAGGAACACACCTACATTATGGGAAATGTGCAGAGTCGGACAAGAATATAGCCTGGCTTAAATCTCCAGAAGTGTTTTTGGGTAACAGCTAGGCTAGCTGATCTGTATCCGCTCCCATTCATTTGTGCTAAGCTAGGCTAGCTTGCAGCTGGATAGCTTTCTACTTGCAATTGGTATCTATCTTATTCGTCTGACTGGTGCAATTCCCATAATGTTGGCATGTTCCTTTAAAGGGATAGTTCAGATTTTTGGAACCCTAGTTCCATTTCTTACTAATGATGATGTTGATCGGTAGAGTCCTTGCTGCTCCATGCTGTTCCTCATACTAGCTCTGGATAGTTGGCCACAAACTTTTTTTTGAGTAAACTGATGGAAAGAATAGTAAGTGAACAGATTAAAAGCTACTTTTCTTTTAACACACTGACCACTGATTTTCAACATGCATATCGTGAAGGACATTCAACAGCGACTGCTTTAACCCAAATGACGGATGATTGGCTGAAAGAGATAGATAAAAAGAAAATGGTTGGAGCTGTCTTGCTTGATTTTACTGCAGCATTCGACATCATAGATCACAAATTCTTACTTAAAAAACTTGAATGTTACGGTTTCTCCTCATCTGCACTATCTTGGATGCAAACTTATTTAGCAAACCGGAAACAAATAGTTTTTTTTAATGGGAGTTACTCAGAAGTTAAAACGGTAAGGTGTGGAGTACCCCAAGGAAGTTGCCTTGGGCCTTTGCTCTACACCATATTTACAAATGACATGCCTCTTGTCCTAAATAAGTCCTATATTTCTATGTATGCGGATGATTCAACGATTTACACATCAGCCTCAACAGCCAATGAATTAAATACGGTCCTAAAGGCAGAGTTGCAATCAGTGATGGAATGGATAAAGAATAACAAACTAGTTCTAAACATATCAAAGACAAGTAGCATCATTTTCGGTTCAAACCATACTCTAAGAACGAACCCAGTCTTGAAACTTTTGATAAGTGATGTGGTAATTAATCAAGTCCAGGAGACTAAACTCCTAGGGGTAACATTAGACAGTAAATTGTCATGGTCACACCATATAAACAATATAGTAGTGAAAATGGGAAGAGGGATTTCTGTTGTTAAAAGATGTGCTCATTTGTTACCACTAAATTCTATCAAACAGGTCATTCAAGCTCTGGTTTTGTCAAATCTTGACTATTGTCCTGCAGTATGGTCGAATGTAACGACGAGTAAACTGAAAAAATTACAAATGGTACAAAACAAAGCAGCACGTATAGCGCTTCGCTGTGAGTACAGAACTAATGTTGCAGCGATGCACAGTTGTTTAACTTGGTTACTTGTCAAACATAAATTACTCTGCTCACTCCTTGTATTCACTAGGAATATTTTTGTTACAAAGATCCCCTCAATTTTATATAACAATTTATCAATAAGTCTTGACAGACACAACCATTCCACCAGACATGCTTCTGCACGAGGTTTTACACTTCCAAAAGTGAGGTCGAATGCAATGAAGCGAACTGTCATGTTCCGTGGTATGCAGGAATGGAACTCTCTTCCCAGACATGTTAAGCAGGAGAATAGTAAATGCCGTTTCAAAATAGTGGTAAAACAACATTTTCAACCAAAGAAATTGACATTCCCTAATAGATAGTGTGTACGTAAATTAAAATGTATGTGTCTGATAAAGAGATAGGTATATATGGATGAAAAGGCATGTGTCTGATAGGGATATATTATTAAAATATTGTATAATTCTGTATTTTTATATTGTATTATGAATTTGATTAGGGTTTTTATTGTTGTTTTAATTGTCTGTATGACATGTAAATGTTGTGAGTGTATAAGGGTTTTTATTGTTGTTTTAATGGTCTGTATGTCATGTAAATGTTATGAGTGTATAAGGGTTTTTATTGTTGTTTTAATTGTCTGTATGACATGTAAATGTTGTGAGTGTATATGTCTGTAACTGTATTTTATGTGTTATGGACCCCAGGAAGAATAGCCCCAGCACTGCTGTGGCTAATGGGGATCCAAATAAACTTAAACTTAAACTTAAACCAATGCAAAGTCAATGTGGGTTGAGCTCCTGTCTGTACAAGCTGACTGACGCTTACTGAAGTCTATTTATTGTGCACCGTGTGGCGTAAACTTCAGTTGGTCTCAGTCAGCTTGTACAGACGGGAGCTAGACCTCATTGACTTTGCAATGGTTTGTGGCTAACTATCCGGAGCTAACTAACGGTTTACTCACAATTTAATACTGACTATACAATATAGTCACAATACAAGTAGACCATACAATATAGTCGCAATACGAGAAGACTATACAATATAGTCACAATAGTCACAATACAAGAAGACTATACAATATAGTCACAATACAAGAAGACCATACAATAGTCACAATACAAGAAGACCATACAATAGTCGCAATACAAGACCATACAATATAGTCACAATATAAGACTCCAATCATTTATAATCAACCAGTCGCAGCTACTCATTTTATGAGCTATAACTGATACCAATCAATAACTGGTGTATTGTTGTCAGACGATTAATCGTGACTGCTGTCTACAGGGTCCTGGCTGGAATTTGACAACTTGAAACATCCAAACTGCGTTCCCCATGTAAAGCTACAGGTCCCCGCTCAGGACATTCATATTGTCTTCTGGGAGAGGGAGACGGACGAGGCGGACGATTGCTCTGTGGCCAATGAGCTGCCGGTCCAGTCGCCAGACCAGTCCCTCTACATCCCGAACGACAGCGACATCGTCTGCACCCTCACGGCGTCTGATGACGCGAACGCCGTGGCAACGGTGGGTGATGGTGATTCGTGCATCGGGTCCACAACTCTGGTCGACACCTTCGAGGGCCTCACGCACAACGACATCATCACGCTCACGCTGGTCGAGGTCAAAGCGGACTTGGAAGTGGTGCCTTTTGATGAAGATAATCAAACTCCTGACGATAATCAAACTCTTGATGATGGTCTTTCCACTGGGATTGAAGTCACCATGTCTTCACCAGGTTCTCCTTCGCTTCATGAGCAAGCACCCAATGAGCTTCCCTCGCCTGACACTGACACTGATGACTTGTCCTGCGACCCCACGTTTAAACCTGGTTCCAAGAGGAGAAAAGTAGTTCCAAACAGACCCAAGGGGAACAAGGCAGACTCAGTTAAAAATGCTGCCAGCAGGAACAGGAAGATGGCCCCTGCTGCTGCACCAAGTGCACCTTTACAGGAAATCATCCTGCCCACACCACAGCCAGCAGCACTGAACACCTCTCCTTTGTCCTCTGCTAAAACATCACCACAGCCCTCCAAGAGGAAACCGGAGCCACCTCCACCAGTCGACCAGACCTCCCGCTTGTCCCGCCTGCTCAGCATGCACCCCCTCACCCAGCTTTCCTCTGTCAAGCCTGCGCCCGCCTCGGTCTCACAGAGAAAGCCCTCTCTCCCCAACCACTCCACGCCCAACCCGATTAGACGACAGCAGATCCCTGCAGGGCTTTATTCCAAACCCAAATCTCAGCTGAAAGCTGCAGAGATCTATGGTGCGTTCTGTGCAAAGAGCACGAAACCCCCCACTCCTCCCTCGCAGAAAAACACTCCCGGCGGCAACTCGCAGAATCTCCCGGCCAAGACTGCGGCGCGATCTAGGGTATCATTTCCTACCCCACGAGTGACGGAGCTCCCTGAAATATCCTCCAAGAAATCTGCCGGTGACTCGTCGAAGGTTCCTTGTAGTCTCGGCGATACCGAGGCCCTCACGTATAAGCTCATGAAGAAGCTGAAAGCGAAGAAGAAGAAGCTCTTGAAGTTGAACCAGATACTGGGCAGCGCTGGGGGGGAAGTCACCCCGGCACCAGACAGCACCAACCACAGCTCCCCCTACAGCAGGGGTCGGCAATTAGGTTTGGCCGCGGGCCAGATTTTCCCCAAGCCGTTGCTTGGCGGGCCAGGATCAAAAACAATGGCTAATTTAATATACTGATATTGAAAAAAGACAAACGTTTTTCTCTGGTCTGCATCCCCCCAACAACCGTGTGCACTGCGCCGCACTGCACTGCACCCACTCTGCAATCCGCCAAACAAAGTTCTCACTCATCCATTCATTCATGAACAGCTCTCAGCTGTTGCAGATCACCGCGGCGCCGGCGGGTGATGAACAGATCAGAATGCATGAAAACACGACTCACCATATTGTACCTCCTTGTTTGTTGTTAAGTCCTCCAAAATCCCTGCTAATGTTTGAAACATGTCATATCCACTCGCCGCCCTCCAATTCCAGATTGGCGTTGAATGCAGCTACTTTATCTGCCAACTTGCCTCGTTGTTGTTGTTGTTGTTGTTGTTGTTGTTGTTGTTGTTGTTGTTGTTGTTGTTGTCGCCACATATTATGCAGAGAGGACGTCGGCTCGGCACGCAAGAATCACCGACCTGTTGCGATAAACCCGTATTTTAAGTATGGCTCCTGTTTATTAAAAGAAGCGTTATATTTCCCCGTTGCTATCCAAAGATGTTTGTTTTGTTTTCTTCAACTCGCTCGCGAGTCGCATCTCGAACGCGGAAGTGAAAGTGCGTTAGGGAAATAGACACAGGGCCCGGTGGGACTATTCCATTGGTTCTCCCAGTCCACCTGACCATTTCTAGCATTTCAATTGGCTATAGTGACAGACATGCTTTTGATGACTGCCGGTAGATAGATACAGCTTCACAATAAAAGACACCCTGGCGTCCCGAGTGAATATTTCCCGCGCGTCAAATAAATATCATATTCTCAAAATAATCTGACAGGCCAGAAATGATTGTTGGCGGGCCAATGTTGGCCCGCGGGCCGCCTATTGCCGATCCCTGCCCTACAGCGTCAGCTCCAGCACCTAAAACAGCAACACTTGTTATGACAAGTTCTATGCTGACCTTCTATCGCCTGCCACGACCCCCAGCAGCCTATCGCCAGACAGCACAGGGTTCCTGGAGACCAACAGACCAGCAGGAGGCGGGAGCACCGTCAAACCAGATCTGGTTAGTCATCTGACGCCTGCTGTGGACGGCTCGATGACCGGCACCAATGATAATTTTCAGTATGGTTCAGTATGCGCTGTGTACCAAACGAATGCAACGGTACGTTAACCACCAACGGAACGCACATGCAGAACCTTTTTTTACGTGCAGAATTTCATTCAAAACGGCAAGTTCACCCCTTCCCAAAATATAACTTGCGCAAAGGGCCGGATGTTCGTTCAGCCCATGCACAACACTGAGAGATTACCTGTAATTTAGCATAGCCTCATAGTGTGGCAAACACACACACACCCTCTCTTCTCAGTGCGTGAGGAGGATTGGTGCTAGATTGAGAAGGGGCTGTCTCAATCAAATTAATGATAGTTTGCGGCATATATGTAGACACCTGAATATTTCGGACAATGATTCAATGTGTCTAACGCTAATTCTTTGCATTCCCTGTGTCCGCGAGGACGTTGTGTTACCGGCTGACCGCTCTTGATCCTCCCTACCCTAACCTTGACACTTAACTTGCTACCTCTCTTGACGGGTCCCTATCCTAACATTGACACTTCATAGTGGGACAGGATACAGATACTGGTGGTTACATTGGGCAGGGAGACACAGGTGAAGAAGGATGGGCTCAGAGCGTGGTGCCGAGGGAGGGGCTTCCTCTTCATCGTTTTCCACGGAGAGAGGAGGACGCACGGAGCTGGAGCTCCGGAGATTCACCACATGAGAGATAGACCCTGTTATGAAGCGGGTTATTAAAGAGACATCGTGGATGAATGAGCCTTGTGGATGAATGAGCCTTGTGTGTGAACGAGTACGCGATAGTTTAGCGTTTGGTTAATGCGGAAGAGACCTTGTGAATAAACCAGCAGACGAGCGACTGCCGAAGACCAGGTGGTAGATATTGTCCACCTTGCGTTAGCTGTGTATAGGCGTTATGACAGGGGGTTCACCACGACCCACAGCTTAGCTTCAGTTAGGCTAGCACCACAGTTTAGCCCGCGTGTCGGCCCACCCCTTCAGCCCAGCAGCGGACGTCACTACACTGCACGCTCCTCCAGCCCCTCCGAGCCGTTACCCCAGCAGTCACCTGCCCAGCGTCTACCCAGCCCCGCTGCCTGTTATCGCGGGATCTCCCGACGGCCATCTTACCACACGGACGGTTGGTGGTGAGAGCAGGCCCGCCATTTGGATAAGTACAGCGGCGCTCCGAGTGCTGAAACTTTATCGGTAGACATTTTCTCTCTGTGGCGCGGGCTCTCTAAGGGCGAAGATAAACGGTGCTTTGAACTGACGCTGGCAGCAATGTCTAGGGGCGCCCCGACCATTTATTATTTTGGGGAAAAGCCGGCTATAGATAGGATCTTTTATTTGATAACGTGGGCCCACTGTCAATCTGGTTTGAGTGTAATAATAATGTGTGTTTTCTTATAAAAAATCCCATTGAACTCCTTTCCCTCTTCCCCCACCTACGGAGAAGCGGAGCAGTAGATAACCCTTAAAGGGAAGAGGTTATTACTGTGTCTAGCCCAGTGTGGGGATAACGAGTCTGGTACAGAGCGAGAGCACTAGGTGCCCAGTGTGGAAATAGCCTTTATAGGTGTGGTAATTTGTAACGTGAAATAGATTTCAGTAAAGGAGACGTAAATGGGAGCACTGTGTGTGTCTTTAATGTGCATTCTGTCTAACCCTTTTCTTTCCGGGTAATGCTCATTATAATTTAACCCTTTTCCCACCCCCTGCCTATAGTCATTGTGAAAGGTCTCCACTCATCATTGAGGAAGGGTACTGCTTTGGGGAGCGAATATATCATCCATCTTTACTGCCATCGGGTGTGGGAGGGCCCAGGAAGTATTGGAAGTGTGGGTGTGTGGGGAGCTACTGCTGATAGCCCTGGAGGGCAAGAAGGACCAGCGTACCATCCCTAGGTCAGTGAATCCTAGGCCCCATCCACTCCTGCTGCTCGACCTCCACTTCAACATTCCTGGCCTACAGTCGGGGACCCAGCTGGACCCAGCTCTGCTGCGTTCTCGCTACCAGGTGGCCGTGTACAACCACTCCCATAAAGCAGGGATAATCCACCCTGCTACATATAGAAAGGACATTCATACACAGCAACGCGCCTCCAAACGGGTGTGATAAACATAAATTGATATTTTCCTTGGCATGAAACAGGAAATTGTATTTACCATTAGGGACCTGCTGTGCCTGACGCTTCTTTCTCTATTCAATAACATTTACCCTGAGGGATGATTTACAATAAAGTGTTAAAAAAGAAAAGTAGGCTACTTACATTCTTGATGCTAGAACTCCCAAAATAGCATTAGCATAAAAAAGAAGGTAGGCCAGCTGTAGTTTACATAGCCTGCATAAAACGGTCTTGAGGTTCCACAAGTTAATCAAAATCCGAAGTATTTCCAACCGCGGCTTGAGATGCTCAGAGTGCAAATCACTGTCTTCGCGACCGGTGGGCTCGGTTGTTATTACTACTCGCACTTTGTTCAGCTCAATGAAGTCGCGTGTCTCCTCTCCGTCATGCAGCGCATTCAGGCCCACTATCATTTTTTTTTTTTAAAACAAGTCGATTATTAATTTTAATATAGAATATTCATTGACAGCCCTACTTAACAGTTACTGCATCACCCCGAGTGGAACACGGAAAGCCAAATAAATAAGGTTAAACTTTCCCCCACTGTACCGAAAACCCGTACCGAACCGTGACTTCAAAACCGAGGTACGTACCGAACTGTGGTTTTTGTGTACCGTTACACCCCTAGTATTCCCACATCATTTGAAAGCTATATAGCGCATTCCCACATTTCTTGAAAGCTCTAGCGTATTCCCGCGTAATTTGAGAGCTCAGTAGCAGTCTCATATAATTTGGAAGAGACTAGCAACATTCTTGACACCAGGCGAAGGTAATGAACCAGTGGCGGCCGGTGTGAACTACATTTGGGTGGGCGCGGGTGAAGCGCACAGCTGACCAAGTGGACAGCTGACTTGCAAACCACAGTCACGAAAGGGGCTATAGTACACGTATGATCAATGCAATAATGAACACATATATATATCTTGTCATTTTAAACAAGTTACCATTCATTCATTCATCCATTATGCATCATCCGCTGCGAAATTAACAACAACACACGCTGTGTTGAGAGCGAGAGAGCGAGAGAGAGCGAGAGCGAGAGAGAGAGAGAGAGAGAGAGAGAGAGAGAGAGAGAGAGAGAGAGAGAGAGAGAGAGAGAGACAGAGAGAGAGAGAGAGAGAGAAACCACATTAACTCACTGTTTAGTTGAAACGTGGTCCAGGAGCAGGAGGGCTTGATAAAGTGTATATGTCCACTGTCCCAGACTGTTGATGTATATCCACTGTCCAGACCGCATCCAGCTAGCTTATTAGCTTATCCAAATAGCTTATTAGCACAACACAAGTACTGATGAGCTGTGTCTTACAGACTGTCTTTGCCCATTTCCGCGTCGAACAGCCTGCAAACTACCTTGCGTTCTATCGCCCTGCTCTAAGACAAACTCTAACCTTAACCAACTTTGAAAGCTTAACCGTCGAAAGAACTTGCCGTCACGCTCAGTCTAAGACAAACTCTAATCTTAACCTACTTCGAAGAGTGGCTACGCTTAACCAGTGTAGAAACTGGCGTCGGCCAATCAAAGAGCGTCTCCGAGAAATGCGGCTACGGAAAGTATAGACGCTGCTTTCTTAGATGATATAGACCGCTTGAAAACGCGCCCGGCTTCCATCATAATACATCATATTTCAACGCACAGTGCGTTACGCACTGATTGGCTGCGACGGATACAGCGATGAAACTAGTGCACGCCCACTGTAAGCGCTATTGCGTCTAGCCCAAGAGAAATGCGGCTACGGAAAGTATAGACGCGGTATTATTCTCTATCATCAGTCACTTCCTATTAATGAAAACAATTATTTATATTTGATATATTAACGTTATATTGTGCATTGGAAACACAAACATACTTAAAATGAGTAAATATTATTCATTTAAACATGTTTATTTTATTTCTAGGGCCCAAAAAAGAAAAAAAAAATCTTCTTCTTCTTTTAACCAGGGAGGGCGGCGCTCTAGCGCCCACTATCGGCCGCCCGCCACTGTAATGGACAGGTCGTCGGGACATCACATGGTTTCATCCAGACTGTGTAGTGTAAACGCCTTGACAACAGAAACATCTGAAAAACAAACAAAAAGTTAACGCTCCTTCATGCTTTAACATACTGTAATCATGTTTGGCGGAACTGGCCGACACGATTCAAGAGCATCTCTCCTGTCCTCACAAGACTAGATTCATTTTTTTGTTGATCCACTTTTTCTCCTCCTATTTTCTGTATTTTCCTCCAATCCCAATTTAGTCGTTATGCCAATTCTCCCCTCCCTGGTCGTTGCGCACATATGCCCCCCACTGGTCGGTCTAGGGAGCCCTGAAGTCCATCACATGCTTCCTCCGATACATAGGAGACAGCCAGCAGCCTCTTTTCACCTGGCAGCGAGGACTCATTGGTGAAGTGTAACGCGTGGGAGGTCACACTACCTTCACCATTTCCCTCCCTCGCTGTGCAGGCGCCCTGACCGACCTGTAGGAGTCGCTGTTTACAACGACCAGATTACCACCCACCGGCTTCCCTCCCGCTGACTCTGCCAATTGAGCCAGTATGACGACCGGCCAAGCCGGAGGCACTGCTGACAGCCGGATTCGATACCAGTGTCTCTACAGTGGTAGACAGACGCGTAGTCCGCTGTGCTACCCGGCCGCCCTACAAGACTAGATTCATGAAACTCATAACGGCATCTAAAGTGCTTGATGATTATCGACTGTATGGGAGGGAGAGTGAGGATCTGACCACAAAACACTGGGGTCTGGTTTCCAGCTGTCTTTTCACTGTTTTTTTTTGCACATAATTGTTTGGCCCAGTCTGAACATGCGCAAGGTCGCACAACACCGCTGGTACAACCTGCCATGCGTGGGGGGGGAGGGGGGAGGGGGGAGGAAGAGAGAGAGAGAGAGAGAGAGAGAGAGAGAGAGAGAGAGAGAGAGGAGACCAAAATAAAAATAAATAAGAACATTTTAAATATGTGCATTGTGCCTTTTCTGCAGTTCAGCTCCCTACCTCTTGAAACGAGCCATCCAAAATTGCAGCCACAACCGTTATAGTAAATAATGTATGTGCGTGTGAAGATATCTTAATAAAATAAAAGACCGGAAGCAAATTATACATACATTTGTTAATCGGCCATGTGGGTGTGGTCATTCTCAAAATTCGGCCCGATTATCACTATATCAAAGCCATCAAAACAGAAGGTTGAAATGAGGTGTGTACACATGACACCATGTTAAAAAGCTGGTTGATGTGGCAGAGCCTCACCTGTAGTAGGCCAGCTGTAAGCCCATCTGGATGAACGCGTCAGGGCTCATCTTGTGGGCCTTTGGAAAGTTTTTACCAAAGTGCTCAAAAACAATCACCCTGACGTCCAGGTCATGGACCATTCTGGAGAAAAAGAGGGAGAAATAAAAGACAGAGACAAATTTATGAATTCCAGATTTACAGTACTGCGGATCTGTTTTATATAATGAGTTAAATAGCATCTTTTCAGATTTACAGTAGAGGATCTGTTTTATATAATGAGTTAAATTGCATCTTTTCAGATTTAGAGTAATGAGGATCTGTTTTATATAATGAGTTAAATAGCATCTTTTCAGATTTACAGTAGAGGATCTGTTTTATATAATGAGTTAAATAGCATCTTTTAAGATTTACAGTAGAGGATCTGTTTTATATAATGAGTTAAATTGCATCTTTTCAGATTTACAGTAGTGGTTCTCAAACTTTTTACACCAAGTACCACCTGAGAACCTAGCTGGCTCTCCAAGTACCACCATATGGCCGACGTTAAAATACAGTATTCAGCTATGCACAGTTCACGCAGGAGGCAAATGTATTCCTAATACCATTATGTATTGTTAACTTTTGTCAAACAGCCACAATATACAAAGGGGTAGCACTAGAACTAGCAAACTCTTCCACACAACTCATACAATGCATGGGAACATAATAACTATTCTCACATAGCAAGTGAGAAGATAAGAACAACTGTATTTCAGCAACTCTCTCTCTCTCTCTCTCTCTCTCTCTCTCTCTCTCTCTCTCTCTCTCTCTCTCTCTCTCTCTCTCTCTCTCTCTCTCTCTCTCTCTCTCTCTCTCTCTCTCTCTCTCTCTCTCTCTCTCTCTCTCTCTCTCTCTCTCTCTCTCTCTCTCTCTCTCTCTCCTCTCTCTCTCTCTCTCTCTCTCTCTCTCTCTCTCTCTCTCTCTCTCTCTCTCTCTCTCAGCAAGCAATTGTCCTTCATTCTCTCTATCTCACACACACGCACGCATTTTATATTGATTATGTATGTGATATACGACTGATTTACACTGAATGTTTCATATTTGTATGTGTATATCTGTGAGGACCCCAGGAAGAATAGTCAACACGTTGATGATGACTAATGGGGATCCTTATAAACAAATGGTGTCTGAAAATACTGTGGTTCTAGAAGAACGCTGCAAGCAGCCATACTGTGGTTCTAGAAGAACGCTGCAAGCAGCCATACTGTGGTTCTCTAGAAGAACGCTGCAAGCAGCAATACTGTGGTTCTAGAAGAACGCTGCAAGCAGCCATACTGTGGTTCTAGAAGAACGCTGCAAGCAGCCATACTGTGGTTCTCTAGAAGAATGCTGCAAGCAGCCATACTGTGGTTCTCCAGAAGAACGCTGCAAGCAGCCATACTGTGGTTCTAGAAGAACGCTGCAAGCAGCCATACTGTGGACTTCCGGTATGAGAGCAGACGGGTAACACACGTGCGGTGGAGCTCCTGGTCAAATGAGCGAAAAAACGGATAAATAGAGACCCGAAAAGTGATATAAAGTTTATATAAAACATTGATGAGGTTCGGACTGAACGGGAGGGCGATGAAGATGATCAAGGCGCTATATCAAGAACCGACAGCGAGGGTTAAGGTGAATGGCAGCCTGACGGATAGAATCAGATTAGAGAGGGCTACCAGACAGGGATGTTGTCTCTCACCAACGCTCTTCGCCGTTTTCATAGAACCACTGGCGCAACTGATCAGACAGACCGAGGACATCAAGGGAGTAAGGATAAAGGGAATGGAATATAAACTAGGCCTATTTGCGGACGACGTGATAGTATACATGAGACAACCAGACAAGAGCTTCCCGGCACTGATGGATCTACTGAAGGAATATGGCCACTACTCAGGATACAAACTAAACGTGACAAAGACACAGACCTTAGCATGGAACTATACCCCAACGACGGAAATTAGGGAACAGTACGGGATAAGATGGGACATGGACAAGATTAAATACTTAGGGGTGAACATCACGAGAGGGGTGGGGAAACTGTTTGAGGCGAACTATACACAGATAAATCAGAACATCAAGAGAGACTTAGAGAGATGGACAGTAATGCCCTTGGACTTCAATTCAAGAATAGAGGTCATTAAAATGAACATACTATCAAGGTTACTGTACCTGTTCCAGTCACTACCGATACAAATACCACAGAATCAATTCAGGGAGTGGGACAGACTGATATCGAGGTTCATATGGGTGGGGAGAAGACCACGGGTCAGATATAAAACACTACAACTACCAAAGGAAGAGGGAGGGATGGCAGTACCCAGCCTACAAGATTATTATTATGCAGCGCAACTGAGAGCAGTGACGTGCTGGTGTAACGACAAATATGAGGCAAGATGGAAAGACATTGAAAAAGAAGGGGAGGGATACAAGGTACAAGCTCTGGTGGGAGATAGGGAACTGTTCAAAGAAAAAGAGGGACTGTTAGATCCTATCACCAAATGCACCTTGACCATATGGAACAGAGTAGTAAAAACACACAAATTAGAGAAGCAGTCAGGGGTTCTGAGATGGATAGCACATGACAAGAGATTCAAACCAGGGAGGCTGGACCATGGATTCAGAAGGTGGGATAGGGGGGGGGGGGGGGGGGGCAACAGCGATATGCAAAATGATAGAGAAGGGGGAAATGCAAACACTACAAAAACTAAAGGAGAAATTTGGACTAGAAAACAAGGACCACTTCAGATATCTACAGATTAGAGATTACTATAATAAAGAAATAAGAGGGGACAAGGAAGAAGAACAGAATGGAATAATTAGGATGATAGTAAGGGCATACGAAGGAGGGAAAGGAAGGGTAATATCAGCACTGTACCGGGCTATAATGACCAGCAAGGGACACACGACCGATTATATAAGGGAGAAATGGGAGAGAGAACTAGAGATAGGAATAACAGGGAAGGAATGGGGGAACATATGCGAGGTGCAACATTCAACAACAGGATCGAGGATATGGAAAGAGTTTGGATGGAAAAACATAATCAGATTCTTTATAACCCCAGAGCTGAAGGGAAAATATGCACCAACACAAAGAGCATGCTGGAGGATGTGTGGGAAGGAGGGGGCAAATCACACGCACATATTCTGGGGATGTCAGAAGCTGAAGGGGTATTGGGAGGAGATAGGGGAGGCAATGATCAGAATATTAGGATACGGGTTACCACAAACGGGACTGGTGCTTTACTTAGGGGACCTGACACACGAGGGAATACAAGGGGGGGACAAATATTTAATAAAGATAATGTTGATAGCGGCCAGAAAAGCAATAACAAGACTGTGGTACAAAGAAGACCCACCGACAATAGCACAATGGGTAGGAATAGTAGAGGAGATACAGGATATGGAGAGGATAACACACATGCTGAGGTTACAGGAAGAGAAATTTGGAGAAAGATGGGGAAAGTGGGAGGATTACAAGGGGAACGAAAACGACATCACAGAGGAGGAACCAAATACAACACAAGAGGGCGAAGGATAAAGGAGGAAAGAAGCTCAAGGGGGGTCTCTGAACCCGTGTCACACACCTTTGCTTTAGTTCGTTTTTTCTATTATTATTTATGTTGGGTATGACAATTATTTTATGATTCTTGTACTGTATTATTTAGGTCTGTTGAACAGTGTTGTTTTATGATATGTTTAATTTTAATTTCATGAAAGTACCCATATGTATGTCGTTAAGTTATGGATGTCAATATAAATGTTATGTTGTATGTCCATAAGTGTTAAATAAAAATTTAAGTTTAAAAAAAAAAAGCAGCCATACTGTGATTCTCTAGAAGAACGCTGCAAGCAGCCATACTGTGGTTCTCTAGAACGCTGCAAGCAGCCATACTGTGGTTCTAGAAGAACGCTGCAAGCAGCCATACTGTGATTCTCTAGAAGAACGCTGCAAGCAGCTGCAAGCTGCAATACTGTGGTTCTCTAGAAGAACGCTGCAAGCAGCCATACTGTGGTTCTAGAAGAACGCTGCAAGCTGCAATACTGTGGTTCTCTAGAAGAACGCTGTAAGCTGCAATACTGTGGTTCTCTAGAACAGTGGAGCCGGTGCGGGCGGTGATAAAAAAAAATACACTGAGAGGAGTTCAAAATGTACTTCATTGTCTGAATGTGTGGTTAACAGAGGCGAAATATAGATATGAGAAGAAGAGGCTAGGAAAGTTGAAATGTGAGAGTAGCAAGTTGAGAGCGAGCGCAGCAAGCGGGGGGGGAGCAAGCGGGTAAAAGAACGATGGGGGAGGGTACGTTTCTTTCAGCTCAACAGAAGGAAGATAACGAGTACACACCTCCAGAGCCGTACTTCCCACAGCAGGGCCACGCATTCCCTGGGGCCCCACCCTACCTGGGGGCCCCATCCCCACGCTTTTCCTTGGGCCCCACCCCACCTGGGGGCCCCATCCCCACAGCAGGGCCATGCTTTCCCTTGGGCCCCACCCCATCTGGGGGCCCCATCCCCACCACAGGGCCACGCTTTCCCTTGGGCCCCACCGCACCTGGGGGCCCCATCCCCGCAGCAGGGCCACGCTTTCCCTTGGGCCCCACCCCATCTGGGGGCCCCATCCCCACAGCAGGGCCACGCTTTCCCTTGGGGCCCACCCCATCTGGGGGCCCCATGTCCACAGCAGGGCCATGCCTTCCCTGGCGCCCCACCTTACCTAGGGGCCCCATCTCCACCGGCCCACCAGCCACCATACCCTGCAACAACCCCAGACACAACGGGAACACGGCCATACAGGGCCGCAACACCATACCCATATGAAGACGACTGCTACTCTATTCGACAACAAGAAGACGACTGCTACTGTATTCAACTACAAGAAGATGAATGCTACTCTATTCGACAACAAGAAGACGACTGCTACTGTATTCAACTACAAGAAGATGACTGCTGACCAACAAACATTTCCTTTCAAGCTCTCGAACAGTTTCACCTATCTGGGCATCAAAATAATACCACAAATAGAAAATACAGCATCAATAAATTACGAACCTATGATAGACTCAGTATTCAAATCCATAGAGAGGTGGATGTTCTTGTCCATCTCTGTGATAGGGAGGATAAATATATTAAAGATGTCCATATTACCAAAGTTCTTATACCTATTTCAAAACATCCCTTTGGCACCACCGGTAGGAATGTTCGGAAAGATTGCATCTCTCATCTCAAAATGTATATGGCGTCAAAAGTGTCCAAGAGTCCACCTATCTCTGTTGTACCTTCCATTTGATGCAGGTGGGTTGACATGTCCTAACCTTCACTGGTATTATCTGGCTGCACAATTGAGAACTGTAATGTTTAATTTGTCTAAGGGAGACCCTCCATCATGGATAGAAGCAGAAGCATACTCAGTGCAACTACCATTACATTTATACATGTATTCAGCTGAGCCAAAATACTTAAGAAAACATACTACACACCCCATAGTGCTTAACATGATTAATGTATGGTATGAGGTAAAGAAATTTATGAAAATAACCAACTCCATGTCACAATTCAGCCCTATTTGGGGAAACGTCTCTATGGACAAAAGAAGGAATAAATAAAATATCTGACCTTTACAAAGAGGGGGTCTTGATGTCTTTTGAGGAACTATCAATAAAATACAGCATCCCAAGGAAGCACTTTTTTTAAATACTTGCTGTAAATAACCCCAATAATGGTTTATTATTTTTTGAGTAATTACCTGTGTAATATTTGTGTTTAGGAATATTTACATTTACATTTATATATAATATGAATATCCAGGACTTTTTTGTTATTATAATTGATAGAAGCCTGTGTGTGTGACTTTAATTTATGTAAATCCATGTCGCGAGGCAACAGTGTTTTTCGGTCGCTGTCACTGGCTTTTGTTGACAGTTTGACAGTGCATTGCAAGAGAAGGAATACGCAACAAGTTTTAATGGACCCGTATGAGGCCATATCTTACGGTGAGAATGTTATTGTTTTAAAAAGGAATGTAATACGATGTAAAAGGATAAATAAAACAGTGATTATACCATCAGTACGTTTATAAGCCACTCAATATACGGGGATCCGTTACAGTAAGAGATTCACCTCTCCAACCGGCAATCAACGGTCTGCTCTCTAACGGAGATTACAACTAACCGTCTACTCTTTAACGGAGATTACAACGAAAAGGACGACTTCCATGAATAAAAGTACATTACGGATCTAAAGGAACACTTTTATGGATGGACAGGACTACTTTTACGGACAAAAGGGATCTGAACAGCGTTGAGTTGAAGCGGTTGTGATAAAGGGAGCAACGGAAAAAGTCAAGGAATGGATGGATCTGGTGCTATTTTGCGCGACAAGGATATTATGGAACAACAGATTGAAATTCGCCAAAAGGTAGGACTAATTCAAAAGCACAGAGAAATTCCCGAAACAGAAACAGAACAAGCTGTCAGACAAGAAAAAAAAGGGACATTGCAAAACAAAACAAATCTTGCTGATTTAGTTAGGCTGTCAGAAAGAGTGCGAATCCCAACGGAAAAAATGCTAGTTTACCGTGAAGATGAACAGAACAAACGGGAAAAGAGACTTTTTAGTCTTTATGAACAGTGGAAAGCCCAAGCACGTGAAACACGGCAAGACCTAAAATCTGACAAAACAGATCATCAATTAGCACTAGGGATGTCCCGATCACGTTTTTTTGCTCCCGATCCGATCCCGATCATGTGATTTTGAGTATCTACCGATACCGATATTTCCCGATCCGATCAAATAATTTTCTTTTCTTTTCTTTTTACTTTTTTTTTTATTCAACAAACATGACCATGTTCACGTCTTAAACTCATACTGAGGCCTTAGTTTTGGTTTTAAATTGCATATCACCATTCATTTATTTATTGTCACACAGAGCAGAAGAATTTTGCCAAAACAAACCAATAGTATCCAGCTGCAGAACAGCAGACCAACCACACTCTCAGACCCAAACGCATTTCCTTTGATTTAATTATACATCAAATGATTTATGAAGTTAACTTTTCACCTGGATAACGTCAACATTCAGGGTGAATGTAATGTGAGAAATTGGGATTAAAAAAAATTCAGCTGGATAGTATTGGTTTGTTTTGGCAAAATTCTTCTGCTCTGTGTGACAATAAATAAATTAATGATGATATGCAATTTAAAACCAAAACTAAGGCCTCAGTATGAGTTTAAGACGTGAACATGGTCATGTTTGTTGAATAAAAAAATAAATATAAAAAAAAAAAAAATTTGCCGATCCCGATCTTCGGAAAATCACGTGATCGGCCCAGATCCCGATCACGTGATCGGATCGGGACATCCCTAATTAGCACACCTTGCAGACAATTTGGAAAAAAGGAAATTTGACATCATGAAATTATATGATGAACTGAGAGTCCACGGCACGCCTGACACTGAGCTAAGGCGCAAAGTTGATGCTTGTGCAGCAGTAACGAGTGACATTGTGTAAATGGAGAATACGATGCAGAACATGAAGGACAGCGCTTGCGTGAGCTAAGTAAGCCTCACTATGCCCGGTCCATTTTTAGTTCCTCTGCTTCAGAACTGTCTGGCAGTCATTATTCCATACACTCAAATGTTGCAGCCAAGCGAGCAGAAGCAGCGGCAGAGTTAGCTGCAAAGGAGGCTGAATATAAGATGCTATTGGAGGAAAAGAGACAAAAGGAAAAAATCAGAGCTTTAGAGGAAGAACACAGGAAGGAATTGGATGAACACAAGGCCGAATTGGAAAGATTACAAGTTGAAAAAGACTTAAAGGCTGCCCAAGCAAGATTTGAAGTTTACGATGGAATGGAAGTCTTCATTTATGTCTCTCATAGATAGTAAAAACATTTCCCCTGCCGACAAGCTGCACTACCTCAAGAGATATGTAGGTGGCGCAGCTAACAAATGCCTAGAAGGGACATTCTATCGCAGCGACAGCGAAGCGTACGGTGGCGCTTGGAGCAAGCTCAACCAGAGGTACGGCCAACCTTTCATCATTCAAAGGGCCTTTAGAGAAAAGCTATCCACCTGGCCAAAAATACAGCATAAGGATGCGGAAGGGCTGAGGACCTTCTCAGATTACTTAAACGCCTGTGTGCAGGCCATGCCCCATGTAAAGGGTTTAAATATCCTAAACGACTGTGAGGAAAATCAAAAGTTAATACGGAAGCTGCCAGAGTGGATGGCCTCAAGTTGGAACCGGCAGGTGACAGCGCGTCTCAGGGAGGGAAAGGATTTTCCCAGCTTTGAAGACTTTGCCAAGTTCATGTCCAGGCTGAAACTGCCTGCAATCCAATCACCTCTTTCTTTGCTCTCCATTCAGCTGAATCCAATCAAGACAGACTGAACACAAGGGTAAGCAAAGGAAACAAAGCTAGCGCTTTCAACACACAAACAGTGGTGGAAAATAATCAACAGACAACAACAAAAGAAAGGATTAGGGCCCCTTGCATACTATGTCAGGATATCAGTCACCAGCTTTGCAAATGTCCAGACTTCATGAAAATGCAACTGGAACACAGAAGGACGTACGTCAAAGAGAAAAGACTGTGTTATGGATGTCTTAAGCCTGGTCACAGCGCTAAGGAGTGCTGGCATCGCCACACATGTGACTCATGCAAAAGACGACATCCCACCTGTCTTCACAATGACAGCTACAATGAAAGAGCAAAAAGGGAGAATTCATCACGACGCAGTGAAATGGAACCAACACCTGCTCTGTCCCTCAAAGTCACCAGCCAAGGTCAGTCAGAAAACAGCTCCATGATCGTGCCGGTGTGGGTGTCGAAAGACGAGAATCCATCCACAGAAAAACTTGTGTACGCTCTGTTAGATACACAAAGCGACACAACATTCATCGAGCAAGATCTATGTAAAGAACTACAGCTACAGACCACTTGCCCAGTCAAACTGAAACTCACTACCATGATGGGTGAAAATATGGTCTTTAAAAGTGAGCGGACATCTGGCCTGCGTGTGAGAGGATTCAACTCCATTGAGCACATCAATCTGCCTCCTGCTTACACCAAAGACTGCATACCTGTAAATAGAGAACACATACCAACACACGAAACGGCCAAAAGATGGCACCACCTCACAGCGATCGCAGACCAAATACCGCCTCTCCTCAGTTGTGAAGTGGGGCTACTGATAGGCTACAATTGTCCAAGAAGTCTTGTACCCAGGCGGGTCATAACAGGAACAGATGATGAACCCTTTGCCATTCTCACAGACTTAGGGTGGAGTATTGTTGGCTATTCAACACCACACTCTGCACAACTGTCAACCGGTCACTGTCACAGAGTAACCGTGAAGGAGATGCCTGCAGTGACTCCAATGGATGCAATCAGAATCCTTGAAACGGATTTCAGAGACACTCATGGAAACGACAAAATGGTCTCTCAAGGGGATTTGATCTTTCTAGACAAATTGAAGGAAAACATAAAGATAAACGAACATGGACATTACAAGATGCCACTCCCCTTCAGAGAGAGGCCATGCTTACCAGATAACAAACAACTTGCTGCTGTGAGGCTCAGTCACCTGAAAAGGAAGTTCGATGGAAATGAAAGTTACAAGAAGGACTACACCAACTACATGAAGGACATCATCGACAGGGGTGACGTAGAGGAGGTACGTACTGAAGGCACCAATGGACACAAATGGTACATACCTCACCATGGTGTATATCACCCCAAAAAGCCTGAGAAGCTGAGATTAGTGTTCGACTGCTCGGCAAAGTACAAGGGAAGTAGCCTAAATGAACACCTTCTCCCAGGCCCAGACATGATCAACAATCTCACAGGTGTACTGATTAGTTTCCGTCAGCATGGCATTGCACTGATGTGTGACATAGAAAAGATGTTTCATCAGTTTCACGTCTCAGAGAGGGACCGTGACTACCTACGCTTCCTTTCGTGGGAGAGCGGCAACCTACATTTACATTTACATTTAGTCATTTAGCTGATGCTTTTATCCAAAGCGACTTACAAGTTCTGTGCGACAAGACAGCAAGAAGGGTATAACTCTATCAGCTGAGTAACAATGTTCATCAAAGTGTTGCGTGTTACAGTGTAGGTTAGTTTATTAGGACAAGTGCATGACATTAAGGTTAGTCGGGTTAGATTATTTTTTTCTTTTTTTATCATTTCAGATAATGGTTGAAGAAGTGAGTCTTTAGTCGACGGCGAAAGATTGGACGGGATTCGGCTGTCCTAACTGGGATGGGTAGTTCATTCCACCATTGTGGGGCAAGGACTGAGAATAGGCGGCTTCTCTTTGATGACCCTCCGGGAGCTTGGATAGGAGTAGATCTGAGGCGGCCAGAAGATGCAGAGTGTAGGGGTCTTGAGGGTGTGTAGTTAGAGACCATTGACCGGAGGTAGGCGGGAGCGGTTCCCTTTGCCGCACGGTATGCTAGGTCGAGGGCCTTGAAGCGGATACGTGCAGCAATGGGGAGCCAGTGCAGGTCCCTAAGAAGTGGGGTGACATGGGCCGACTTCGGTAGGTTTGAGATCAGGCGGGCCGCTGCGTTTTGAATGAGTTGAAGAGGCTTGGTGGCAGTGGCCGGGAGGCCAGCTAGCAGTGCGTTGCAGTAGTCGAGGCGGGAGATGACTGTTGATTGGACGAGGAGTTGGGTGGCTTCTTTTGTCAGGAAGGGGCGTATCCTTCTGACGTTGCTCAGGAGGAATCTGCAGGTTCTGGTTGTCGCTGCGATGTGAGCAGAGAAGTTCAACTGGTCGTCGAGGACAACACCAAGGTTCTTGGCGGTCGGCGACGCGGTCACAGCTGCATTCTCGACTGTGATGGAGAGGTCGGTCAGGGGGGAGGATTTGGCCGGCAGGTGGAGCAATTCTGTTTTGCTTAGGTTCAGTTTGAGGTGGTTGGTCGTCATCCAGGCGGAGATGTCGGACAGACAGGCCGAGATCCGCTCAGAGACGTGGATATCTGAGGGAGGGAAGGAGAGGAAGAGTTGAGTATCATCGGCATAACAATGATATGAGAAGCCATGAGACGTGATAATGTTACCCAGTGATTTAGTGTAGAGGGAGAAGAGAAGGGGTCCTAGGACCGAGCCCTGGGGGACACCCGTCCGGAGGGGGCGGGTGGCCGACAGAGTCCCTCTCCATGACACTTGGTAGGAGCGGTCATTGAGGTATGATGTCAGCCATGTCAGCGCAGATCCAGCCACTCCCATTCCTGCGAGGGCCGCGAGGAGGATCTGATGGTTGACTGTGTCATCCAATCCAATCTAACCTAAGCACCCCACCTCATGAATACAGGATGAAGGTCCATCTTTTTGGAGCTGTATCTTCACCAGGGTGTGCAAACTACGGATTGAAGCAGCTCCCTACGTCCTCAATGGAAAGAAGATGCTCCAGGAAATGTGCCATCAAGGAACAGGATTGGATGACCCGATTCCAGAGCAACTGAAGCCACGGTGGGAGAAATGGAAAGATGACCTTGCTAAGATGGAAAGGATACACGTAGCTCGCTGCTACCAGCCAGCTGGCTTTGGAAAGGTGATCAAAACACAACTACATCATTTCTCAGATGCCAGCACCACAGGCTATGGCCAATGCACTTACATGAGACTGAAGAATGAAAGAGGAAACATTCACTGTGCTCTTTTTATGGGGAAAGCGCGCGTCTCGCCGCTGAAAGTCACAACAATACCCAGGTTAGAACTTACCGCAGCAGTTGTCTCAGTCACCGTGAGCAATATGCTCAAAGAAGAATTAGGATACTGTAATGTAGAAGAATTCTTTTGGGCGGATTCAAAGGTTGTGTTAGGCTACATTAATAATGAAGCTCGCCGCTTTCACACCTTTGTGGCAAACAGGGTGCAGAAAATCCATCATGACTCAGACCCCAAGCAGTGGTTTCACGTACCTACTGATGAAAACCCAGCAGACTATGCATCCAGGGGGAAAACAGTAGAGGAGCTGCTCTCTTCTGATTGGTTCACTGGCCCTAGCTTTCTATGGAAAAAGGAGATAGAAATGCCAACCGAGGTGCCGTCAGAACTACCCGTCGGTGACCCAGAAGTCAAAAAGGCTCAGACCTTTCAGACAAAGAGCTCAGAACATGTCAGCCTTGTAGACCGACTGAACAAGTTTTCATCCTGGTCTCAGGCAATCAAGGCAGTGGCGCGTCTCCTGCGGCGTGCAAGAAAAGTCAAATCATGTGACCTCTCAACAGTTGATGAAAGACAAAGTTCAGAGAGACTCATCATCAAGGACATACAAAGCCAAGCATACGGAGATGAGATAAAGCTACTAAGCAAAGGACATCGGCTACAGCAAGCTGCACCACCTAGACCCTTTCCTGAACACAGAGGGTGTGCTTAAGGTCGGAGGCAGGCTCAGCCGTTCATCTTTCCAGAGCACATTCAAACACCCAACTGTCATTCCTCAGGGATATCACATGACGAATCTGATCATCGCCCATCATCATGAAAGAGTGAAACATCAGGGTAAAGGCTTCACCATCAATGAAATTAGGTCCAGTGGCTATTGGATCTGTGGACTGAGCAGAGCTGTCGCAACCTACATCCGTCAGTGTGTGACGTGTCGAAGGCTGAGAAGGCCTGTTGAAGGCCAACGGATGAGTGACTTGCCTGTTGAACGAACAGAACCCACGGCACCGTTCACATACTGTGGGATGGACTGTTTTGGCCCCTTTTTGACAAAGCAAGGAAGAAAACAAGAGAAAAGGTATGGGTTACTCTTCACCTGCTTCTGCTCTAGAGCCATTCACATTGAGATGCTGGAAGACTTGTCCACAGACACTTTCATTAATGGACTGAGATGCTTCATTGCATTAAGAGGTGCTGTGCGACAAATTAAATGCGACCAAGGCACAAATTTCATGGGTGCAAAAAACGAACTGAATGCTGCTTTGAAAGAGTTGGACACAGACAGACTGAACACATTTCTTACAGAAAAGCAGTGTGACTTTGTAACGAATGCACCTCATGCCAGCCATGCAGGGGGCGTGTGGGAACGGCAAATAAGAACTGTGAGAAGCATCCTCAGTGCCACTCTGCTGCTCGCCCCTGGCAGGCTCATTGATGCGTCATTGCGCACCTTCTTTTATGAGACCATGGCTATTGTGAACAGCCGTCCACTCACGGTCGATACTCTAAACAGCCCAAATAGTTTAGAGCCACTTACTCCCAACCACCTGATCACAATGAAATCCACTGCAGCCTTGCCTCCACCTGGCAAATTCGAAGAGAGGATCTGTATGGACGAAAGAGATGGCGTCAGGTTCAATACTTGACAGAACAATTTTGGAGTAGATGGAAAACGGAGTACCTCCACAGCATCATGACAAGACATTGCTGACATAACACTAAAAGGAACCTGCAAGTCGGTGATGTAGTTATGGACAATGATGACACCTTGCCACAAAGCCAATGGAGGCTTGGGAGTGTCTCAGAAGTCATCCAGGGCAAGGATGGACTTGTGAGACGGGTCAAGATCTTGTTTGGAGATAAGGGACTGAACCACAAAGGAGAGCGCAACGGCAGGCCCTCCATAGTGGAGCGGCCTGTCCAGAAATTGGTTTTATTGCTAGAAGCTGTTTAAGCACTATGCATTGATGACATGTGATATTGTTTTGAATTGAATTATATTATATATTATATTTGAAGGTTTACTTTTAGTAAAAAAGAAAAGAAAAAGAAAAACATTATAATTTGGTGGGAGTGTAAATAATCCCAAGAATGGTTTATTATTTTTTTAGTAATTACCTGTGTAATATTTGTGTTTAGAAATATTTATATTTGGGGAGGCTACGTGGCGTAGTGGGCAAGGCGCTCGCCACGAAATCTGGAGACGCTGGGCTTGCCTGTTCGAGCCCAGTGCTCCACATTTGCTTTCAGTTTAGCTGGTTGTCTGTACTAATACACATTGGCCATATTAGGGGGTGGGAAACTGATGGGTGGGGATCGGGCGTTGTGGACAGCGACTCCTACAGGTCGGTTGGTGCGCCTGCGCAGTAGAATCAGGAAGTGTCGGGGGCAGCGTGAGCCTCCCACGCGTTACTCCTCGCCACTGAGAGATCGAGCTGCGCAGGTGAAAAGATGCGACTGCTGTTACCTCAAGTACCGGCGGGGACTTGTGCTATGTATGACTTAGTCCACATTGCAGCCGGCTTGTGGGAGGCAAGAAACAGCGTTCGTGACAAGGGAGGGTTGAATTGGATGATACGAAATTGGGATGGGAGAAAAATATAGAAAATGGGAGAAAAAGTGGATAAAAAAAAAAATATTTATATTTACATTTACATTTATATATAATATGAATATCCAGGACTTTTTTGTTATTAGAATTGATAGAAGCCTGTGTGTGTGACTTTAATTTATGTAAATCCATGTTGCGAGACAACAGTGTTTTTCGGTCGCTGTCACTGGCTTTTGTTGACAGTTTGACAGTGCATTGCGAGAGAAGGAATACGCAACAAGTTTTAATGGACCCGTATGAGGCCATATCTCTTACGGTGAGAATGTTATTGTTTTAAAAAGGAATGTAATACGATGTAAAAGGATAAATAAAACAGTGATTATACCATCAGTACGTTTATAAGCCACTCAATATACGGGGATCCGTTACACTTGCAATTGAGAAGTTTAATTTCCTCTCAGCAAAACCATTCACTGGTAATTCCTACACTTTCATCCTTAGAAAAAATGATCATCAAGAACTGCAATAGCAAAGGCTTGATATCACTGTTCTATAACTGGCTTGTATCTGGTTCAGAGGAGACGTCAATACCTATACTGGAGGCATGGAGGCTGGACTTGGGAGAGGAGATCTCAAACGAGGACTGGAACAGAGCGTGTGAGGAGGCTCAGACACAGACAGCCAACACTAGCTTAAAAATACTTCAATACAAATGGCTGATGCAGACTCATATAACTCCTGTCAAACTGAATAAATATAACAGCTGTCGTGTATTTATCTAAATGAAACAAGAAATATAGCAACTAAAACTGTACAAAATAATAAGACGGAAATGCTGATTTGACAGAAAGGAGCAGGAAACACCATGTTAGTTATGGCTGTGGCTATAGGCCTAAAGATAGGAGAATTGAGAGGACATCGGCTCGCCCCTCACCCGGCCAGCTGGCAGGAAGCGAGGTTTGCTTATAGTAGTTGGTAAGAGATAAAAGAGGAACTAATTATCTTAGAACAGGAAACCAACTGAAAATAACAGTTGGGGTCAAAAGGGTTTATTGACACTAAGCTAAAGCAATTTCAGGTTACAACGGCAGCTGCTGACTAAGGCCCAGAGGTCAGAAAGGTGACACCGACGGTTGGAATCTCCCTTACACATCCAAGTAGAATGCCACCAGTTATCTGTCATACAAAATTACATTAGATAATAGGTTTAGCAAGCCAGAAAAGTTGACAATAAGTGAACCGAATACAAAGACATCGGTTGTTAATTAATGTTAATACTGAACCAAATACTTAGTGATCAAATAGAGCTACTATAGATTACAGATTACTTTAGAATAGGAAATACAAACAGTAGGATAAATAGTTCAATCAAATAAAGTAAAAAGTGGACCCAACTGAAGACAAGACGGTGAGTCACTGTCTAGACAATAAAGAATTATCTTAGTATTCTAAAAAGCAATTACAGAATGGTAAAGTGTTTGTAGATGGAAACAGCTCATGTTTGATTATCGGTGCACGGAGAGCCAGTCGGTGTCTCCCCAAGTTAGACTGTGTAAACATTGTGTCACAAGAACAGTAGGACGTGTCACTCATTGAAAAAGATCCCCTAATAAGATAATGGCTAAACAGCCAGGCGGATTCTACTGTGAAAACTTTGTGTCAGCATACGAGGCTGACGTTTCACTGAGCGAGGAGATCCGTTAGCCAATGAGAAGACCGCTGGAGCCTTTGAGACGTGTCAGCACGTTTCAGAGACTCGACCACGGGGGGCTGGGTCTTTTCTCCTATATAACCCAGGCATGAAATAGGAGACAGGAGAAGCGCTGAGACGAAAGCGAGACACACACAGGCGGAGAGAAGGATCCTGGAGAGAGACTGAGACACAGACCTGGAGATGGACTGAGAGACAGACCTGAAGACCTCGAGAGCCGAGCCGGACACTCACAGAGCCACGGAGACAGACGATGACAGAGGATCGCTTCGCAGCAGGAGATCCTGCCACGGAGAGAGACGAAATCAAGCGCTCCTTGCTTGAGCGCTGAGACACACGGAGACCCAAGGTTGCCCTGGCAACCACAAACCACAAGAGAAGCCGCGTGTTGTCATGGGAAACCCGAGAGACAACAAACACCACCACCGGAGAAACGGCTCTGATCGGCCCTAGCTGATCAGATCATGGACAAAACTGCCACATCAAAGAGACAATTAGATTACAGTAAAGATCTTGTACTGGTTTGATTCATAGCTGTGGTTTATTTATAAATGGAAATAAACACACCAGTTTGTTTTATTCAGACCACCTCGTCAGCTTCTTTCCTTAATTGAACCGAACATCTGAAATACCAAACAATGCAGAGAAGAATGGTAAAAGACTATACGATCACAGAACTTAGATATAGAAATAAATGAAGATAGTATACTTCACAGCAATACACCAGACAGTTGATTTAAATGTACAGAGGCTCGGGGAACTTTTATACACTGTATTTGGGAAGGTGACTGTCGTAATCGTCCAAAGGGTTTTTAAATATTAAGCTGGTTATTGGACAAGCAGGCGGTTTCCTTAGCAGAGATATAAAGAGGCCTGTTTTGGGTGTAGTCCATTTACACTGTGATGAGAGCAGAGTTAACAGTCCAGAGGGCAAGGCCTTTGTCTGTTAGCTCTCTGTTAGCAGAACTCCAACAGATGGGCTTGCCTGGAGGGAAGTAAGAACAATAAAAATAACTGCATTTAGTGGACCATGACAGTTGGCCACCAAACGGCCTCAAAAAATAGGCCTTAAGATAAGCAGAAGACGGATGAAGTCAAAAGATAACACTAGGACTGTTTAAAATAGAATTGGAGGAATTTTACGAGAGCCATTGCCATTGTTGCCTAGATTAATATTAGTGCAGGGGACATTAGGTTGCAGTCGCCTCACACATTTTGATTAGGATGGGTTTCGCACATACATTATTTTTACACAGGGGGTTAATTCTGAGTAATGTTGAAGTACACTGGCTGGGGAATTGGATCACAGGACATGCAGGGTCTTCTTAAGTGTTATCCACAAAATACAGGGGTCTGCAATTAGGTCTGGCCACGGGCCAAATTTTCCCCAAGCCATTGAATGGCGGGCCAGGACCAAAAACAATGGCTAATTTAATATAATGATAGTGAAAAATGCAGCACCGCGGCGAGTGCATACACATGATGCACTCGCAAATGGGGGACCCTGATGTAAACAAGACAAACGTCTTTCTCTTGTCTGCATCCCTTTAACAATTGTGTGTATTGTATTGTACCCATTCTGCAATCTGTTAAATAAAGTTTTCATTCATTCATTCATTCATGAACAGCAGATCAGTAGGATGGGCATTTGATGTTCATACAGCACCGCGGCGAGTGCATATACACATGAACAGCAGATCAGAATGCATGAAAAGTAAACACGACTCACCATAACTGCCCTGCGCTTGTTCAGTCCTCCAAAATCCATGCTAATGTTTGAAACATGTCAAATATCCACTCGCCGCCCTCCAATTCCAGATTGGCGTTGAATGCAGCTACTTTATCTGCCAACTTGAACACAGTTTGCCTCGTTTGCTATCGCTTGTCGCCAACAAGTCACCGACCTGTTGCGATAAACCCGTATTTTAAGTATGACTCCTGTTTATTAAAAGAAGCTTTATGTGTCTTGGAGGTCGTAGGCTCCTCTTCTGGCTCCTCAGTTGGTATTTCCCCGTTGCTAAGAAGCTATCCAAAGACGTTTTTTCTTAACACAATTTTGCTAACATTAGTCCCGAACGCGGAAGTGAAAGTGCATTAGGGAAAATATACACGCGACCAGTCCACATGACCATTTCTAGCATTTCAATTGGCTATAGTGACAGACATAGATATGATGAATAGATAGATACAGCTTCACAAAGACACTCTGGCGTCACAAGTGAATATTTCCCGCGCATAAAATAAATATCATATTCTCAAAATAAACTGACGGGCCAGAAATGATTGCTGGTGGGCCAATGTCGGCCCGCGGGCCGCCTATTTCCGACCCCTGTTGTACAGGGTAATGCTCTTGTTTGATTTGTCTGGCAATAGCTAAAAATGGGTTAAAACGGACAATCTGCGGTGATGTATAATTCACGTTGATTAGCCAGCCGGCTAGCAACATTAGCTTCATGTTAAAAGGGCGTGGGGTTTTAGTAAATTACGGAAAATGAGTAGGCGTCGAAAGGTATGGATAAGGTGTTTGATATCGGGGGAAACGGGTGATACGGGATAGTGTAAAGGTTGGTAGTGAATTGGGTTAATTTGATATTTATGGGGTGACTACAAATCTCGACTCCCGGGTGCTGACGTACATACAATGCTCCGGAGGTAGGGGTTTGGAGTGTGCCGTTGGGCTGGCTAACAGCTGTTAGCTTGGATGTGTGTTTGAGATGCTGCGTGCGAGTCTGTGGTGGTTGATGTTATGGTAACCTTGACTGGTATTTCATAACAAATCCATGTATGTATAAATTAGTTGGAACAAACAGTTGCAGGCGTCAGTGTTGTGTGACATTCTGGGGAGCCTTCAGGCAACTCCCATCATGCTAAGACTATTTACTCAACTGTATTTAGAAGAACAGTTGGAGACACAGGGGGCAGGTCATAAAAGCCCCCGCATGCTAAAACTGTTTGGGACACATTCAAGGAACTATTAATTCAGTATACTTTATATAGGGAATCTGGTATTAAAATATAGACAATACCACATTGGTTTAATGCTGAATAAATATGTAACTCATTACATTAGAGCTACTATGGTATATTGACTTGAGCAGACTGTTAGATCAACCCTGAAACTGCAAATATCTGTTATAATAGTTAATTCAAATAATGCTTTAATATTGAACTGTAGCATTACATAGAGTCTACTAGAATGATTAAGATCCCTCCACAGTAGTATGGGAATCTGCTGACAGTAAACTCTCAGGGTAACAAAACAATGAAGATGCAAATGTAATCAGCGTTAGAACAAAGGGAGTAAAAAGTCACACCCCACTGGCAGCAGAGAGCAGCTGGTCTAAACAGCTAACAGGAAGAATGTGCTTACTAATAATAACTATATCATATTAATCTATCTGAGGTATTAGAGCAAATTGTATTTGAATATCATTCAGAGTGTCAAACTAATTATGAAGATAATAGTGTCATTTCACTCTTGTTGCCAACCATATATAGAAAATAAGTCTCAATTACAACGGTTTAGTCTGGTAAAATACACGTATCAAGTTATTCTTTATCACTGTTTGATATCAAAATGTAAGCCAAGAGTAAACTGTGATAATATTAGAAGTGTGTAAATTCATATACACGGGAGATACATCTTGTAAAATGTTTATTGGAACATGCCTCTGTGAAGAAAAGGCCACAGCCGACGGGGGCCATGGGCCCCCCCTCTGATGCAGGAACAGGCCCACACACGGACAGGAGATCGATTGGGGACAGCCCCCACAGAAGAACCAACCTGATTGGACCAAAATGATTATGATTGGGGGAAAATGATAGTATTTAAGAGCGAACACAGTGTTAATTCAGGAGCCCAAACAAACCCAGGTCTGCGGCTCCCGCTCCCACCAGAAAATGCTGTTTGCTGATTATACGTGAGTAAATCATGGCCCCATGGTTGGTTAGAATAACATGTAAAGATACCTATCTTAAGAACCAGGCTTACTCATGTGTAAAATGCTTACAGTAGATTCTCTATTTTCATTGATGTTAACGTGACTGATGTATGTACATGCGGGGTTTGATGTGCAAGCCTTATTAATCCTTTGTAGAAGACATGTGTTAATGTGCTCTGAATAATCCTTATATGAAAAAGCAACCTTCTAATTCACTCTGAGCCCCGAGGCAAATAAATACTGAGTTTGAACCATAGTTCCTCTTGGCCTGACCTTCTTTCCTCCTTTCAGAGAGCAATCGCATTGTACTGCAAATCACCTTAGATATTGATTAAGAATATACCACAGATATGGTGCCGTTTTTAAGACCCGTTCTGATTTGTTCACATATTGAGAGCAAGCAGTAAAAAAGGACCGGGGGTTGAGGTGATTTGCAGTGCAGAGTTGTTGTCTGTCTGGGAGGGAGGAACGGGGCCAGCAGCACCAGTTGGGGCCAGGGGTGTGGATGTTGTTTAGCGTACAGGGGGGTGGGACGGTAAAGCAGGGATGAGTTCTATTACGTTAAAGAAGAAAAAAAAGCAGCGCTCCCAGATTGTTTAAGTCTGTATCGGCCAAAGTTAGGTAGTCAAAATCACAACATTGACTCTGGCTTTGCCGGTGAGACCGGGAATCAGACAGGAGCGCAGATGTTTAAGTTAAGCTCAACCGCAATCCTAGACAGAAGCACAGAAGTTAAGCTCAGCCATGCTGCTAAATAGGGGCACAGAAATTTAAGAGACCAGGACCGTGTTTCTATAGAGACACAGAAGTTTAAGAGACCAGGAATGTGCTTCTGAAATGGGAGAGTAGATATTGAAATGACCAGGAACGTGCTTTCAAGAAGTGGTTGGAAGCGCCGTTGAAAGAGAGGAAAGAAAGGGACTTGATTAGTAAATACAACCCAATATTGTGTGGAAATGCTACAGTATGGATTAGGGAATAGCATGGGGTTATAGTACTGTTTGATAATCGCTGCCGTTGAACGTGTCGTGAATCAATACGGGGCTATGACAAGTACATTTAGATGTAAATGGGTTCGAAATCAAGCTTGCGTTTGGACAAGAATGATGGCGAAAACAAATAGATGAGGATGGCTGTCCGAACTCCTGGAGAAGGAGGCGGGCGGGCTCGTACCTAGTGATGGTTGTATTAATGGAAGGAACTTTGACCATGTCCCGCTAATTCTCTCTCCTGCCGGGTTTACATTTACATTTACATTTAGTCATTTAGCTGACGCTTTTATCCAAAGCGACTTACAAGTTCTGTACGACAAGCCATCAGGAAGGGCACAACTCTATCAGCTGAGTAACAATGTTCGTCAAAGTGTTGAGTGCTACAGTGTAGGTTAGTTTATTAGGACAAGTGCATGACAGTATGGTTAGTTAGGGTTAGATAATTATTTTTTTCTTTTTTTTTTTTAATTCAGATAATGGTTGAAGAAGTGCGTCTTTAGTCGACGGCGAAAGATTGGACGTGTTTCGGTTCAGGCGGGCTGAGAGATGTGGGGGAAATGGTGCAATAGTGTGTGGTTACATGCCTTTTGTTGGACAATGGTCAGTAGAGTCGAGATGAAATAGGTTGGTGCAGAGGGAATTACGATATTGGTTTTGATCAAGTAGCCGCCGGGCCACGGATGACGTTGTGAAAGATGTAATCGTTATGAAGTTGGATAGACATGCTTAAAATATTGAGACCAACACCAAAAGTAGCCTGTGTGATACAATATAGCTTTTGACTGTAGCTTGCGATTTTGTTCAAGCTTTGGGTAAGGGATGGGCATTTTTAGGTTGCCTAAGAACCAAATACCATCCTGCTGAAAGGGGTGTCTATCTGAACGATTATCACGTTGTGCGTGGGCTCGTAGAATGGGGGAAGTGGGTGAAGCGTAACGATCATTAAAGCCATGAATTGTGCAGGGTCATTTAGGCGTGGATCTCAGAGATCACACGTAGGAAGGACGGAATTGCACTGCGTTTTTATGTTTGGTAACTGATCGCTGCCAATCATCTGTGGCGTTTGGGAAGTGCAATAGTGGTACATTCTGAATTGCCAGCTGGGGCTTCCGGCTTTTCAGAAGATGTAAAGATGAGAGGGAACGTTTAGTTTAGCTGCAGGGCAGCAGCGGGAGGTTTTTCGTGTTTTTATGTACAGCGGCTGCGTTTGAGCGTGCGTTATGTGTCTGGTACATTCATGCTCCGTCGAAAGTCGCCTCTCAAGCGGCGAGTAAGTGGACGTGTAAGATGTCTGGCATAACGGCAGTGGTAAATTTCCAGGCCTCATTCCAGCACGTACACGATGGCACGAAAAATAAGCATGGGTAAGGAGTAAGCTCACACATGGCAGATCGTTATGGTCGTGGAGGTCCCAAATGGTTTAAGGAGATGCAGACGAATGAGAGCCTACTTTGGGTTGAGTGTGTAAAAGCTTAGAGTTTCGTCCAGGCTTAGCCGATACCCGGCGTGTTTGCGGGCGGGGAATTTGCACTGGAGTAGCAGCTTTTCTACCTCGGTCCGGCCATTTAGCGCTGGGTTGAGGACGGGATCGATTTTGCCTGCTAGCCGTGAGACAGTTAGTTTAAATAAGGCAATATGCGGAAATATCCCAGAAGGAGCCTGCTCGCCTGAGGCGTCTGCATCACTGTTTCGGCGCACGACTTAAGTAAATTAAGCTCTTAAAACGATCGTTTAGTTTAGACCGTACAATGTAGATGTTTGTTGCACGTAATATGATGAGAATGCACTTAGGACGGTAAGAATGCGTGTATAGAAAGTGTTAAAAAAAGTACTGTTACGTGGCGAGGCTAATGGCTAAGCTAGGCTAATGGCTAAAGCTAACGGCTGAGCTAATGGCTGGCTGTTAAGGTCAAGCTAGTATCTTCACATCCGTTGACAACAAGCCTTTGAACCGGAAGTCGTTCTAAGCGAAGCTAGGCTACCTATGCTAAGCTAAGCTAACGGGGCTATTGAGCTAAACTGTGCTAACAATGCTGATGTGCAGGGTACGGATGATTCTTTTCATGTTGTATGAACGTACGTTATTATATTTTATACTGCGTGTGACGTAGGGTTGCGTTATACTGGAGACAGTTGACATTGTTTTGTGTAGAGTCTGTAGCATTATGCAACTTGTGACCGCCAGCGGCGGGATAGCAGAGCACGACTTCTGTATTAATAGGAAGTGTCGTAGCGGCCATTTTGGACAGGAAGTGCCGTAGCGGCCATTGTTGGACACGTGACCGTATTTTTGACAGGAAGCCCCGTAGCGGCCATTTTAGTTGTAGTTTTTTATCGTCTTGTTCCGTTGTCTAATGGCGGAGGGAGAAAAATGTGTGCAGCTCTGGTTAACGAGATTGGTAAGTGGTTTGTATTTTTGCTTTGTGCTGTAAACAATGATCTGGGAGTGGTTTTGGTTGTGTTACTACAAGTTTTGTGTGGCAACAAGGGGGGAGATGTAACATGTATGATGATTAGATTATGGGAGATAGTCAATGGGGGAGGAATTCAATAAGGGTTTGGGCTGCAAACAATGCAGTGAGTCTATTAAGGTGAAATTAATTAATGAATACATGCCTGTATCTAGTTAGAATTCACAACTTAGCTACTTGGGGTAAATGTATCATTAATAAATAGGAACATATATATATACATTGGACCTGTAAACTAGGCAATAAAATGTTACACAAGTATATATTCTTGACCAAGTGGGGTTTGAGAGAAGCTACAGGCTGAGTTAGGAAAGCGCTCTATACTGAAAAAGACATAGTGCTTGCATTATGTTTAATTAATACATCTGCATTAGAATTATATATCACATGTGTACGGAGTTAACGTTCCCAGAAAATCCTGTTTACAATTTTTTACTCTTAGCATGTTGGAACTAACCACTTTTAATGTTTTATTTCTAACGAGTGGTGCTTATATTTGTAGTATGCATGAATATTGTTGTGTTATATTGCAAATTTTAAATCTGTTTAGAGTGCAATTGTTTTGAGATTGTGTTTATGCTTGTTTTAAATTGTTAAATCTTTAATACACAATTGGTTTACATAGGCTGATGTTTTATATTAAGATTGGTTGCAAGTCCTTGAATCATAATAGGATAATTTAATGATGGGGGCTTGTTTATATGATTTTAATGATTAAATGATTGCGTTTACAGTAGTTGAAATGATATGCTATTCATTCCATAGTTCTCTGTGCTTATGATACTGTCTGTGACTATAATAGCAGGCAGATGTATGTCTCTGGGGAGGGGGTTAGCTTCTCCCTAGGAATGTGTGATAATTCAAAACCTAAGGGCGGCTTGCCTGTGGGGGATGAACTGTGTAATTAACCCGTTGTTGTTTGCAGGAAATTATAGAGAATGTGGTCTCAGTTCACGGGAAGCCACGGGGATGGGTGTGCAACTGTTGTTTATGATGGGCAACTGTTGTTTATGGTAAGCAGCTGGTGGTTGTAGTGGCTATTTACGTCACAAGCCAGGGGGGATGGTAAACCTGTTGTTTATGTTCACTGTTACTCACAAAAGGGATCTAGCCTATCTTTACAACAGGAAGACAGGTCGGAGGTGAAGATTGCGGAGCACAGTTGGAGAAGAGATAACGGTGGAGGTATTTTTACGCCAGGGCCGTGAACCATGACCAAAGGCAGTATGAGGGTGATAGGATTACAGAACAGGAAGATGAGACAAAGTGCTAATTCAGGACAGCTGAGGGAGGAGTGAGCAAAGTAATTACAATAGGAGCCAGTTCAGATGCGGTTATTTACGTTAGATGTGGCTGACTATTTGATTGAAGGAATAGCCTGAGGTTATCACGGTTCTAGTAGGCCGGGGTGACTTCAGGTTGAGAAAGGGTACTAGACCTTTCGTAGGAATGAGAGTAGGAATACAGTAAGGAGACTGTAGTGCAGATGTAAGGGTAGATTGTGTTTAGCCTGAAGAAAGCTGACAGCAGGAGAGAAGGAAAACTAACAACTTGTTTGTGGACCTGAGTGATGATTAACAAGTTATGTGTGTGTTGAATGACAAGGTTTATTTTTTATTTTAAAAGCGGTGGTAATTTTATTTGATTACTTTCATTTGATTTGATTTCTCTTGAATGTTTTGTATGGATGAGGTATTGAATTTAAACTTTTAGATTTCTTTTCCATTTTTTATCTTTGTTTGTGTGGACTGACATGTGTTTGAATGGAGCCTGTAGAGGTGTCAAGTCACAGAGACATGTTTGAATGGAACAGTTGTGTGATGATGATGAGTGTGAAATGAGTGCATGTGGGTCACCACGGAGTGAAAAGGATGAGTGCATGTGATGTTTGGAGCTTGTTATTTTTATTACGTTAATGTTTTTAAATGTGCGTGGTGTGTGTTTATTGGAGTGTATGACTTTGTTTAAATTCCTTTTTCTTTTGTGTTTAAATTTGTGTTTAAATCTGTTTTTTTCATGATCTGGTGAGAGAGAACTGGAGAAGGCTGAAGGACGTCAGAACAGGATGTCATATGAGCTAAGTAGTTCAATCACATTGTGTGGATTATCAAGATGGCTTCTCTTACAAGTATGCTGTTATATTGTGTAAAAGAATTTGCATTGAGCTTTGTCTCTTCACAGCTCAATCGAGGGGGGGAATGCAGATCAACTCAGAGGACGCATGGAATACATTACATTAGAATATATGGCACGGTAACGTAGAATTTCATCTTCCCTGCTTCTCTGCAGTCCAATGGTGGTCAATTACCAAATTGTGGTGAGAGAATTCTTGTATGCGGAGACCCCCATCTCTACAGAACCCCATACAGGGGGGGGGGGCAGGTTGTAATAACTGAACAGATGTGGTTTGGAGAAATTTCCAGGCTAAAAGAATCGTCTGACGACAGGTTGTCATGGGATAATAGATGACTAGACCTGGGGCATGTGACCTGGCCTGAAACATGGCTGCAGCCGGTGGCTGCTAGACACTGAGGGGTCGGAGCCGGTCTGAGGGCTGAGCTGAAAATGTGTGGACGAGATTCTCTGAGGATTTATGAAGTTTTGGTTGGACTGTAGGGAACAGGGAAATGACTGAACGATAGCTACTGATGGTCACAGTTTGTGCACATTTGATTTGGTAAGACGCGCAGACAGAGGGATAGATTAACACAACGCAGGGTAAGAACATACACATCGATTAGGGTCAAAGTGAGGATAGATAGTGAACAAATTTCATTGAGTGTCTGCTTTCCCCGACCGAACTGAAGCTGTGGAGACCAAGGTGGTGAGTTTATGACCAGTATGTGGTCATAAAGGGGGTAGGATAGATGGGAGAGTCAATTGATGAATTATGCAAAATGCGATTGAACTATTGTTTAAGAAAGAATTAATAGGAGAAAGAAATTGATGTAAAATGAATATTGTGATACTAATGTATGTTTTCTCTCAACCAGATCATCTAAAAGAGTGTGGGAACAACTTTCTGTAGATTAAGAATACTGGGTATTAAATTGGTGATTTTTAGATTAAATGTGTAATTAAATGTGTAATTTTTAGATTAAAAGTATTAATTGTTTTCAACAAATCCAAAGTTGTTGTTTAAAAGGTGGGCCTCTGGCTATGAGCCTTGAGGAGCAAAAGCTCATTGATGATATGTACCAAAGAATAATGAAAAAATTGAGAAAAAAAAATTGAGAAAAATTGGAACAAATTATGATTTTTGTTATTATGTTAAATTGTATGGTTAGTATTATAGAAATCAAGTCAAGATACTGGTTTATGACAATGTAAATAGTCAAAGTGAGGATTTATGGTATCCTTGACTGGTATTTCATAACAAATCCATGTATGTATAAATTAGTTGGAACAAACAGTTGCAGGCATCAGTGTTGTGTGACATTCTGGGGAGCCTTCAGGCAACCCCCCTCATGCTAAGACTGTTTACTCAACTGTATTTAGAAGAACAGTTGGAGACACAGGGGGCAGGTCATAAAAGCCCCCGCATGCTAAAACTGTTTGGGACACATTCAAGGAACTATTAATTCAGTATACTTTATATAGGGAATCTGGTATTAAAATATAGACAATACCACATTGGTTTAATGCTGAATAAATATGTAACTCATTACATTAGAGCTACTATGGTATATTGACTTGAGCAGACTGTTAGATCAACCCTGAAACTGCAAATATCTGTTATAATAGTTAATTCAAATAATGCTTTAATATTGAACTGTAGCATTACATAGAGTCTACTAGAATGATTAAGATCCCTCCACAGTAGTATGGGAATCTGCTGACAGTAAACTCTCAGGGTAACAAAACAATGAAGATGCAAATGTAATCAGCGTTAGAACAAAGGGAGTAAAAAGTCACACCCCACTGGCAGCAGAGAGCAGCTGGTCTAAACAGCTAACAGGAAGAATGTGCTTACTAATAATAACTATATCATATTAATCTATCTGAGGTATTAGAGCAAATTGTATTTGAATATCATTCAGAGTGTCAAACTAATTATGAAGATAATAGTGTCATTTCACTCTTGTTGCCAACCATATATAGAAAATAAGTCTCAATTACAAAGGTTTAGTATGGTAAAATACACGTATCAAGTTATTCTTTATCACTGTTTGATATCAAAATGTAAGCCAAGAGTAAAACTGTGATAATATTAGAAGTGTGTAAATTCATATACACGGGAGATACATCTTGTAAAATGTTTATTGGAACATGCCTCTGTGAAGAAAAGGCCACAGCCGACGGGGGCCATGGGCCCCCCCTCTGATGCAGGAACAGGCCCACACACGGACAGGAGATCGATTGGGGACAGCCCCCACAGAAGCCCCCACAGAAGAACCAACCTGATTGGACCAAAACGTACTACTAGACTGTTATGATTGGGGGAAAATGATAGTATTTAAGAGCGAACACAGTGTTAATTCAGGAGCCCAGACAAACCCAGGTCTGCGGCTCCCGCTCCCACCAGAAAATGCTGTTTGCTGATTATACGTGAGTAAATCATGGCCCCATGGTTGGTTAGAATAACATGTAAAGATACCTATCTTAAAAACCAGGCTTACTCATGTGTAAAATGCTTACAGTAGATTCTCTATTTTCATTGATGTTAACATGATTGTTGTATGTACATGCAGGGTTTGATGTGCAAACTGTATTGATCCTTTGTACAAACATGTGTTAATGTGCTCTGAATGATCCTTGTATGAAAAAGCAACCTTCTAATTCACTCTGAGCCCAGAGGCAAATAAATACTGAGTTTGAATCATAGTTCCTCTTGGCCTGGCCTGACCTTCTTTCCTCCTTTCAGATAGCAATCGCATTGTACTGCAAATCACCTTAGATATTGATTAAGAATTTACCACATGTGCAATTTAATAAGAAACGGTTGGTACTGTGTAATGTGTGTGATCGTGTATGTTGAATGATATGGAAAGATTTATTGGGGAATCTGGGGGAACATGTGATGACAGGATAACACATTGCATGTCCCTGTTGACTGGTGTGGATGGCATTGTTGTTTTAAAAATGACTGTGTGAATGGTGCGTTGTGAACGCGTGTGATGTTCAGTTATTATGGGGGGTTAAGGAGGGGGTAGGCTCCCCGAACCTTAGCCCCAAACAGGCGGCGGTGGAACCGTGAGGTTCCGAGGGCACGTAAAATCCATAATATAGTGCTGGGGAGATACTGAAAGGCCCCCGTGTCTAATGAAAGATGACCAACATCTTACCGTGGAACCGTCTAGTCAGCACAGATGTCGCATGTAAGGAAATGTGGGCACTGTGTGGTACGTTGATGACAATCAACACCTAGCAGAGGGGGCGATGTGCCAGAGGGGCGATGCACCTTTGTGAACAGGCGAGGCTGGTGAAAATGGTCAGTTTCCAGACCGTCGGTTTCTAAACTGAGTGGCTGATAGGTACTACGGACAGTTAGCCACTTGGGGTCCTGACTTAATGACGGACTGTGAGGTCACTATCGACTGGGTCACTGGCCGGTCGGATAGCATATGGTATGAAGACCATAAATGCGTCCGGCTCAATACAGTCAGGCCACAATAAGCTAACTAACCGACGTTAGTATACAAGTTGTGCTTCTGTGATCAGTGTTTTTGAAAAGAAAATGCTGGGAGCAGAGGGATAAGGTGTGTCGATTCAGAAGAATCTGGATGGTAAGACCTAAGAATTGGAAAGGGACCCAGCCTAATACTGCGCCCGAAGGTAAAAGAAGGGGCCTTTTTCCGTTCATGGGAAGAGACCTTGGCCCGGAAGTGGAGACCTGCATCTCTGTTGGGGGAAAGGGGTCCTGCGTCGGGTACAAGGCGGCCCTGAGAAGCCAGTTGTCCCGACGTTCGGTTTACCTGAACTCATTTGGGGAGAGGTGTATCTAAGTAGGGGAAGGAGTGCATCCGAACGGGAGAGAGGTACTCTTAACTGGAGGGAAGTTGAAGGGTCAAAGCGCTGTAACGTATCTCAAAGTTGCGTACGTGATGACGTCGTCACATATTGGTCATTTCCGGTCTGATTTGTAGTTTTGTAGTTTTATTATTAGACTGTTTTTCCAAATGGGTTGTTGCCGGGAGGTATGCTAGGGGGCGGTGTTGCCTAGATTAATATTAGTGCAGGGGACATTAGGTTGCAGTCGCCACACACAATTTGATTAGGATGGGTTTCGCACATACATACGTGACGGTGGGATAATAAATACATTGGGGGGTATTTTTATTTTTACACAGGGGGTTAATTCTGAGTAATGTTGAAGTACATTGAATTGGATCACAGGACATGCAGGGTCTTAAGTGTTATCCACAAAATGCTCATACATACATATGCAGTGCTTGTACAGGGTAATGCTCTTGTTTGATTTGTCTGGCATTAGGCAGTTAATTGGCCATCTTATGGGAGCTAATTCGTTGATATAGGTGTAATTTTTTTAGGCTTAGTTAAGTTTTAGTTATGCAGATTTTGTTGGATAAGGGTGGCTGTACAGGGGTAATTACATGGCAGGTAGGAGCAGGTTACTTGGATGGGCTCTCTCTCTCTCTCTCTCTCTCTCTCTCTCTCTCTCTCTCTCTCTCTCAGCTCTCAAAAAAATATATCCATGTCTTGATACACAAATCACGTGCATATCTGAGGAATTGAGGTTAAAGAGCTTACTGTGCTAGGACACTACTGCCTGCAATAGGCAGTTAATTGCATGGGGTCTCTTAACTATGATTTGACTGTGTTCCCTATTGTGTCAACAAGGGGGACCGCTCGGATACATTATGTACGGCATGGGTTGGGAGGGATTTGTTTGTTTGTCATGTGTGAGGTTGTGACTTAGGTTTGATCGGGCGCTGGGGGAATGGACTGGGGGTGGTTTGCAATATCCCTTATGTGCAGACAAGGGGGGCAGTGTTTGTGGTTGCCTGAGGTGGTCATGCTGTTCAACGTTGTTGTTGGGGGATTGCAGGTGTTGTGGTAGGAAGCACACCAGTGGAGGAGGAGTTTGGGAGCAATAGCTAGGCCGAGGAACAGGACATTCCCAACGAACGTGGCGAAAGTGGCTAATAGATCAGAGTGCTATGTGTGCGGCTTGGTCCCCCACTCTGCGTCAAATGGACTGCCGTTAATGGCGCTCCCGTTGACTGATTGTCACGAGTCTGTGTTAGAGGGACAGAGGGTCACTGACCAATGTAATATGTTGGGGAGGGAGCGTCTTTTAGAATACCGTGGGACGGTTGAGCACACTTTGAGGAAACCGGCTACCAGTACTATACGACAGGCCCTGACTTGGAAGAACACCTGGAGGTGGGACACTGAGGCGGAGCTCAAGAGACGAGGAACTACCTGGGGGGAGGCAGAAAGGACAGCCCAAAGTCATGTTGGATGGAGAAAAGTCGTAGATGGCCTATGCTCCATTGGGAGCGATGGGCCTAAATAAGTAAGTATGATCGCGGCTGAAGTTGAATAAACACTTTATGAAAGAGAAAGTCAAAATAATTCCAAGATCATTCAAAGATTACACACCTTTGCCACATATATTGGCTACAAACATAATCACTGCAAAGTTATAAAAAAAAAAATAAGAATCTGATCAGACACAATGGTTCCCTTTCTAATTTCCTCAAAAACATCTAGTCTAGTTAATGTGATCAATATTATTTGACAATTGATGCTTTTTGTTGGACATTTCAGTCAGTGAGCTCATACTTTGAGCTAATTTTATAGTTAAAATGATTGAGACAACGCAATCTTCTGTCTTCGTTGTGCATGCATGCGTGTGCTCACCACACACGATACATGTGTCACTATTCTGGCAGTGGCTACTGTTATTATAGTATTGTAATGAAAGGTCTGTTATTTAATGTTTGTGTAAAGGTCCATTTTAACTGTTGATGGGTAGTGCATCAGTAAAGTGAATATGGTATTGTGCTCTTGCTCTGTTTGAATAGGTGGAGAGAGTGGTTAACTGTATTATAATAGTAAATAGAAAAATATGTTGTGCTCTTGCTTTTTTCTTTTTGAATGTGGAGAGAGTAGCATTGCTAGTGCCACAATAGTTTATTTGAGGTTCATAACAGTACATTGTACTAAGCAATTGTTGGCTCATTAGTTTGTGATTCTCATGCACTAAAATTCACCAGAATGCAGGAAATTAAGTCTTTGTAACAAAAATTGTCCTGGTGGGGGACCCCCAGAACCCCGCTTAAAAAGTGGCCTGACTGGGGCTATATTTCGTGCTATATCTCCCGGTATGAATTATTTCCCCAGTCCGGCCCTGATGTCACAGTATGATGTCATAATAGACATTCTAGAACATTTGTGTATCTATTCAACAATTCTCTCAGAAGATATCATTGTGCATTTTGAAACAGGACTGAAGATATCAACTGTTAAACAACATAGATTGAAACCTGAATTTCTCAAACAAGATGCCTTTCCTACCGTTTAGCCGTGGAAAGGTGAGTGTTCACTAGGGCTGAGCCCAAACGTTCAAACCTTCGTTCGTTACTTTGGCATTCAAATTCTAAATCAACATTCGATTTTTTTATAAAGAAAAACTAAATGTTTGTTTCTTTTTCTATTCATTCTGTTTAAACCAATGGGGTTTTTCTTCACAGTTGCAGATACAGATTAGGCTATACCAATATAGTATTAAAATAAACTGATGAGTTATATTCATTAGAAAGTTGATTTAATTGATTTAGTTGGGCTGGGGCTTCTCCCTGGGCTGGGGCTGGAAAGTTGATTTAAGGTGAGACACCCCAGGTGAATAGGCAACAAAAAAATTTGAATAGATATCACTATGAAACTTTCCCAGTTTGTTATGTACATAACAACTTAGAAGAAATGTATTGCAAGTTTTCTGAGATCTTATGTTTATATATGCAAAATAGGCATTACCTAATTAACACTATCAATGCCGGCCTTGTTTACCTTTTTACCCCATTGAATGCCATCATCCACTTCAATGTTAGCGTTAAAAACGCATAATCTATGTTTTAAATTATGGCTATGTGTCTAATCTGCCCGTCGCTTATCAATGACTTGTTTGCAGTCAACATTGTCGAAACGGATTGTTTTTTTTAATCGGTTCATATCCTTTTTATAGCATTTCGAAAAGCTATCGTTCTCTCGAAAATGTTTGGAAAATAAAATTTTAAGATTCCCCCATAAACGCCATTTATTGGAATATTCTCGAACACACTAGACACGTTGTCATTTGTCTGCCTATTTATTAATCGTTTTCAAATAAACGCTAGATTATCGATAGTATATGTGTACTTATGCACGCTATAGAGGTGGGCTGAAAAATCTATTCTCTCGTTTCCTCAAGATCATACACACACGGCACATGCTGATATCTCAGTGAATACAGCTAGACATTATAGAACATTTGTGATGTCACAGTATGATGTCATAATCAAACATTCTAGAACATTTGTGATGTCACAGTATCATGTCATGTTGTGATGTCACAGTATGATGTCATAATAGAACATTCTAGAACATTTGTGTATCTATTCAACAATTCTCTCAGAAGATATCATTGCGCATTTTGAAACAGGACTCAAGATATCAACTGTTAACCCTTGTGCCTTGTAACTGACAGAGTTGGCACGGTAGTGCATGAAAAGATTGCATCACGTTCAAGGTCATAAAAAACTTAATTTGTAATATTTCGTTCCAATTCTTTTTTTATGAATACCACTATGAACCTAACTCAACATATCTATCAAAGATTCCAAAGGTTATGGTTATGGTTAGGGTTAGGGGATTGTTCCCCAACACTGAGCAAGCACAGGGCACAGGGATGAGGTTTTTCCTTCTCGTAATCTTTCTGTCTGGGTAACCCTAACCCTATTACCTAACCCTAACCCCCTAATGGCAAGAAATAACCCACTATGGATGGTTTGAAAGCTATTATTGTTAACTTTTGTGTTAGAGGGTTTCAAAATCTAATCTTTTCAAATTCTGTGAATATATGGAAAATAAGCAAACAGACACAATTTCATGACATAATCATCAACACAGCCACCGTTTGGACACACACAAAAAAAGGCTAAATACAGGAAATAGTTGCTAAGGAGGCACAAGGGTTAAACAACATAGATTCAAACCTGCATTTCTCAAACAAGATGCCTTTCCTACCGTTTAGCCGTGGAAAGGTGAGTGTCCACTATAGGGCTGAGCCCAAACGTTCGAACGTTCGAACCTTCGTTCGTTACGTTGGCATTCAAATTCTAAATCAACATTCGAATTTTTTATAAAGAATTTTTCTTTTTCCTATTCATTCTGTTTAAACCAATTCACAGTTGCAGATAAAGATTAGGCTGCTATACCAATATAGTATTAAAAGAAACTGATGAGTTATATTCATTAGAAAGTTGATTTAATTGATTTAGTTGGGCTGGGGCTTCTCCCTGGGCTGGGTCTGGGGCTGGAAAGTTGATTTAATGAAAGAAAAAAACGAATTTAATCAGATTAATCACTTTATTCAAATTGAGGATTTAGTTTGAGGATATAAAAAAAAAAAAAAAAAAAAAAAAAAAAAAAATAATAATAATAATAATAATAATAATAATAATAATAATAATAATAATAATAATAATAATAATAATAATAATAATAATAATAATAATAATAATAATAATAATAATAAATAAAATAAATAAAAACTAAGGTTCAAACGTCCGTTCGAAAAACCCTGACGAAGTTTGAATCCCAAAAACAGGCTTCGGGGACAGCCTTAGACCTGAGCATTGTTACTCATGTGTACTGTAAGTTACATAATGCTGGTATTGGACATGAGCCTTGTTTCTCACGTGTACTGTACATAATGCTGGTATTAGACATGAGCCTTGTTTCTCATGTGTACTGTACATAATGCTGGTATTAGACATGCGCCTTGTTTCTCACGTGTACTATACATAATGCTGGTATTAGACATGAGCCTTGTTTCTCATGTGTACTTACTGTGCATAATGCTGGTATTAGACATGAGCCTTGTTTCTCATGTGTACTTACTGTAGTCTGTACATAATGCTGGTATTAGACATGAGCCTTGTTTCTCATGTGTACTTACTGTGCATAATGCTGGTATTGTACATGAGCCTGGTTTCTCATGTGTACTGTACATAATGCTGGTATTGGACATGATCCTTGTTTCTCATGTGTACTTTTCATAATGCTGGTATTAGACTCAAGCATTGTTTCTCATGTGTATGTTTATTAGGATCCCCATTAGTCATCATCGACTTATTGACTATTTTTCCTGGGGTCCTCACAGATATACACATACAAATATGAAACATTCACTATAAATCAGTCATATATCACATCAATCAAAATAAAACAAGAAGGTCATAGGTGAATCCATTTCACCATACCTTTAAAACAAAAACAAAGTAAACAGAAGAAGTTTGGATAACATGGCTGCAGCTACACTCATGCATGACATATATTGATTTCTGTTATGGTTTGAAACCGACCCCAATAGCACAACACAAGACAGGTATGAGAGTTAGCCAAAAACAGGGCATTATTTATTTAATACAAAAAAGCGGCACTCAGCCTTTAAGGGGGTAAAAACATAAAACGTCCATGAACACAAAAAAGGCGGCACTGTGCCTTTAACGGGCGAACAGGCTGGGAAAAAGTAACAGGGATCTTCTTCGTCCCTACAACCGAGTAGGGCTCTGCGGCTCGGCTCTGCCAAGGAATCTTCCTCCTCCAGACCAGACGCTGCCCACGGGCAATGCAGCACACAGGGGGTCCGAGGGGAACGGGGTGAGAACACGACATCCTCCCGTGGAGTAATAGGGAGCGATGGCGAGCCTCACCCCAGGAACCAGGACCACGAAGAGGGAGTTGGGCAGTAGCCGGCTTGACGTCTGGAGTGGGAACACTGGAATCCTCCCGTAGAGTATTAGAGAGCGAAGGCGGTGTCCCACTCCAGGCAAACGGCGACAGGTGGTGACGGGTGGCACGTCGTCTCACGCCGGAGACGCGGCAGTAGAACACAGGGGTTCCAAGGGGAACGGGGTGAGAACACGGCCAACCTCCCGTGGAGTAATAGGGAGCGATGGCGAGCCTCACCCCAGGAACGGGGATCACGAAGAGGGAGCTGGGAAGTAGCCGGCTTGACGTCTGGAGTGGGAACACTGGAATCCTCCCGTAGAGTATTAGAGAGCGAAGGCGGTGTCCCACTGCAGGCAAACGGCGACAGGTGGTGATGGCTGGCACGTTGTCTCACGCTGGAGACGCGGCAGGTGATGGTAGCAACAAGAACGACCCGACAAGGAGTGGAGGGGAGTCTGCAATACAAGTACTCTCCCGAGCTGATCGCAAACTCCCAACAGGTGCGTGAAGGTGAAAAACCGCACGCCCCCTCCTTCCGGATTATGGCTCCTTTACGTTTATTTTTTAAACTGTCCTTGTTTTCCGTCTGTGTGATATGTAATGGGATCCTATTCCAATATGTTATGGCTCTATACATTGCAGTTTTCTTGAGAGCATTGGTTCTAGGCAGAGGTAGGGTAAAGCGACTAATTGAAGCATGTCTGGTATTATGGTCATGTCTATCATTGGTGGATAAAAGCATAAAATACAATTGAGTGGGTTTACCCAAGGTACAAATGCTCTTTAGAAACCTAATCAAACTGAATGGGGTAGCACGCGGTTTGTTCTAGCTCTCGTCAAATCTCTACTTTATTTTAATTTAATAAGCTTTCTACTTCACAAAACTTGGTGAATTTTACTCAGGGTAAATTGTTTAAGCCAGTGGACAATATTTTCACGGACAGATGGCGGCGAACCTACGTAAATACAAATACGCCGGACCGGCCTCCAGTAGGCCCGACAAAGCCTCGACTTCTAGTCCCATTTCCAAGCCGCCGCTAACCACATCGCCATGGATGCCCGGCGTGGACACTGCAGCCTTGAAGGCGGAGATTCTCCTCGCGCTAAAATCGGACTTTGCAGTGATAATAAAATCAGAATTGAAAGGTGCACTTTCCAAAGAGTTCAACCTTATTAGAAACTATCTGAAAGAGATGAAAGCAGAAATGCGAAGTTGTATTGTGACACTCCACGAGGATGTGGACAAAATGGGGGTCTCAATCAAGGACATGGAAGACGGTCTTTCGACGTGGTCAGACGAGGTGGTAGCGTTACAAACCACAGTCAAAGACTTAAAGACAGAGGTGGCCGGTCTCAGGGGAAAGTGTGAGGACATGGAAGGAAGAATGAGGAGGTGTAACGTAAGGATACTAGGAGTAGCTGTGATGGATGGCTCAAGCTCCACAGCGTCGGTCTCAAAACTACTGACAGACGTGCTACAAACGGATAATGAGGTGCTGGTCGACCGCTCGCACAGAACACTGGGGCCGAAGAGGACGGGAAGCCACGCGCCATTGTGGCTAAACTTCACTATTACCAAGACTGTCGAGGTGCTGAGCCGGGCGCGCACCCAGGCTCCATTACAGATCAACGGAGTGACTATTGCAATCTTCCCGGACTATGCCACGAGCGTCGCCAAAGCCAGAGCTGCGTTTTTTACGGAGGTGAGGAAGTTACTACGCGGCCGAGAGGACATCCGGTACGGCATTCTTTTTCCAGCCCGATTTCGCATCACGTACAAGGGAGAAGATAAAGAGTTCATCGATGCAAGTGAAGCGATGGGCTACGTCAGAAAGTACATTGTGCATGCAGCAATGGGAGAGGTCGGGTAGGCTACCTTTGGTACACACAATGCTAGCGTTCTTAAAAAAATGTAAAATAAAGGATTCTCGAGATACTGTTTGTTCTGCACATCACTATAAACTTTTTCGATCAGAAAGGGGATATACTCGGATATTTATATGTTATATCTGTACCGTACAGATGTTGTGAATGATGTGTCATCTTGTCCTCAACGGGTTACTACTTGCTAAAAGGTCACTGTAAAATCTGCTATTTAACAATCTAGTGTAACGAGCCACCTATTCAGCTTCAAGAATTTACCACTGGTTATTATTAAGCTATATAATTCACTCAACATCCAGCGGATCTCTGATCCTATACTAACAGCCACTTATGATGTACAGGTGATGTGAACAGTGTATAATTTTGGCTCCAATAGGACAATATGTGTATACACATACAGACATATAAACATGTACACACGCTCACACCTACTCTGACGCACACGCTCGCACACCTAATGGATACACTATCTAGACATATCACACACACGTAGGCGCATATTACGCGCATGCACAGACACACATATAGACACACACGTTTACACACTACACAGACACATGGGCATAGACCCACACACTCACACCTACACACTCATACACTTACATCCCGGCTGTGTCCGATACATCCACGCACACACAGGCAGACCCCAGGTGGTGAGAGCAGGCAACTGCACCTCCTCATCCATCACGCTCAACATAGGGGCCCCCCAGGGCTGTGTTCTGAGCCCCCTCCTCTACTCCCTGTACACACATGACTGCGTGGCACAGCGGAACAACAACACAATCATCAAATTTGCTGATGACACAGTAGTGGTGGGCCTGATCTCTGCCAACGACGAGAGGGCCTACCTGGAAGAGGTAGAGAATCTGTCACAGTGGTGTCAGGAGAACTGCCTCTCCCTGAACGTCAGCAAAACAAAAGAGATGATTGTGGACTTCAGGAGGTCGGGGGTCAAGGACTACAGCCCCCTCAGCATCGACGGAGCACCGGTTGAGAGAGTGAACAGTTTCAAGTACCTCGGAGCCCACATATCCGAGGACTTGACATGGACCACACACATTGACAGTGTTGTGAAGAAGGCACAACAACGCCTCTACTTCCTCAGGCGCCTAAGGAAGTTCCAAGTCAGTCAGAAGATCCTTAAGAACTTCTATTCATGTACAATAGAGAGCATCCTGACTGGCAACATCACCTCCTGGTTTGGGAATAGCACTGCACAAGACCGTAGCAGACTACAAAGAGTGACACGTTCAGCCGAACGCACAATTGGAGGGGGGCTTCCCACCCTCCAGAACATTTACAACAAGCGGTGCAGGGGTAAGGCTAAGAGAATCATCAAGGAATACAGCCACCCGAACAACTGCCTCTTTGAACTGCTGCGGTCAGGCAAGCGATACCGGAGTCTTAAGGCGAGCACAGAAAGACTCAGAAGAAGCTTCTATCCCCAGGCCATCAGGCTGCTCAACGAACAATAAACACTATGCAACAACCATCAAATGCACACAGCACACACACCCACACACACTCACTTTAAACAAACAACACACGGCAGCACCCACAAACAACACACGGCAGCACCCACTAACAACACACGGCAGCACCCACTCTCCACACTTTAGATCACCTAAACACACTTTATATTTATTTATTGGTAAAGGATTTGCACTACAACTCGTACACCTTACTGTAAATTGTACCTAAATTGTACCTCATCCCATTTCTGCTTTGCACTATATAGTATTGTATATTAGTACATTGCATAGTATATTGTATATTGTATGGTAACTCAGTTACTTCTATTCTGCATCGAACATTGTACATATGTCTATACTGAACACTGTGGCCTCTATTTTTACTTCTATTTTACATGCTATACTATTTTATTTCATACTTATCTTGTCTAGCACAGTCTCTGGAGCGTAACAGTAAGAAGCATTTTGTATAAAAGTATTCTGTACTTCTGTATGACAACTATTAAAGAAACTTGAACTTGAGAAACTTGAGGTTCACGTGCACGCAACTGCACAAACACTGAAGGGCACACGCCCAGGCACACACCCATTTATAGACACATGGACACACGCACGTTCGCACACACACACACCCACACTCCCACGCATCTTCCAATTTGTTCTATATCACCCAACTAGTGGTCTGCAAGGGCCTTGAAATAAAGCCAGAGCCCTGCCCGAGCCCGTGAACTTCAGGCCCTGCCCGAAAATAAGCCTGACTGTAAATAATATTTTAAGCCCTAGCCCGCGTGAAAACCCGAAAAAAAAGTATTATTATTATTAAAATATAATTCTTTTTTGTATTTGTTTTAAATATTCGAAACATATGAACGTAATAAATAAACAAAAACGAAAATGTCCAATAGGTCTAACTAAATAACACATGCTGAAAACTAACAACCATTCTATAGCTATATCCACAGCAGCCTCGTAAAACGTATTGAAGGCTATAGAATCTTCTTTGACACCCACACACACACACACACAACACACAATAGCCTACTCAGTCACTATACAAACAAACAGAAAACAGAAATCAGATTTCGAGCAGAGCAACATAATGAAAAGCACAACAAAACAGGTAGCGACCCAGCAAATAATAAACATCACTCACCACGACGTCAGCAACGCGTTGAACAACGTTAACAAAACTTCGCCAACCGGCTACATACATCAAAGAACAAATTAAAACGTTTGCCAACTGGCTATATTCCAACACAACCAATCGAGTTCTCCTCTGAGTTCTCCCTGCGCGCTGCGGTAATTACATCCAAATGTTTCTCTGATGACAGCTTGCGCAAAAAAGGCAAAAAAAAAATTAAAAAAAAAACGGCGGTGCCCGGGCCCGGCCGAGCCCGAATTATTTATTTAAAAAAAGCCCTACCCAGCCCGTCGGGCCTGGGCAAGGTTGCAGTGCACTACACCCAACCAGGCACCCATTTCTGTGTTTAACGGGGCACGTTGGTTGCCCTTGTTTGGGAGCATGGTGGTCGGCCTTACTCCAGGGCCTGCTTAATGTGATGTTGTTAATGTTAATATATTACTGTTATGCTTACCGTTTACCGTTGCCACCTACAGTATATTACGTTACCTGGTTGGGTGTATCTCACTGGGCAGCTGCAGATTTCATATAGTACCAAGATCTGAGTAAAAACATTAACGTTTACTTTTCTTTTCTTTCTCTTTATTATTTTCTTTTACCTAAGGGGCTCGACGAGGGCCTGAGCGGCTGGCTCTATAGAGAACCTCCAACACAAGCACATTTATGTGTGGATTCGTTTCTGAAGGGTATTTTGGGCACCTTGTTTTTTTATAGGTGTCAGGGGGGGGTTACCAGACTTGTACATTCAACATGCTTAATCGATCAGACATCTGTTTTGCTTTTCACCTGCAGGTGTGCTGAGCAGGTATAGGTTGTATCGTCAGAGGTATAGGTTGTATAGAAAAATTCCACAATATTTGGGATCCTTTCCTAACTTTCTTTGAGGGTATGGAAGCGGATAATGTGACAGAGGCGATCTGACTGGCCTTCCTAGTCTCTCAGCTTGTTATTCTTAGCACTAATGATTGGAAGTAGATACGGACCACTAGCCTAGCTCTTGGTCAAAAACGCCACTCCCTGAGTTTTAAGCTAGGCTTCCATTTAATTGCTTCTAAGCTATAGGCTAGCTTGCAGCCAGATATATATCCATCTTGACTGACTGCAGAAGATGGTAAGTGCATTTCCCCTAATGTTAGTGTGTTCCTTGTACACCTACAGTTCTCTGTTGTTAAACACACAATATCTGTCTCCCAACCTCCCAAGTTTTGGCTAATCTCAATAGTGACTGTTCAAGTCAAATCAAATGTATTTGTAAAGCCTGCAACACGTAATGTCCCCAGCTGGACAAGTCTTCTTTAAACAAGTCAAGAAGAAACATCACAATAAATCAGGAACAAAAAAAACCATCATAAAATCCAAAACAACACTCCCAGACATAGCCCAGCGAAGGTAAGGAAAAACTCACTAAAAACCTAGCAATATGAAAAAAACACCACAGGCAATGTGGAGGAGAGAAGCCTTAGAAGGGCTGTTGAAGTGAAGTTTTCAAGTTTCAAGTTTCTTTAATAGTTGTCATACAGAAGTACAGAATACTTTCATACAAAATGCTTCTTACTGTTACACTCCAGAGACTGTGCTAGTCAAGATAGTATCAAATAACATAGTATAGCATGTAAATTAGAAGTAGAAAATGAGGTCACAGTGTTCAGTATAGACATATGTACAATGTTCGATGCAGAATAGACGTAACTGAGTTACCATATAATATACAATACTATGCAGTGTACTAATGTACAATACTATATAGTGCAAAGCAGAAATGGGATGAGGTACAATTTAGGTACAATTTACAGTAAGGTGTACGAGTTGTAGTGCAATCCTTCATCAATAAATATAAAGTGTGGGGAGTGGGTGCTACAGTGTGTTTGTTTAAAGTGAGTGTGTGCTATAAAGTGTGTGGAGTGGGTGCTACAGTGTGTTTGTTTAAAGTGAGTGTGTGCGTGTGGATGTGCGTTTGATGGTTGTTGTTGTGTAGTGTTCATTGTTCGTTGAGCAGCCTGATGGCCTGGGGATAGAAGCTTCTTCTGAGTCTTTCTGTGCTCGCCTTGAGACTCCGGTATCGCTTGCCTGACCGCAGCAGTTCAATGAGGCAGTTGTTCGGGTGACTGGAGTCTTTAATGACTCTCTTAGCCTTGCCCCTGCACCGCTTGTTGTAAATGAACTGTCACACTCTTATCCCTCCATGCCTCAACCAGTCCTGGTAGGTCCAAGGAGTACGAGTCGCATTCAACATCTCTTCCGGTTTAGCGTTAGAATGGAGTAGGTCGCATGTGACACAGCTGCTCACCCGTTATTTTTTTTTTCATTTTAAAAACATATTTATAAACCATTAATGCGTTTAAAACTTGACGCATATATCAACTAGATTATTAACTAACTATATTGACCAAAAGAATCGAGATGCCAAACACAAGGAAAGACACAACGAGACCAAAATCAGTCGCAGAGGTCCCGCCTAAGGAAGCAGGATTCGTGCGGCATACAGCAGAAAATATAGACTTGACAGTGGCCGCTTCAAGTTCAACCCCTTCAAATACCTCCGCGGACACCGAATATATCATCCGGAGAATGGAGGAAATGGAGAAGATAATAACTCAAAAAGTAGTTGCTATTAAAGAATCTATTGAAGGCAAAATTGATGCGCTGAGAGCGGACGCCGACGCACAGATTAAACGCACCGAGGCTCTGGAAAAAGTAATGGAATCCCACGAAAACAATTTCGCTCGCATCTACAATGAAGTAGAGGTTAACAACGTTAACCTAACTGCTGAGATGAAGGGAAACTACAAAGAAATCAAGACGGAGCTCAGCGAAATAACGTTGGAGCTTAAGCGAATCAATGAAGAACAGAAAGCCAAAATATTCGAGATGGAATATCAAAAACGCAAGCTGAATATTCGTATTGTCGGTCTGGACGAATCAGTGAGATGTGCAAACCCTGAAGAGTTTGCCACAGAATTACAGAAAATCTTGGGAACAGAGATCCTTCCTAAAATACCAGAGGTGGAACAGTGCTTCAGATTGGGGACCCGCTCCATTGGCAATAACGCTAAGCCCAGAGTGATATTGGTTATCCTGCGCCAAGTCAGAATAAAATAAATGATTATTCGTGAAACTCGCAGGATGAAAGGCAATCTGAAATACATGGATGTACCAATACACTGCTTTGAAGATTATTGTCGTGATGTAGTGGAACTGCGTGCCAAGTTCAAGACGGTGATGTCTCAACTATACCTGGAGAAATACAGACCCCTACTAATATACCCTGCAATACTTCGCATTGTATTGTATGTATCAGGTATTGCCTGATTTCTACCAGCATGTGACTTGCAACACCAGAGGCGGTAACATCCTAGATCACTGTTACACGCAATTTAAAGGTGGCTACAAGGCTCATTCTGATAGTGGCTTTGGCAAGTCAGATCACGCATCCATTTTCCTTACACCAAAGTACAGACAAAGAATTAAAAGTACTCCCGTAGTCTCGCGAGAGGTGCAGAAATGGGATGTGACGTCAGAGGATACACTAGTGTCAGTGTTTCACAACACAGACTGGATTGTATTCCGCGACACAGATAACATTAATGCCTACACGGAGACAGTGCTGGACTATGTCTGTACTAGGGTGAAAGAAACAATCCCCACTACCAAAATGAAAGTTTACCCAAATCAAAAACCCTGGGTAGACAAATCCGTCCGTGAAGCTCTGAGAGAGCGCACCAAAGCATACAATGACGGCCTAGTGGCAGGCAACATGAACGACCACAAGGTGGCGCAACACAACGTAAGGAGGACAGTGTCAGAGGCCAAACGGCGCTACAGGGATAAAATTGAACTCCAGTTTGAACAAGCTGACTCTAGAGCTATGTGGCAGGGGCTCAAAACGATGACAGACTACAAAGGCGCCTCCCTCAAACTGAACAGTGACATCTCCTTAGCAAACGACCTCAATACCTTCTATGCGAGGTTTGATGCTGGTAATAACAACACCAGCTCACAAGCCTCGGCAATGGGGGGGGGGGGGTCGGCTGCTGATGGAGGCGCAGTGTTCAGGGTAACAGAGCATGAGGTGAGGCGGACCTTTAAAAAAGTGAATATCAGGAAGGCAGCAGGTCCGGACGGCATCCCCGGCCGCGTCCTAAAAGTCTGTGCCGACCAACTGGCCCCAGTATTCACTGACATATTTAACCTGTCCTTAGAACAGGCTGTCATCCCCACCTGCCTGAAGAAGTCCACTATTATCCCTGTACCCAAAAAATCCAAGCCTGCTTGCCTCAACGACTACCGCCCTGTAGCTCTCACCTCCATAGCCATGAAGTGCTTTGAGAAGCTAGTAAAGGGCTACATCTGCTCCTCCCTCCCCATCAACATGGACCCCCTGCAATTTGCATACCGCCCCAACAGGTCCACGGAGGACGCCATATCCCATGTGCTGCACACAGCAGCATCACACCTGGACAAGAGGCAGGGGAACTATGTGAGAATGCTATTCATCGACTACAGCTCGGCATTCAATACCATAGTCCCCTCCATACTCATAGCCAAGCTCAGGGACCTGGGCTTGGGCTATGACCTCTGCCAGTGGGTCTTGGACTTCCTGACTGGCAGACCCCAGGTGGTGAGAGCAGGCAACTGCACCTCCTCATCCATCACCCTCAACATAGGGGCCCCCCAGGGCTGTGTTCTGAGTCCCCTCCTCTACTCCCTGTACACACACGACTGTGTGGCTCAGCGGAGTAGCAATACAATCGTCAAATTTGCTGACGACACAGTGGTGGTGGGCCTGATCTCTGCCAACGACGAGAGGGCCTACCTGGAAGAGGTCAAGGTCCTGGCGGGATGGTGCCAGGAAAACAGCCTCTCCCTGAACGTCAGCAAAACAAAGGAGATGATTGTGGACTTCAGGAGGTCGGGGGTCAAGGACTACAGCCCCCTCAGCATCGACGGGGCACCGGTTGAGAGAGTCAACAGCTTCAAGTACCTCGGAGCCCACATATCCGAGGACTTGAAATGGACCATACACATTAACAGTGTGGTGAAGAAGGCACGACAACGCCTCTACTTCCTCAGGCGCCTAAGGAAGTTCCAAGTCAGCCAGAAGATCCTTAAGAACTTCTACTCATGTACAATAGAGAGCATCTTGACCGGCAACATCACCTCCTGGTTTGGGAATAGCACTGCAAAAGACCAAAGCAGACTACAAAGAGTGACACGTTCAGCCGAACGCACAATTGGAGGGGGGCTCCCCACCCTCCAGAACATTTACTACAAGCGTTGCAAGGGGAAGGCTAAGAGAATTATTAAGGACTCGAGCCACCCGAACAACTGCCTCTTTGAACTGCTGCCGTCAGGCAAGCGATACAGGAGTCTCAAGGCGAGCACAGAAAGACTCAGAAGTAGCTTCTATCCCCAGGCCATCAGGCTGCTAAACGAACAATGAATGAACACTACACAACAACAACCACCAAACACACATAGCACACACATCCACACGCACACACTCACTTTAAACAAACACACTGTAGCACCCACTACACACACTTTATAGCACACACCCACTTTAAACAAACACACTGTAGCACCCACTCCCCACACTTTATATTTATGGATGAAGGATTGCACTACAACTCGTACACCTTACTGTAAATTGTACCTAAAATTGTACCTCATCCCATTTCTGCTTTGCACTAGATAGTACTGTACATTAGTACACTGCATAGTTGTGTATTGTATATTATATGGTAACTCAGAACATTGTACATATGTCTATACCGAACAACTGTGACCTCATTTTCTTCTTCTAAATTCATGCTATATTATGTTATTATGTTATTTGATACTATCTTGTCTAGCACAGTCTCTGGAGCGTAACAGTAAGAAGCATTTTGTATGAAAGTATTCTGTACTTCTGTATGACAACTATTAAAGAACTTGAACTTGAACTTGAACTTGTCGATAAACAAGGAGCAAGGGTTCTCCTCAACTCGCCTGAAGATGCAGCCAAATTCTTGTCTGCACAACACACAGAATAGTGTATAAATGGCCTTTTAATCTCTGTTATGCAAGGTCACCATATAGTACAATCTTTAATAACCGAGGATTTGGGACAGAGAGACCTACGTGCTCAGAGTTTTTGAATGCTTTCCCCGACGGGTTTATATTATTGCGGACATATTGGATTCAAGATTGGAACACTCCAGAACATACTGGAACATTCAAACAATGTAAAAATGACATATTGGAATAATCTAGAACATCTAAGCATTCTTTGATATATGGAACATTCTGGAATATCAGCAATACGTGGTCATTCACCCTACCAGAAGCCCCTCGGGGGAATAATCAACAGCTATCTAGATGCAGAACCACAGAACCATCATAGCCGGCCGGCTGAAAGATCACTCTACACAACGATCATCGCCCACCCCGGTCAGGGGAAATGCTGCATATACGTATTTAAAAACTGTTTTTTTATTAATGGGAAATAATTCCACTACTTCTCCAATTTATACTTTAGATGTTTAAGCATAGCAATGCTCTTTTAAGATCTAAGTTAATGTTCTCTTCCTTTTACTTTTTTTTTTTTTTTTTCATCCGCTCTCTCTGATTTATTGAGGCTCTCTCTTCAGTTCAATACATTCATATTATTCATGGGTTACTATAAATTACACAAGTTCATATAAAATGTAAGTGATTAGGGCATGACAATTGAAGCTTATTTTTGGTCTTTATTTTTATTTTTATCTCATTTAAATTTTTATTTATTTATTTTTTACGGGAAAGTGGCCAAGCCACAGTCGACATTCTACTTATGGTAGAATTTAGAGTGTTAGAGTGTTAGATGAATGTTAAGGATAATTGGATCATTCTGGGATATCCGGTGGTGCAAGGGAGGGAGTCATACGCAAAGGTTGTGTTCATGGAACACAATCCTGTACGACTCTCGGTGGGAGGGAAGGGTAGGGGATTTTTATTTGTATATATGTATGTTTTTAAGCTCGGCTCTCAACGGGACCTCACTAGTGGGATGTATATCTATTATTGCCTCGCACTCTAGAAGCATTACCAAAAATTACAATGCAACATGTATAGACTATGGCTAGTTTGAATATAATGATATGGAACACCGGGGGAATAAATAACCAACTCAAACGCAAAAGCGTGCTCACACTGATGAAAAAAGAACATGTGGACATTGCTCTGCTAAGCGAAACGCACATTCTAGGGAAAGACATAGATAAATTAGCGGACAACATATACCATAATATCAGTCACTCTTCTATTGGTACGAGAACTCGAAGTGTAGCCATAGTCGTTAAACATAAGTTGAATATTGTACTAAAGGGAGTATGGTCTGATGTAGAAGGTCGGATAACTATAGCTAAGATTGAACATAAGAACAGGAAAATAGCGTTGATAGCGGTATACGCCCCAAATTTGTACGAAGAAGATTTCTTCACTACACTAACCAATGCAATGTTAGACATTCCCGATTACTAATTTATAATAGGAGCGGATTTTAATGCCATCTGGAACCCAAGGATGGACAAATCTTACCTCGCCTTTTCCAGCGAACAAAAGAATTCATCGAAGGCATTAAAGGATTGGTCGAAGATTACAGGTGTAAATGACTTATGGCGGTTACTTAATCCCACGACCCGAAAGTACTCTTGTCGATCTGCGAGACATAATACACTATCCAGAATAGATTATGTCTTTGCATCACAGAGACTATTTGATAATTATGAAGTGGAAATGATACCCAACGCATCAGATCACTGTTATTTACTCCTTAAAGGTACATTTGGTATACTATCCTCCCGAGCCCCAAGATGGCGATTTAACTCGTTGCTGCTTAATAACAAGGAATTCATTACACAACTCAAAGAAGCTCTTATAGTATTCCAAAGGGAGAATGCAAACTCGGTGCAAGACCCCAGAATAATATGGATGTCGGTAAAGGGAATGATCAAAGATTTCACGGATAGCTTTTCCTCCAAAATGCGCAAGAATCAATGCACTGAGCTGGAAATGCTTTACTCAACGTTATTTAATTCTCTAAAATACAACAACTCAACTCGACTAGAAAATCAAGTTAACGTACTAAAAATAGAGATCAATGCCATATACAGACAACAATCGGAAATACAAATACGCAGCACAAGACAACAGCAGTACTCCCATGGTTCCAAACCCAGCCACCTATTAGCCATGCGATTAAGAATTAATGCAACATTTGCAGATATAACTACCATTAGAGCACAACAAGTACTTGTAACAGATCCTGTAAAAATAAACGATACATTCAAAGTATTCTACTCCGACTTATATAAATCAGAAACGACCTTCGATCAAAACAAAATGGACACATTTCTTAATCAAATTATTCTCCCTAAACTTTCAGAGGATGACGCTAAACAGTTAGAAACACCGATCACACTAGAGGAACTCAAGAAGGCCATAACCGCAATGAAAAGTGGTAAGGCTCCTGGAAGAGACGGTTTCCCATCAGAAATGTACCTTTCTTGTTGGGACATAATTGGCCCCTTATTACTAAATATGATCTTATACTCAGTCAAGGAGGGGAACTTCCATAAGAATGACAATATTGCACTCATAACAGTCCTCCTTAAAAAAGACAAAGACCCCAACGAGTGCGGTAGTTATAGACCTTTAAGCCTCCTCGGAACAGATATCAAACTGTACTCTAAGGTATTAGCCATCAGATTACAAAAGCATATGACGTCTTTAGTTCACCCGGACCAAACTGGCTTCATAGGAGGCCGCCTGATCACTGAGAACATAAGACGAATACTGCACGTACTTGATGCCGACAAGGAGGACACCATACCTAAGGCGATGCTGTCCCTGGATGCTATGAAGGCCTTTGACAGGCTGGAATGGTCGTATCTGTGGGCAGTGCTAGAAAGGATGGGGTTAGGAAAAGGATTCATCGATATGATTAAAGTATTATACAAAGACCCATCGGCCATGATTACAACAGGCACAATCATCTCCAAAATATTTCCGGTATCACGCTCTGCCAGACAGGGTTGTCCTCTTAGTCCCGGACTGTTCAATCTAACATTAGAGCCTTTAGCACAATATATAAGACAATCCCAATCCATAGAACCAATCGTAATCAAGGGCACACAACAAAAAATTAGTTTATATGCGGCCGATGTAATATTGTTCATGCAAAACCCCAACACCACATTGCCTCATCTGCTCAAGTTGATTGAGGACTTTGGTGATTTATCGGGATTTAAGATAAATTGGCCGAAGTCGGCTTTCCTTCCACTTAACACCCCTGCAAAAAAGATACAACCCTCCCAGGACAGATACCAATGGTAAAACATTTCAGATGCTTGGGAGTGGAAATATTCCCTACCATAAGACAAACGGTGAAGCACAACTACACAAAAATCCAAAACAAAATCAAAGACGACCTTGATAGATGGGCAAAACTTAAAAACACAGTACAAGCACGGATATCAATAGTTAAGATGGATGTACTACCTAAAATCAACTTCTTCAGTTCAATGCTACCGTTACCCCCTCCAGAGGGTTACTGGAAAAGATTACACTCCTCCACATACAAATTTATTTGGAATAACAAACCACCACGTATAAAAAGATCCACAGCACAGAGAAATAAAGCAGATGGTGGCATGGCATTTCCAGATTTTTTCCTATATTTTAAGGCGTACACATTAAGTCCATTGACAACATGGTTTGACTCCCAAGCATTAGCATCCTGGAGAAAAATAGAAGAAAACATAGTAGCCCCACATAGACTGAAGGACATAGCATACACTAAACTACCAATCAAGCACTGTGAACGAAAATTTGGCCCCATAATTACTCATGCGATCCGGATATGGCGTGAATCACAAAAAAAAAATCCTAACCCACAAAAATGGCACAATCATACTCCCTTATTCAATAACAATGCACTCTTAATTGGAAAACGACCTATAAGATTCCCTATATGGGAAGAGCAAGGCATACACTCATTAGGGGATGTTTTTAACAAACAGGGTTTTTGTAGTGATAAAGAAATACGCAAAAAAATGTATCTCACCAAGTCCACATGGCTTTTTCACAAACAGTTAGAGCTATGTTTGAAGTCTCACGGTGTTCCATTAGACAGACCAATTGAACACCACAGATACCACAAATTCTTCTACGCAAGAGAGACATCGAGAGGTTTTGTTTCAGAATTTTATCATCAATTACTAACGTCCTCGTATGAAACCCTCCAACTTGACTCTGTCTGGAGGAGGGATATACCAGACCTGGAAAATGACTTTGATTGGCAAGGAGCCTGGGCAAATGTCCGACTTACATCAAGGAACCCGGATCATCAACAAATCAATCTTAACTATATTCACAGGACATACTTGACTCCTATAAGACTGTGCCGAATGGGGCTTAAACAAGATTCCAAATGCACCCAATGTACAAATGGGGACGAAGGGACATTTATGCACATGTATTAGGACTGCTCACCAGTTAAGGCATTCTGGAAAGATGTGACCCAACAAATATCAAAACTCGTATCTTGGAATATACCTGTACACCCCTCGGTATTACTATTGAATGATGTTTTTGAGTTTGCAGTGAATCCACAGCTAAAGAGATTGGTTTTATCGGGTATCACAGTAGCCAAAAAGCTGATCGCATCACGCTGGTTTCAACCGGAAAAAATTTGCCGTAAAGTTTGGTTTCTTACATATCTCGATGTAATTTACCATGAAATATCTACAGCAAGAATTCTGGGTCTCAATGAATCCAAAATGTCAATGTGGTTAGAAGTGGTGGAGAGAATAAAAGCTAGCTTATAATGGTAGTGTCTGGTTAGGTGCGAGGGATAGTGGAGGTACTTCTCAAGGTGGGGTCCGGGAGGGGGGGGTTCGAGCTGAGCATATGTGTGTAGGTTTTTTTAGATAACAGGTATTAGGGGTATATCTTATATAAGACAACTAACTAAAATGTGATCTCATTGGATGTGCCCTGACAATTAATGCTTGTATATCTTATCGTGTGTTGTCATGTTTGTTTATATGTTTGTTTAAAAAATAATAAAAAAATAAAATACAAAAAAAAAAAACATCACTTCCCATGTTCTAACGTGAATTGGCCTATTCTTTTTAATGGGGCTGTTCACCAAAAAAAACAATGCTGATTTATTTTGCACATAATCTCACACACATCCAAAAACTCTAAATAGGTTTGCACACATTAATTTAGTTTGACAGTTATTGAGCGTGAATGAGTTTGAATATGGCCACCAGTGATGCCATCAGGGACATTGAATCCTTGTGTTGTGTTAATTACACCACCATGAAATGATGTAGAAAAAATGGCAATACCTTATGTCTTATAGGGACTGCTATCTTATAATTTCATGGAGCTATAATCAACACAACACAAGGTTGTGTGGCCATATTTAAACTAACTTACTTTCAATAACTCAAACTAAATGTATGTGTGTAAAACTATTTGAGTTTTTGGATGTGCCAAATAAATCTGCATTGTTTTTCCGGTGGAGTGCCCCTTTTTAAAGGTGATTGATTGAAAACTTTAACAGATTGCAGAATGGGTACAATACAGTACAGCTCAATACACACAAGTGTTAAGGGGATGCAGACCAGAGAAAGAAAAGGGCAGGCATTCTCCCTGTGTGTGTGTGTGTGTGTGCGTGTGCGTGTGCGTGTGCGTGTGCGTGTGTGTGTGTGTGTGTGCGCGTTTGGAAAGACCAGATGTACTGAGGATGGACAGATAATGTTGATGTTTAAACATTAAAAATATAATACATAATAAATGTATTCATGATCATCATGCAACATAAAACAATTGCAGGAACGGTTTGGGAGAGGAAGAGGTTTTAGGTTGCGTGTTGTGAGTTCCAAAAAAATTTACTTAAAGTTTAAAGCTCAATATATCAAAACGTGGCACTTTACAGTGAACAGGAGGTCTATTTGTATTAAAAACAATAGATTGTTTTTAATTTAAATGTCTGGAAGAGCTCAAAAATAAAAATGTCAAATGATATTTCCGTTGCCTTTTTTGAGTTGATCTAAATGTTACTGATTGTGTTAAATGGTCATATAATATCATCTCATATCGATCGCAGGCACCTGAATCGAATCGTATATCGTATCGTGGCAGACTGTCATATCGGCAAATATCGTATCGTTGTCCAAAGAATCAATATTGTATCGTATCGTGATGAAACTGGTGATTCCCACCCCTAACTAGGTCTACACTATACTATAGTTTAAGGCTACTTTCACTGTTTTACTGCATTACAGTACTGTTATATTGTCATTTTTTATCAATAAAAAAAATATATTACATACCGGTATTGTTGGTGCTCCTTACATTTTGGTGGGGGGTCCTACATTTTTGCTGGTGCTCCCAACTTTTTGAAGTTGGGAGCACCAGTGCTACCAAGTAAAAATGTTAATTTCGAGCCCTGATTTATGACATACACAACATACAGATATAATAATCGAATCTAATCATCTAATCTAATCATGACATTTATGACATGCATGACATACAGATACAGTACTGTTACATTTGTGACATACAAGATATGCAAATATACAGTACTGTTAAACAGATCCTAACAGTAAATATATACATACAGTACTAGGGGGAGGGAACACATTAGGAGAGGGTTGAGGGGGGTTCAGACATTTACGGGGGCCAGTTTAGAATTGCAGCCTCCCATAGGTGCTCTTTGAGAGCGGTTTTGAAGGTGGGTAGTGATTCACATTTTTTTTACGGCTGTGGGTAGGGCGTTACAGGTACAATCTGTAATGCTGTTAGAAATAATGTTGCTTGGTATTGGACTTTTAAATGTAGTTTTTTCCATTTCTTCAAACATGAATAATATGTCTCAAAATAATGAAGATTTGACTGGTTAATAATACATATCCATAGGAATTTTAAAGTTTGTACTTTGTGACTGGGTGATGCATTGTGTTGTCTCCCATTTGATTTAAAGGGATAGTTCAGCCTTTGAATTATTATATATTTTTCTACCCCTAGCCCTGTTTCTTAGTTTGCAATGTTGATCAGTAGAGTGCATTCTCTGCATAATCCATGCTGTTCCTCATTCAGTCAGCTTGTACCGACAGGAGCTCGACCCCATTGACTTTGCATTGGTTCGTAGCTAACTAGCTGGAGCTAGTATGAGCAACAGCATGGATTCTACCGATCAACAACATTATTGGCCGGGGTTCCAGGAATCTACTATCCCTTAAAGCTACTTCTCATTCTTGTCCTCCCAGGTCTCCTGATGAATAACGTTTGTATCTGATGATTGTCTCCCACCAAAGGTTCAGCAAAGGTGCGAGTCATTGGAGTTTTGCCCCTGGTGTGCTGCCAAGGGCCTGAAGTTTCATGTGCGCTCCTACCGCATCAACTACCAGGAGTCCATCCTCTGCACAAACCCACAAGTCAGTTGTTAACCCCCCCCCCACACACACACAGACAAACACACACAGACGCACACTGTTGAAAGGGAGAGCAGAGAAGTTATGTCTATGGGTGCGCATGTTCATTCTCGCCTGTTATACGAGGGGATTGTCTGCCATTAATCCATGATGCCAAACTGTCGAAGCATGCTCAACGGGGGAAGGTTTAAAAATTACAGCAGATGATAGAGTAGGCTACAACTGGCGGTTCCCGTTAATGCTATAAGTCTGCAGCAGGAGGCGAACGGAGCGAGACAATCGCAGGTTAATTCTGGGAGGCAGGAACAGGCCTATGCATTCATGTAGTTGTAGCCACTATCTTTATAATTGGGAATGGTTATGGTTGCTGGTTATGGTCAGCAAATAACATGACTGGACTCAAGATGGGCTATGCCTACATACAGTGACCACATTGAGCCAAATTCCTCGGGGTGGTAAAAACTGTTAAAATATTAAAGATTATAATATGGAAAACGGGAATTTGGGAATAAAACTGAATTTGAGGAAAGAAATTAAACGTATTATGAGGCCCTACCTATGTTGGATTGGCTTTACTAACTTAAATTGACAAAGTGTGCAGCTGCATGTATTATTTAGGAAAATACAAATATTGAATTGGGACTGCATCAATATTAAAGGGGTCATATTTAGCTTTATTTTTCACTATTTGGGCAATTTTACACAATTCCTGTGAGTATGGAACACATCTGTAAGGGTTTTTTCAATAAAATTCATTGTTATGTACTTTGGTGCACCACTTTCTGCCCTTGCAAAGTCCAAGCTGTATGGGCTCCGCCCATGTGCTTTGAGTGACAGTCACCCACCTGCACTGGCAGATACCTTTGGTGGAGAGAGAGAGAGGGAGAGAGACGGATAGAGAGAGGGAGAGAGAAGAGGCTCTCATACACGCTAGGCGTCAGCAGCCTGGCCAAGTTGTGTGTGCGTGTTTTTGTGTGTTTTCATGTGTGTCTGTGTGTGTGCTGACGCATGGTTCTGTGGGACTAATTAATTTCGCCGCAGGGGGCATAATCCCACGGGACAATGCATTGGCAACTTGTTTCGCATGACAAGATATACCTCTGAATATTATTGCACGGATCAGAATACGGGTGCACTATGATATTTTGCAACAGGTTGACAGCGATACAGCGAGTGCTCTCTTGACAGAGAGAGAGACATAAGTCCCCTCAATGCAGTGCGCTCCGAGACTCACCGTACGAGCCTCTCTCTCCCTCTCTCTATCTGTCTCTCCCTCTTTCTCTCCCTCTCTTTTTCTCTTTTGACAAAGTGCTGACTGACAGGGAAACCGCTTCCGCATTATTTCCACTCGCTCCGTTTTGATCATAATTTCAATGTATCACAGTTGATTGTGGGCGGGCGGTGGCAGATCAGCGCCTTCCTACGTAGGAAAGCGAGTCAATGGGGGAGTGGTTTGGTTCAGTGGGGGAGGTTCCCGTCTGAGCTGAACTGAAGAAACTGGACTGGCTAGAGATTTCACATCTAGTCAGTGTTGGTACAACCCCACATTGCTAGAAAACAATGCAAATCACTGGAAAAGGCCATTTATAAGATAGTGGACTATTACTTGGATCCGGAGCAAAAAATCTTGATCAGGAATCTTAATCGTTATTGATTTTAAAACTCACATTTCACCTCATATATATTATGCTGTATTGTATTATGAATTAATTATGAGTAGGTATTATTGTATTGTATTATGAATTCATTCATAAGGAGTATATATTTTTATATTGTATTATGAATTTGATTAGGGTTTTTATTGTTGTTTTAATTGTCTGTATGACATGTAAATGTTGTGAGTGTATAAGGGTTTTTATTGTTGTTTTAATTGTCTGTATGACATGTAAATGTTATGAGTGTATAAGGGTTTTTATTGTTGTTTTAATTGTCTGTATGACATGTAAATGTTGTGAGTGCATAAGTCTGTAACTGTATTTGATGTGTTATGGACCCCAGGAAGAATAGCCCCAGCACTGCTGTGGCTAATGGGGATCCAAATAAACTTAAACTTAAACCTCAAAGTACAGTAAATAATTATTAAATAATATATATATATATATATATATTTTTACATAAAATCACATCACATTTAACTATTTCTCTGACTACCTGGTTGTGTAGCCAGTAGTTTTGTTGTTGCTGGCATCTTTAGTGTGTCAAAACTCTCAGATTGCTCTTGTCACCTCATTGTATAGACTGTCTCTGTCTGGTTGATGTACATTCTCAAGTAGGTAGTCGTTTGGTGAACCACAGTTGATTTTATTTCCCCCCAAATTCTCTCCTTTGGCCACACAGTGCCTCTTCCCTCTGGTCAGCCAGCCATTGGAGGACGTCTTGGCCGGCCTGGTCCCTCCAGAGCCCAAGTCGGGCGCCAAAAGAAAATCCACCTCTGAGCCAGAGAAGGAAGAAGAGGCATTTATACAGTCTTCCAAGCGCCTGCGATCAAAAGGAAATGACAGTCCTCTGCTACAGAATGGCACCGACATGCACAGCAGCAAAACAGACCTTGCAGAGGAGACGGTCAATGGCGGTGACAAACGTTGGGTGCCCGAGACGGTCGGAAACGGGTGCCACCAGAGGGATTCCCATCTGTCTGGGTTCGAAGCAGCGGACCAGGAAGCGTTCAGAGAAAAGACTGTGGAGGCTGTAGTTGCAGCGGAAAAGGTTCTTGAACATTGCAGTTCTACAGATGCTCCTACCTCCCCCGAAGCTGCGTCTGTGATCGTGGAGGACGAGAGAGGGGACATCCCTGTGTCTATGCAGCCCATGTCTCCTCATAAAGCTCCTGGTAGCGAGGATGCCGAGCTGTGTGACACAGAGTCTCGGCTGGTCGAGAGCCAATGTACATCGAGCACCGACCGTGCTAAAACATACAGTTGTCCCGGCCGACCGCCCAGTTTGTCACCCGTGAAGGTGAGCACTTTAGAGGGCGGTGGAATAGTTGAGTCTGAACTTGGAAAGAAGCTTGTGTCTGTCCCACAGCATGAGCTCTTCTGGAAGAACGAGAACAACTTGTGTTGGCTGGACGCATTGCTGGTCGCTCTGGTGAACTGTAGGACCCTGAGACGGGCCCAACCCAAGGCCCAGCCCAGACAGTTGTCTGTCTGGCAGCTAATCACAGCATACGATGAGGCCTGCACTGCTGTCCAAGCCCACCAGCAGACCAGAGGTGAGTGTATGTTGATTCATCTATCGCAATTGAACAAATCATGAATTAAACCAATGCAAAGTCAATGGGGTCGATCTCCTGTCTGTACAAGCTGACTGAGGACAACTGAAATCTACTTAATGTGCATTGTTACAACCCTGGCTTATAGGATGGGGGACAAAAAATATTTAAATAATCAAAAAATTTATTATAATCAATAATGAAAATAAATAGGCGGCTGGGTGGCGCAGCGGACATTGCACTCGTCACCAACGCAAGAGACACCGGGTTCGACTCTGGCTGTCGGCGTTGCCTCCGGCTTGGGCCAGTCGTCATACTAACTCAATTGGCAGAGTTAGCGGGTGGAAGTCGATGGGTGGTAATCTGGACGTTGTGGACAGCGACTCCTACAGGTCGGTTGGGGATGCCTGCACAGCAGAGACAGGAAATGGCGGGGGTAGTGTGACCCTTCCACACGTTACACCTCGCCAATGAGAGTCCGCGCTGGCAGGTGAAAAGATGCGACAGGCTGCCTCCTCGTGTATCGGAGGGGACATGTGATGCAAGGCTTCTATCCTCCCTACAACCGGCCAGTGGGGGGCATATGCGAGCAACGTTCAAGACAGGGGAGGGGAGAATTGGCACAGCGGGTAATTGGGATGAGAGAAAAATGTAAAAAGGAGAAAAGTGGATGAAAATAATAATGAAAAGAAATACAACAAGGTATGTTAATGGGCGTCAGTAAATGAGTCGTGTAAGTTGGTGTGTGTGTATAATATGTGGTGTGCAGTATAGGCTGGTTTTCTATGCTGCCGTGGCTGCAATGGTATTGCATGAAACTAGACATTTCCGGGATTCCGTTACTCCAGGTCATGCTACCCCCCCCCCCCCCCCCCCCAAATAAAAACATGCTGTAGATTTACTACATTTCTTAGACTTAATGTAAAGGGATGTGTTCCGCATGTTGACTTTCACCACCATCTAGATGGTGTCGTGCCAAATCAGGTGCTGCAGAAAGTGGACTCGGACCTGCAGAATCTCAGGATGTCCATCTTTAAACTGCTGCAGCCCAGACTACAGTGTCAGCTTGGTAAGCAGATTAATTTAAAATGATAAAATAGAAATATTATAATTGTACTGTTGTGTGTTTGGCTTGTTCTACTTCGCTACGTTTGGCACCTTTTGGGCCAGTGCTCTGACCACATCTCTTGCATTTCTCAGGCCAGAAGGAAACTCCAGTGTTTGCTCTTCCACATCTGCTAAAGATGAATTCCTGGGCGGAGCCTCTCTTTCAGCTCACATTTCACTGGGAATTGAAATGCAATGATTGTAAAAGCACCACTAACCTCAAGTAAGTGATATAATTTTTTCCCCTGAAATGTATTTATTAGTTTATTTGTCACGGAAAATAAAACATTATAATAACAAGATACAGATGCATTGCATGCAGGATTTCTAGCCAAGGCTAATTGGCTACCTCTGTCCCTGGTTAGGCTTTTCTACTTAAATGTGGTCATTACATATCATTATCAAAAGTACATTAGTTAAAATAAGCACATAGTAAATTCATAATTTACATGATCATACAATATATGCATCACATTAGTCATTTTACATGTGTGTGTGTGTTCCCTAATTCATGGCAATATATGTGTGTGTGTGTGTGTGTGCGTGTGCGTGCATGCGCACATTCTGACAACAGGACAAATTGCATCCCAAAAGCATTTTGTCCCGTGGCTTTTGGAAGACTGTTCAGGAACATCGATGTGGGTGAATGTTAAAGGTGTAGTTGTGAGTTTTGAAACCGTAGCCCAATTTGATCCTTACAATAAATATGGCTGAGTCCTTTCTCAGCACAATCCATGCTGATCCTCATACTAATTCCAGATAGTCAGCCACAAACCAATACAAAGTCAATGGGGTCAAGCTCCTGTCTGTACAAGCTGACTGACTTTTATAATAATACAAAAAAAACCAAGACCGTATTAACCTCTTAACCTCTTAGGCCTGAGCCCTATTACCTAAGTAAATGGAAGATTGCTCCATTTCTACAAGGTCCAGTTGCATGTCAGAAATATTGTGTCTATTACTAGGCTTGCTTAAATTGTGATGAAACAAAGGAGAATATGAATTATGATTTTTCTTTGCATATTTGACAGTGAATACCACCATGCTAAAAATGACCAGACATGAAAAACCTTCTTGAGATCACGTGTACAACAGGGGCGTTTTTAGGGTTAGAAAACATTGGGGGCTTCAGCCCGGGTTTTTTTTTTTTTAAACACAGAAATACGCAATTTTAAAGTAATTAGAGATGAATACTGAATAACTAGAATCATTAGAGGTTCTCAAAGTGAGGTCCAGGTCCATGAGAGGGATCTGGGCAGTCTCCATAGAAAATTCAAAGTTAACAGGACCAAATCATCAGTTTCTTATTTATTTATTTAACCTTTATTTAGCCAGATAAAACATTGATCTGGTCCAAGAAGCCCCAACAGGAGTACAAATATACACATATATATACATATATATATATATATATATATAATATATATACATATACTGTACATACATACACACATATACACCAATAACAAAATAAAAACACAGTTAAGAATCATACACATAAGCAAATAAACAAACATATGCACAGCCTATGTACAAAAGAAATAAACAGTTCATCTCTAGTCTTTACAGTTTTCTTCAATTGCATAAACACTCAAATCAAAAGTATTACACAATTATCAAAACCTTACACTCAAGGAGCAAAATATAGGCCCAGATTTGCACCCCTACAATGTCAGCCTCACACTTTTTGCAAAACAATACACACAGTGATTTGCAAAACACTAAACACACTTGCATTACATTAGACACAGAATGTCAAATTACCACACATATGAGCCAATTGGTTAAACACAGCCATCAGATGCACAAACACACCATTGCTTAATTGTAGATACACCAATCAGGTTTAAGCACTATAAAAATGCAGCAGGTGAGTTCACCTGTCTTCAACCAAAATGGAAGGAGAGTGAAGTACTGTACACAGAGAACGTGAAAATATACAATACATCCACCAAACACTACAAATGATGCAGACTGATGAAAATATACATTTTCTCCCATTTTCCCAAATCAGTCAACATGGAGAATTACAACAAAAAATTATCTTGCCAGATCCAGCTAGGCAAAGAGATAATGTCTAGTATTTTCTGTTTACATTTTTTCAATTTTTTTTTGTTTTACTGTAATTTTAACCTGTACTGGATACAGTATTTTATGTTTGTCTGATATTTGCTGAGCTTACAGTGTTATGCACATAGTAGCATGAAAACTGGGACATGTATTGTTGTGATTCTCCATGTTGAAATGTTGACTGATTTGGTTATATGGAGAGAACATTTATATTTTCATCAGTCTGCATCATTGATTTGGGTATATGGAGAGAAAATGTAATTTTTTTCATCAGTCTGCATCATTGATTTTGGGTATATGTAGATAAATAAATTATATTTTCATCACAGCATTGGTCTTGTGTAGTGTTTGGTGAATTTATTGTATATTTGCACATTCTCTGCATACTTCACTTACAGTACTCTAATCACTGAGAAGTAGAATTGCTAAATGTGTTTTAGGTTAAGCACAGCAGTGTGTGTAACTGGTTCAAACAGAATTAAGTCATATGAAACGTGTGTTTCATATGGTAACAAAATGTAGTTTTTATAAATTAGTGTATGGTTTTGACAAGTGTTTAATTTAGCAAAGGATCTGATGTGTTCTGATAATTGTGTGTGTGGTTGTGCTAATTGTGTGTTTTGAAACACCGGGCCCCGTTTTCAAAATCATGCTTAGGCAATCGAAAAAAAAACTGTTTCATTATATACATATGTTTCAGTCTTCTCATAAAAAAAAGATTCGATTTTTGGGTCTTTTCCTGCCTTTGGTCCGCTTTGCATTCACATCTCAAATGAACCGCAGCAGGGTTCACTTGCAAGAGTGAATGAGCTTTCACACCACCCCAAACCAACCGGACTATCCGAGGAAATGAACCAGGGTTCGATTAAAGCTTATTATAGGACACTGGACATGGGTATGGATGGCTCCAGGTGCTGCTGCGTTAAAGTGCACATCTTCAATATCTGTACTATTTAAAAGCACAGTGCAGGACACACTCAAAGGTTATCGCACCTCAGAGATGGCAGTGGACATGTATGACAGGACAAAGGCCATATGTAATGGCCTTTGGATTGAGGACTAACAAACATTCAGCACAGACAATGGGAATGCTGACATAAAAAAAAGTAAAAAAAGTAAAAAAAAAAAAGAAAAAGAAAATTTAAACAATTTATTTTTATTTTTATGTCAGCATTCCCATTGTCTGTGCTGAATGTTTGTTAGTGTTTGGTATTTTTTGTTGGTTTTTAGTACTTTTAAACATCCATTTTTAGTAAGTAGTTTTCATTTGATCCTATAATTTTTTCATTCACCGATTTGTGGACTTTTTTTTAGTGTCCTGAAAGGCGCCTTATAAATCAAATGCATTATTATTATTATTATTATTAAACAATTTTTTATTTATTTTTTTTTAGATCCGGGGCTAAAGCCCCGGAAGCCCAGGGCCCCGTTCCCCGTACCTGGATAACTGAGTTAGCCGGATAACTTTCGGTCAAGTCTGACTTAAGCCGGACCTTCCCATTCCCCGAAGCTGGATTGTCTAAATCACCATGACAACAGATCAAAAAGTTTGAGCCTGGTCGAGAGCAGGGTTAAGTTCAAGTTAGCCGGATGAACCATTGCCACGCCCCCGCAAAGAAGTGACAGCTCGTTTCCTGAAATGATTCTCACAGTCTAGTTACGTTTCTGTGCTTCGTTTTCCTAGAGGGGGCTTTTGAAATGTATAATAATAGAACTAAACTCTGATAATAAATCATATTGAGCCTATAGATTTACTTTGTCCTAAATAAAATAATGCACGTCATATACGGCGCTCGGAGTCGCGATACACGCTGCATGTGGTTATTTTAATAACGGCTCATTGCAAATGTGAATCCCGCGGGGATATTTTTAATGAATGAAACCGGCCGTTTGGCTCTGATTAGTTTCATATATTAATCTCCGCTGTAGATTTGCTTAACGGAGCGCCGGATTGTGTTTCATTCAAGCATAAAATTGAAGTGTCTATGCGGGGATTGTGGTTTTTGTGTGATATTGTAACTGGGATTAAAATGTCTGATGAGATGCGCTGTTTGACGGATTTGAGAAATTGAATGAGCCGTTGACGTCACATTAATGCATTTGAGAATAAAGAGATAAAACTTCATTTTTTGGTAAGAAAAATATTTTAAACACGGGTCTCTCGTCCATTAATGCATAAACAATGAGTATATCGCATGTGGCACAGTGGCGCAGCGGCTAGTGCTGAATCTTGGCAACCGGGCGACCGGTGTTCGAAACCCCGCTTTTCCAATATAATTCTTTTGGAATATAATATTAATGATTATACGCAAAAGTAGCCTAGTTTTAAGTTAAAATATTATAAATCTACATGCATTGAGGATGTCATTCTTTATATAGCTCTCAACGTGCACCAAATTGAATTATTCCTACATTGCAAAAAGAAGGAAAAGACTAGGAGAAGTGGGATTCGAACCCGGGCCGCCTGTGTGAAAGTCAAAAGCAGACACCGTTACACCACAGTGTAGATAAGTAAAAGATCCACCATACATCAATCAATGGGTAAGAGAGCCGTGTCCTTATTCCGTATAACAGTTTAACTAATTATTTTCGCTAGCAAGATCTTATTTGATTATCCATTCCATAAACCTACTGCCAGCAGGCAAGTTTAAAGAAATATAATCTGATTGATTGGGGTAATGAGGGACTTAAAATTAGCCTATAGATAACGCATTTAACTTGTCGGCGAGGCGATTGAGCCGTAATGCAATCTGTTAATAAAGTTTTAAATCAATTAATCAATCAATGCCGTTAGAAAATCAGGATCTCTGCTATCGATACGTGATGGCTTTTCAACTGAAGCGGCCGCGCGCACTTATCCTGGGTCTCAAGTCTGGTTTGAGTTAACGAGACTGAATCCACCTTCGAGGAACATGAAAATCCCGGCTTCAAACATCGGGTTAACTGAAGCTGGATAATGGGACTCTTGATCGACTTAGTTGAACCAGGTACGGGGAATAGGGCCCAGGGCTAACGACGCCACTGGTGTACAACAAATCTAAGGAAATTAATAAAGGGAAGATGATTAAACAGAAGGTTTTGTAGATACAGTACTGAATTCTGTATCTGAATTCTGACGGCTGCTAATTCAAAATGCCGTATTTCCGCGGAAATATTATCACATTTCAAAAACTAAAATCTCACTAATAACACTTTAACCTATTGGTAAACTGTTGGCGGTGGTGCAGCCATAACTGCTAGCTAGCTTAATTGTCTTTGGAAATAATACGCATGACTGCTCACATCGATTACTTGCCGGAAAGAGAAAGATTTATTGACGCTCTTTCATTTATATACAGCGTCAATGTAACATATGTAAACAAGCGTATGATATCACACAGCATGAATATGCAAATGAGATCAACACTCAACATAAACAAACGTATTGCTGCAAATATACAATAGAACTGCTGTTGTGACATGGTTAGGATGTTTACTCTTACATTTGAAGAAAAAAATTCACCATTATGTCATACTGTCTAGACAGATTGATTTATGATGTGATGTCATTTTGGGAGACTTAAGAGGTACAGTAGATTTCATTCACGGTTTTACCAGGCACGCCTGGAGATACTAAATCCAAATTGAACTCTGCCAATTGAAAGAGGAGATTTGGCCCGATCCATAGATGTGCGAGTTGGCTATAATAAGGTAATTTATAGGCCTGGTATTCTATAATAATATTTCAAATTGCATGTGTCCGGACTCCAGATGGCAGAATTCAGTACTGTATCTACAAAACCTTATCATCTTCCCTTTATTTATTTGCTTAGATTTTCTGTACACATGATCTCAAGAAGGTGCTGAACGAGCTGTTTTTAGCATGGTGTTATTCACTGTCAAAGAAAAATCATAATTTATATTCTCCTTTGTTTCATCACAATTTACTCAAGCCTAGTAACAAACAATATTTCTGACACTGGGAATACATTCCATGAGATCCATAGATGTCCCTAGATACCAAGAACATGCAAATGGACCTTGTAGAAGTGGAGCAATCTTCCATTTACTTATGTATTTTTAGTAGGGATGTCCGATATTATCGGCCTACCGATATTGGCATAAAAATGTGATATCGAAAAATATCGGTATCGGTTTTTATTTTTTATTTTATTTTTTTACGTTTATTTAACCTTTATTTACCCAGGCAAGCAAGTAAGAACACATTTTTATTTTATTTATTGTCAAAGTATGCATAATGTGTTAATTACATGACAAGAGATATGTAATGTTAATTACCTGAAATTATTCAGATTTTGGGGGGGGGGGGGGGGGGGGGGGGGACCCTGCATATATCGGTATCGGAAATTACGAGTTGGACAATATCGGTATATCGGTATCCGTAAAAAAGCCAATATCGAGCATCCCTAACTTTTGGGTGGATTTTCAGAAGCTAGGGCTTAACAGGTTAAGAGTTACACGGTCCTAACAGTTCTCCAGCCGTTAGTTCTCGAACTATTGGCAGCAGTCCATGCGCAATTGTGTGGTGCAATATTATATATGTATGGATTGTTCACCTACCCCACCTTGAATGCTGCTTAAATGTGACTCTTCCCTCTCTTCCTGTCCGTCTGTCGTTCCAGGGTTACAAAGCCTCTTCCCACTTTTACAGACATCCTGCCTGATTGGCACCCGCTCAACGCGGCTCACATGACCACCTGCAACGAGTGCTCTAATAAGAATCAGAAAAAGACGATGGTGCTTGAGAGGTGAGGGTTTGAGCGTTTTGATTTGTATCGCTGTCCAAATTAATGGAAAAACCATCAAAGTGTCTTAATAAGGTGTTGGGCCACCGAGACCCGTCAGAACTGCTTCAATGTGCCACATGGATTCTACACATCTCTGGACCTCTACTGGAGGGATGGAACACCATTCTTCTGAAAGATATTCCCTCATTTGGTGTTTTGATGATGGTGGTGGAAAGCGGCGTTTAACATGTTGGTCCAAAGTCTCCCATAGGTGTTCAATTTGGTTGATATCTGGTGACCACAAAGGCCATAGCATATGATTCACATAATTTTCATACTCATCAAACCATTCAGTGACTCCTCGTGCCCTGTGGATGAGGGCAGTGTTGGGGAACTCTGAGAGCATAGTTTTGGAAGCTACCAATTATTTCACACTGGAAGAGGTTGGAACTATAGCAAAGCTACCCTCTGGAGAAATATAAAATTAAATAAAAAGTACATTTGCAATGAAATGGAAAATGAATAACACAACATTTAATTACATGATGTACAAGCTTTGTGCACATGTTAACACTTCCAGTGCCGTTCACGTAGAACTACGTTTCTGTCACGGTATTTCTTTTATTATCTATTGCCATTCATAATTCAGCGGGGCACCTTGTGCATACTGTTCTGAGTGTGTCTGAGCTGGCAGACGGTATTATACCGCCCTCTAACGCCTTCGGACAGTAATGCACCCTGTTAGAAACGGGTTGGTTTCTTTTCTCTACCGAGCTGCGGCATGGGGGCGGGTCCTAAACACTCCGGCAAAACACACGCTTGTAGGGGTGGTTTGGACTACTGACCCCGCCCGCCCGTTGAAGTGCAATGTCCTACAACGTCGGAGGCACGATCGCTGTGGATAACTGGAATGGCGATGAGATTATTGGATTCTTTTTTTGCATTACTTCAGACCAGGTAAGGACACCATATATGAAAGCTTGCGTTGATCTGATATTTATTTCTACTGCGATTGAAGCTTTCTGTGTTCTAGCTGTTTGGCTGTATGCCGTTGGGTTGGAGGGGGGGGCGCGCCGGTCTAAATCACATTGCATGCGTGCACGAGGAAGGATAATAGTGATGATCTAGTGTTGATTTCAGGAAGATCCGATAATCAGGCGAAAAATGACAATGTGTTTATTGAATTACACAAAAACGCTGTTTTCGTGTCTTTTCCCTGGAATAGCTCAGAAGCGGCCGGACTATGTTCATACTCAAAACGGTATAAAACGGAAATGTACTGATGAAAGAATAATCTGTTTTTTGCACGTTGACCAGAAGCAGCTCAATGAGACTCGGTGGCGTTATTAGACCCATAGCTATACTATAAAATATAGGTTTAGGTCTACAAAGTACAACTACGTTTACATGGGGTTAATGGACGGCACGGAAGTGGTCACTTCCCGGAAGGGGTGTGGCACTCAATGTGTTAATGCAAACCTAGTCAAGAGTGGAATCTCTTTTTGTTGTTGTTGGGGAGTTCCTTTTTAACTTGTTAACCAACCCCCAATCTGTTATGGTTTGTAACCGACCCCAATCGCACAACACAAGACAGGTATGAGAGTAAGCCAAAACAGGGCAAATCTTTATTATAGAACAAAACTCAAAAGGCGGAACAGTCCCTTTATGGGAGAACACAAAAACACTAGAGTCAAGGAAAACTGGAAAATGCGGCACTGTGCCTTTAAGAGGCGAACAGGCTAAGGGACTAGGGCTAAGGGACAGGGCCAGGGCTAAATGTCAAGGACCAGGACCAGGGGCACTGGAGAGGGGAACAGGGGAGAACACAAAAACACTAGAGTCAAGGAAATAAGGAAAATGCGGCTCTGTGCCTTTAAGAGGCGAACAGGCTAATGGACTAGGGCTAAGGGACAGGGCCAGGGCTAAATGTCAAGGACCAGGACCAGGGGCACTGGGGAGGGGAACAGGGGAGAACACAAAACACTAGAGTCAAGGAAAACTGGAAAATGCGGCACTGTGCCTTTAAGAGGCGAACAGGCTAAGGGACTAGGGCTAAAGGACAGGGCCAGGGCTAAATGTCAAGGACTAGGACCAGGGGCACTGGGGAGGGGAACAGGGGAGAACACAAAACACTAGAGTCAAGGAAAACTGGAAAATGCGGCACTGTGCCTTTAAGAGGCGAACAGGCTAAGGGACTAGGGCTAAAGGACAGGGCCAGGGCTAAATGTCAAGGACTAGGACCAGGGGCACTGGGGAGGGGAACAGGGGAGAACACAAAACACTAGAGTCAAGGAAATAAGGAAAATGCGGCACTGTGCCTTAAGAGGCGAACGGGCTAAGGGACAGGGCTAAGTGTCAGGGACAAAGGCTAAGGGCCAGGGCTACGGGCCAGGGCTGCTTACAGGGATGAGGACAGGGTTCCGACGGCGGAGGCCTGGCAAGGGGACAGGGGCCCGACGGCGGGGGCCGGGCACGGAGACAGGGGCCCGACAGCGGAGGCCAGGCACGGAGGCAGGGGCCCGACGGCGGAGGCCTGTCACGGGGACAGGGGCCCGACGGTGGAGGCCTGGTACGGAGACAGGGGCCCGACGGCGGAGGCCTGGTACGGAGACAGGGGCCCGACAGCGGAGGCCGGGGGGAAGAGGCGCCATCCTCCCGTGGAAATAGGGAGCGATGACGCGCCGGCTTGACGTCTGGAGTGGGAACACTGGCAACCTCCCGTAGAGAATTAGAGAGCGAAAGCGGTGTCCCACTCCAGGCACAGAGATCCTCTTCCTCCTCCTCGGGGGGGCCGGGCACGGAGACTTGACTTGACTTGAGACAGGGGCCCGACAGCGGAGGCCGGGGGGAAGAGGCGCCATCCTCCCGTAGAGAATTATGGAGCGATGACGCGCCGGCTTGACGTCTGGAGTGGGAACACTGGCAACCTCCCGTAGAGAATTAGAGAGCGCAGGCGGTGTCCCACTCCAGGCACGGAGATCCTCTTCCTCCTCCTCGGGGGGGCCGGGCACGGAGACTTGACTTGACTTGACTTGGTACAGGGGCCCGACAGCGGAGGCCGGGGGGAAGAGGCGCCATCCTCCCGTGGAAATAGGGAGCGATGACGCGCCGGCTTGACGTCTGGAGTGGGAACACTGGCAACCTCCCGTAGAGAATTAGAGAGCGAAGGCGGTGTCCCACTCCAGGCACGGAGATCCTCTTCCTCCTCCTCGGGGGGGCCGGGCAACGCAGAACAAAGGGGTCCCAGGGGACCGGGGCGAAGAGATGCCATCCTCACGTGGAAAATAGGGAGCGATGGCGCGCCGGCTTGACGTCTGGAGTGGGAACACTGGAAAACCTCCCGTAGAGAATTAGAGAGCGAAGACGGTGTCCCACTCCAGGCAAACGGTGACAGGTGGTGATGGCTGGCACGTCGTCTCACGCCGGAGACGCGGCAGGTGATGGTAACGTACAGGATGGTAACGTACAGAACTCCATGAACACAGAGTGAACACAGATACAGAACGACCCGACCAGGACTGGAAGGGAGGTCCAGGTATATAAAGCCCTCTGGGGCGCTAATCATAAACTATGACAGCTGCGTGAAGGTAGTCCAAGGGTGGGGGCTGGTGAAGAGTAGAGGAGAGTAAATCATCGCAAGGGTGGGGGCTGGTGAGGGAGAGTAGACAGGGAAAAGTTCAGGGAACAGGCGAATCCTCACACAATCTTTCCCCAGAAGATGCTTTATGTACCTTCTTCTCTAGTTTAAACATGTATCATGTACCGTCTTCTCTAGTTTAAATATGTATCGTCTTCTAGTTTAGATGTCTATCATGTACCGTCTTCTCTAGTTTAAATATGTATCGTCTTCTAGTTTAGATATGTATCATGTACCCAGTGCCGTCTGGGAGAAATGCGAGGCCCTGTGTGAGATTTAAACGCGAGAGCGCAATACTTGGTATTGATAAGCCGTTTTTGAGGCCCCCCTCCCCGCGAGGCCCTGTGCGACCGCACTGCTCGCACACCCCTTGAGACGGCCCTGCATGTACCGTCTTCTCTAGTTTAAATATGTATCATCTTCTAGTTTAGATATGTATCATGTACCGTCTTCTCTAGTTTAAACATGTATCATCTTCTAGTTTAAATATGTATCGTCTTCTCTAGTGTAAATAATGCATCATGTACCGTCTTCTCTAGTTTAAACATGTATCATGTATCGTCTTTAGTTTAACCTCTTAATGTATCATGTATCATCTTCTCTAGTTTAAATTAGGGCTGTCAGTTTATCGCGTTAATTAGATTAATTAATTACATAGCAAATTATCGCGTTATGAAAATTAACACAAAATTTATTAAAAAAAAAAGTGTTAAATTTGTTTAATCTCTTTATTCGTATTCATTCCATAAGAACGTAGAATACACATTTACAGACTTTTTTTAATATGGTCCATTTGCATGTTCTTGGTTGGTATCTGATTCTAGGGACATCTATGGATGGATGATTAAACAAGGTTTTGTAGATACAGTACTGAATTCTGCCATCCGGACACATGCCATTTGAAATATGATTATAGAATATAAGGCTTAAAATGGTTATGCAATTAAAATGTGATTAATTAGATAAATTAATTACAAATCCTGTAATTAATTAGATATTTTTAATCGCCTGACAGCACTAGTTTAAATATGTCTCATGTCTTCTCTAGTGTGCCTCCAGTGATGTCACTGCACTTTGTGGATGGGCTGCCTGACAACGACGTCACAATCTACTCCTTCAGCTTCCAGGGGGAACGCTACTCCATCACCACCGTCCTGCAGTACGATCAACAACGCAAGCACTTTGTCACTTGGATCCATAAATCTGATGGTTAGTAATAAAACATTTTGTCTGACTTAAAGGAACACACCTACATTATGGGAAATGTGCAGAGCCGGACAAGAATATAGCCTGGCTTAAATCTCCAGAAGTGTTTTTGGGTAACAGCTAGGCTAGCTGGTCCGTATCCGCTCCCATTCATTTGTGCTAAGCTAGGCTAGCTTTCAGCTGGATAGCTTTCTACTCGCAATTGGTATCCATCTTATTCGTCTGACTGGAGAAGACTTTAAGTGCAATTCCCATAATGTTGGCATGTTCCTTTAAAGGGATAGTTCAGATTTTTAGAACCCTAGTTAAATTATTTTCATTTTTGATTACAAAATACAAAGACACAGTTTACAATACAATTAAAGTATATTTAATTTAAATATTACTACCTTTAGTGCATCCCACAAAATGTTTGGGTCTACCTCTCCATTATCATTTTCTTCTCTGTATCTAATTCTGTCTCCTTTTACTTCGTTAACCAGACCTTTGTTATTTAATAGTCATACGTTCAGTCTCCAAACTGTATTTCTCCGTCTACTTTTAAGGTTCACTGTCAGATATATTGCGCTATGGTCTGATATGTCCATTACCCCTATCCTGCAGTCATCTACCCTGTATCTGTCCCCTGTTGTCATGAGAAAATAGTCTATCCTTGAATATGTTGTGTGTGGATGTGAATAATGTGTGTATTCTCTGTCTATAGTGTGTGCATTTATCTCCATATATCCATGATTCCCAATTCTGCCATTTGTATATTCATATATTTGCTAATGTTTGTCCTCCATTTCTTTGTGCTTGTCGTGTCTATGTCATAGTTCAGTACTACATTCAAATCACCTGTACAGATTAGGACCCCTTCCCCTTCCATCGCTATGATATCAAAGATTGTTTCAAATAGATATTTCTCACTTTCTGGTGGAGCATACACATTCACTAGTGTTACCATTTGACCTTCCATTTTTCCCTTGACCATTACATACCTCCCCTCTATATCCCTTATTTCCCTGATCATTTCAAGCTTCACTGTTCTTAATCAGTATAGCTACTCCTCTTCTAAGGTTCTGTTTAAAAGAACTGTAAAACAAATGTTCATACCCGAATCTCTTCAGTTTTCATGTTCTTGTGATATTAGATGTGTTTCTTGTAAGAAGATAACCTGCGCCTCTTCATTCTTAAGTTTCGTCATCACCTTACTCCTTTTGATCGGATTATTCACACCATTCACATTCAGCGACATCATTTTGATACCCTTAACTTGTGTCATATTTCTTTTCCAAATGTTCTCCCGTTCTACCCATGTCACATACAATAATATTTGTGGTTGTAGCCACTGCTATCCCTGTCTGATTTACATACATATAACCATAATAAACATTAACATCAACATTAACATCTGGTACTTCCATGGTAGTAGAGGGTCTCAGTCGTATTCCTCTTTCCCCCGCTGGCGGGTGGGGAGTAGTGGCTCTCCTAGTGAGAGGGCTCCCCCTAGTGGCTAAAAGATGCACACTATACATGTCCAACTTGTTCTGTGTGTGACCGAGCTCCCGGTCAAAGCTCTGCATTAGTCACTTTCATGTTCCCGTCTATTTGTATTATGTGTCACGTGTAATCCTATGGTTCTTTCATGTCCGTCCCAATATATCTCTTGAATCTCCATGTCCTTTTTTACAACTTTTGGTATAGTTATCTTGCATGTACTTTACCATCTTCTCATTGCATAAGTCATTTTCATGTTTACATTTACTTGTATTGTGTGTGTCACATGTATACCAGTCCAGTGTATTGTACTTATCCTTCCTTGGATCACTGTGTCCCCTCTCGTCTCGTCTCCTCTCTGCTCCCCTTCCCCGTGTTTTTTCATCGTTCTTCTCAGTTCTACTTTGAATCGGTTCAGATCTCCTTCACCTTCCCGTCTTCCTCTCCTCGTCATCGTCCCTCGACCCTGGTCCATTTGCGTGCCTTCTCCAACCTCCGCATCAGCGTCGGTCTCTCTCCTTCTCCTCCCAGCACCCTCCATCCTCTCCGGTTCATGTCCCTCGTCGCTTCCCGCACGTCGTTGTACACCTTGATGCCTTCTTTCCAATGGACCTTCAGCGTGGTCATTGGTGATTGAAATCTGATTCCATTCTCTTTCAAAGTATTTTTTATCTCAACATAGCTCCAACGTTTTACAGCCACCTCTGTTGAATAGTCATGGTTGAAGGTTATCCTCTGCCCCTCCACCTCCATCTTTGTCTGCCAGGCTGCTCTGAGAATGTTTTCTTTGACTTCGAATTTCAAGAAATTAACTATAACTGCTCTTGGTGGTCTGTTTATCTGTGGCTTCGGCGCCTGGGCCCTGTGCGCCCTTTGAATCTATCTTGGCGAGGTCTGACATTTCTAATTCTTTTCGAATTAGGTTGTCTACATATTTGGTCATCGAGTCTCCTTCTATCCCTTCTCTCAGTCCCCATATTCGTATATTATTTCTCCTTGACCTCCCCTCCAAGTCTGTTAGCTTTTCTCTCATCATGTTTTGTTGTTCGAGCGTCGCCATTAGAATTCCTTGTATTTCTGTATTCCATTCCTCCGTTCCAGCCGTCCTTTCTTCTAACATCCTTATGTCTTTCTCTTGTTCCTGTAGTTTTCCATCAATTGTCTCGAGTCTTATTTATTTCTTCTCTGAGCTCGTCCTGAACCTTCTTTAATTCTTCTCTGAGTCTGTCGATATTGTTCTGGATGTTCCGCGTGTTAGCTTGGATGCTAGTCTGTATGCTAGCTTGTAGCTCCTCTACCCAAGTGGGCACCTGGTCGCCTTGCGCCATGCTAGCTTGATTTACCTCCTGCGTCACCTCCTTGTGTCGATAACTTTCCTCCGGTGTTTGTACTTCTGGGGTTGCTTTTCTTTCGCTTTTTCTCGTGTTCATCCTTCCTTTTCTGTTATATCATTGAATTGTCACTTTTTATTTTGTTTTAGATATTTTAACTTCCTTTTTCGTTGTTCAAACCGGAAGTCCCCTAGTTCCATTTCTTACTGCTCCATGCTGTTCCTCATACTAGCTCTGGATAGTTGGCCACAAACCAATGCAAAGTCAATGTGGGTTGAGCTCCTGTCTACAAGCTGACTGACGCTTACTGAAGTCTACTTATTGTGCACTGTGTGGCGTAAACTTCAGTTGGTCTCAGTCAGCTTGTACAGACGGGAGCTAGACCTCATTGACTTTGCATTGGTTTGTGGCTAACTATCCGGAGCTGGTATGAGGAATGGCATGGATTATGCTGAGAGAGGATTCTACTGATCAACATCATGATTGGTAAGTAACAAATATGGCTAGGGGTCAAAAAAACTGATTTTTCTTTTTTTTAGCTGTAAAAGAGTAACGGTTTACTCACAATTTAATACTGACTATACAATATAGTCACAATACAAGTAGACCATACAATATAGTCGCAATACAAAACTACAATATAGTCGCAATACAAGAAGACTATACAATATAGTCACAATACAAGAAGACTATACAATATAGTCACAATACAAGAAGACCATACAATAGTCACAATACAAGAAGACCATACAATAGTCGCAATACAAGACCATACAATATAGTCACAATATAAGACTCCAATAATTTATAATCAACCAGTCGCAGCTACTCATTTTATGAGCTATAACTGATACCAATCAATAACTGGTGTATTGTTGTCAGACGATTAATCGTGACTGCTGTCTACAGGGTCCTGGCTGGAATTTGACGACTTGAAACATCCAAACTGCGTTCCCCATGTAAAGCTACAGGTCCCCGCTCAGGACATTCATATTGTCTTCTGGGAGAGGGAGACGGACGAGGCGGACGATGCCTCTTTGGCCAATGAGCCGGCGGTCCAGTCGCCAGACCAGTCCCTCTACATCCCGAACGACAGCGACATCGTCTGCGCCCTCACAGCGTCTGATGACGCGAACGCCGTGGCAACGGTGGGTGATGGTGATTCGTGCATCGGTTCCACAACTCTGGTCGACACCTTCGAGGGCCTCACGCACAACGACATCATCACGCTCACGCTGGTCGAGGTCAAAGTGGACTTAGAAGCGGTGCCTTTTGACGAAGATAATCAAACTCCTGACGATAATCAAACTCTTGATGATGGTCTTTCCACTGGGATTGAAGTCACCATGTCTTCACCAGGTTCTCCTTTGCTTCATGAGCAAGCACCCAATGAGCTTCCCTCGCCTGACACTGATGACTTGTCCTGCGACCCCACGTTTAAACCTGGTTCCAAGAGGAGAAAAGTAGTTCCAAACAGACCCAAGGGGAACAAGGCAGACTCAGTTAAAAATGCTGCCAGCAGGAACAGGAAGATGGCCCCTGCTGCTGCACCAAGTGCACCTTTACAGGAAATCATCCTGCCCACACCACAGCCAGCAGCACTGAACACCTCTCCTTTGTCCTCTGCTAAAACATCACCACAGCCCTCCAAGAGGAAACCGGAGCCACCTCCACCAGTCGACCAGACCTCCCGCTTGTCCCGCCTGCTCAGCATGCACCCCCTCACCCAGCTTCCATCTGTCAAGCCTGCGCCCGCCTCTGTCTCACCGAGAAAGCCCTCTCTCCCCAACCACTCCACGCCCAACCCGATTAGACAACAGCAGATCCCCGCAGGGCTTTATTCCAAACCCAAATTTCAGCTCAGGAGAAAAGACGACACACTGGCGCTGCAAGCTGCAAGCTATGATGCGTTCTGCGCAAAGAGCACGAAACCCCCCACTCCTCCCTCGCAGAAAAACACTCCCGGCGGCAACTGGCAGAATCTCCCGGCCAAGACTGCGGTGCCATCTAGGGTATCATTTCCTACCCCAGGAGTGACGGAGCTCCCTGAAATATCCTCCAAGAAATCTGCCGGTGACTCGTCGAAGGTTCCTTGTAGTCTCGGCGACACCGAGGCCCTCAAGTATAAGCTCATGAAGAAGCTGAAAGCGAAGAAGAAGAAGCCCTTGAAGTTGAACCAGATACTGGGCGGCGCTGGGGGGGAAGTCACCCCGGCACCACACAGCACCAACCGCAGGTCCCCCTACAGCGTCAGCTCCAGCACCTACAACAGCAACACTTGTTATGACCAGTTCTTTGCTGACCTTCTATCGCCTGCCACGACCCCCAGCAGCCTATCGCTAGACAGCACAGGGTTCCTGGAGACCAACAGACCAGCAGGAGGCGGGAGCACCGTCAAAACAGATCTGGATAGTCGCCTGACGTCTGCTGTGGGCGGCTCGATGACCGGCACCAATGACAATTGTCTGGAGTTGATTTCTGGAGCTGCCCTTCAGCAGCAGACTGAGATGGAGGCTGAAGAACTGAGTGCACTTGAGCTTTTCTTTTTGGCTGTAGGACAGTAGGATAGATGTCGTCTGCAATGTGTTTTGTTTTCTGTAGTATAATTTGCCTGTGTTAAAATTATACTCGTTCTTAAGTAATCAGGGTTAACTTCCATTTTGGAACGCAAGATAAAGGTTTAAAGTAAATTCTCAGGTGACTGAGTCACAGGAAGCATATGGTTCATTTGAATATATGACTAAGTCAAAGCTGAGATCACTAGACAGAGGACAGGAGATAATATAGTCTTGTGACTATACTAGCTACCCTGTTGAAAACAGCTTCAAAGGAACATACACCAAGAAAATCATTGATCACATTAGAGTGTGATTTATCAGGCCCTTCTGCAAAGAACAGAGCCAGAGAATGGAACTGCCAAGTTAGTAAAATAGAGATTAAAGAATCCAAAAACAACTTAATTTGCAATACCAGTTAAAATAAAGTATATATCTTTTAATAATAACTCATTCGGTAACTAAGTAATTCAATGATCAGTATAGGCTGTGACTGTAACTGGCTGGGGGACAGCCGACACAAGAGCATTTGCATACAAGCAGGCCAGCAGCTGTTTCTCACAGAGGTGTGAGAAGCTAACTTCTTCTGATAACAGAGACACAGACAGTGGGAAGGAGGAAGATTTTATATGGATTAAGAATATAAGGGAAACTTTGCTTAGGCAATCTTCTATATGAAATATAGCTTTGATTAAACTACAATTATCACTGAAATTATGTGTTCGATAAGCGGAACAGAATGATATTAAACTTGGAGTGGTTTATAGTCAAATTCACAGGATTAATGGAAGACCACTTGCAAGTAGTTTATATTAGTATTAAATCATGTAATTATTTAGAAAGGCATGGTTTAAGACTAATTTGAATAAGTCAAATGATGAAATGCAATCTTTATACACTGAAATGGAAATAACGAATGTGAATATAAGCTTTGTGGGTTTACTCTGGCACAAACTAGTAATGTTTTATGCTGACATGTGTGTCTTTGAGAGAATTACATTAATATCTATGTATCATGTTTGGTAAATATAATAGTGACAATGATTAGGCCTTAAAATCATTTGAAAATGAATGCCGTCTTAAGCAGAGCCGTTAATGGTAAGCCACGCCTACATTTTCAAAATTCCAACTAGCTGGCTCCGGGTTGGATGAAAACTGGTTTGGAGGTCACTTCCTGTAAAGGCAAAACCAGAATCTTGGCCCTGCTATAAATAGAGGGCCACGAGACACTGGAGGAGGAAGAGCATTGAGAAAGGAGGAAGAAGATTGGACGAAGCCCTCAACGATAAAGGACAATTCATATTCACGCTGCCAAAATAGATCACGGAAGAAAGCAGTGTTGTTGACATCCGGTGGACATCTTTCTTAGAATATTTTGAGTGCCGGTCAGAGCTTGAACTTTTTACATCAAGTGTTTTGTGAGCAAGTATTGATTGACTGATTATTCTTGTGGTCAATAAATATAGAATCGGAAGGCATTGAGCGATTGATTGGACACATTTTTTTACAGAGTGCTATATCTTTTTGAGAAAACAACATAACGACCAGAGTACTGTTAGATTGTGTATCCTCTGATACAATATTTGGCAATCTCGTTTTGCAGTAGACTGTGTGCATAAAGTTTTCTGTTGTGAAATAAACTTCCGAAACTAGCAAGTGAGTCTCACATAATTTTAAAGCTCAGTCTATAGCATATTCCCTAGGGGTGTAACGGTACACGTATCTGTACTGAACCGTTTCAGTACTGGACCTTTGGTTCAGTACGCGCTGTGTACCAAATGAATGCAACGGTACGTTAACCACCAACGGAATGCATGTGCAGAACCTTTTTTTGCGTGCAGAATTTCATTCAAAACGCCAAGTTCACCCCTTCCCAAAATATAACTTGCGCAAAGGGCCGGATGTTCGTTCAGCCCACGCACAACACTGAGAGATGACCTGTAATTTAGCATAACCTCATAGTGTGGCAAACACACACACACACCCTCTCTCTCAGTGCATGAGGAGGATTGGTGCTAGATTGAGAAGGGGCTGTCTCAATCAAATTAATGATAGTTTGCGGCATATAGAAAGGACATTCATACACAGCAACACGCCTCCAAACGGGTGTGATAAACATAAATTGATATTTTCCTTGGCATGAAACAGGAAATTGTATTTACCATTAGGGACCTGATTGATTGAATACTTTATTAACAGATTGCAGAATGGGTACAATACAGTACAGCTCAATACACACAATTGTTAAGGGGATGCAGACCAGAGAAATACTTTCGTCTTGTTTACATCAGGGTCCCCCATTTTCAATTCATCAGGACATATATGACATACAGATAGACAGTACTGCTACATCTATACATTTATGACATACCAGATTTGCAAATACAGTACTGTTTGTGATACAAAAAGAGTCAAGAAAATGGAGTATATACATTTGACGTAGAAACTGTACATTGGAGGAGGTTGGGTGGGGTTGTGTGGGGGGGGTTGGGTACATTGGGATATTGACAACCATACTGGGTAATTTACATTGGAGGTGGTTGGGGGGGGGGGGGAGAAACACTGTATAAACAAGCAAAACTGTACATTGGGGGGGGGGGGGGGACACTGTACAAACAAGCAAAATTGTACATTGGAATATTGACAAAACCATACTAGGTAAATTACTGTATATTGGAGGGGGTTGGGTTAGGACATTTACAGGGGCCAGTTTCAAATTGCAGTCTCCCGTAGGTGTCCCTTGAGAGTGGTTTTGAAAGTGGGTAGTGATTCACATTCCTCTTTGGGTAGGGCGTTCCACATTGATGTGGCATAATTGCTAAACGTGTTTAGTCCCTTGTTTGAGCCGAATCTGGGTTTAACATGATTTGTGGAGCTCCCTCTGGTGTTGTGATCGTGGTATTCACTGACCTTTGGGAAGTATTTTGACATGTACATGGGTACCTTGGTCGTGTAGTGTATCTTGTAGACCAGGCCCATTGCAAGTTGCTGTACTCTGTCGTCTACTCTAAGCCATCCTAGGTTGTCAAAGTGGGCAGGGGTGAGGTGGGTTCTAGGAGTAAGGTCAAGCAGTAGTCTGACCAGTTTGTTTTGAGATGTTTGTAATTTTGTTTTTAGCGCCTTTGAGGTGCTTTGGTACCATGAGGTGCAAGCATAGTCGTAGTACCCTTGAATGAGTGCTCCTGCCAGAGTCTTCAGGGTATTCTTGTTTACCAGAGAGGAGATCCGGTACAAGAATCAAGTTTGTTTGTTGACTTTGTTTATTACATTGGATGCCATTTTGTCACAGGAGAGATTAGCCTCTAGGATGGAACCCAGGTAGGTAATTTCATCTTTCCTTGTGACAATATTGTCACCCACTGTAACTGAGAAGCCGTCGGTCTTGCTGAGTTTGTTATTTGAACTGAAGAGAATGGACTCTGTTTTGCCCATGTGTAATGATAGTTTGTTATCAGCGAGCCATATGCAGATTTTGCCTAGTTCCGAGCTGAGGGTTTTTTCAACCTGTAACTTGTTCTTGTCAGAGAACAGAGGCTGAGTCGTCCGCAAACAGGAACAAGTTGCAGTCACAAGCTGACGACATGTAATTTGCATAAATTAGGAATTTATTTAACCTGCATGATGCTTCTTTCTCTATTCAATAACATTTTACCCTGAGGGATGATTTACAATAAAGTGTTAAAAAAGAAAAGTAGGCTACTTACATTCTTGACGCTAGAACTCCCAAAATAGCATTAGCATAAAAAAGAAGGTAGGCCAGGTGTAGTTTACATAGCGTGCATAAAACGGTCTCGAGGTTCCACAAGTTAATCAAAATCCGAAGTATTTCCAACTGCGGCTTGAGATGCTCAGAGTGCAAATCACTGTCTTCGCGACCGGTGGGCTCGGTTGTTATTACTACTCGCACTTTGTTCAGCTCAATGATGTTGCGTGTCTCCTCTCCGTCATGCAGCGCATTCAGGCCCACCATAATTTTTTTTTTAACAAGTCGACTATTAATTTTAATATAGAATATTCATTGACAGCCCTACTTAACAGTTACTGCATCACCCCGAGTGGAACACACAGAAAGCCAAATAAATAAGGTTAAACTTTCCCCCACTTTACCGAAAACCCGTACCGAACCGTGACTTCAAAACCGAGGTACGTACCGAACTGTGGTTTTTGTGTACCGTTACACCCCTAGTATTCCCACATCATTTGAAAGCTCTATAGCGCATTCCCACATTTCTTGAAAGCTCTATAGCGTATTCCCACATAATTTGAGAGCTCAGTAGCAGTCTCATATAATTTGGAAGAGACTAGCAACATTCTTGACACCAGGCGAAGGTAATGAACGTATGGACAGGTCGTCGGGACATCACATGGTTTCATCCACTGTCCCAGGAGACTTCCATGAAACCAAATTGTGCCTCATCCAAAAACATGGTTTACAAACAGTAAAAGGGTGCATTAACAAGTTAACTAGCACACTAGTAGACATGAGTGTTTTTATTCAGCCTAGATATTCATCTGCTTGTCACTGTTGTCTTCACTTTAATAATCCTAGATATTTCCTTAATGAGTTTAAAGGCCCAACCCGTGATACAAACGTAAACAAATGGCTTCTACGGGTGTGGACACCGGTTTCATGGCTGCTTCCTGTTCGGCCTGATCTTGGTTACGGCAAGACAACACTTTCCTCTTTTGTAACGATAACATACAAATGACAAAATATTTATAATTTTTTTTCTGTGATGCCAATGGGTGGGTAGGAGGGTTGGAGTGTATACTGTATGTATGGATCTGTTTTTTGTAGATAAAGAAAAGGACTAACAGTAAACTACTAATAAATATGAGTTTTAAACTAGGCTCTGCTGTGTTTTGGAGCTGTAATAGTTTTGTTTATGTTTGGTAATGTATATAAACAATGGGCCTATATTTAGATTTTATGATCAGGTAAGAATTAAAGTTCAATAGTGTATTTTTTCCACTAGTCAAACTGGGGGGATGTTTGTGAATGTAACTCCCAATTTATTTGGTCAAAAGAAAGCGCTACACTAACAAATTTGATAGATTTTGATCAAATCATATTTGGTAAATTATCTGTCGGATAAATATCTGTTTTCATATGGAAGTAAAGACTTTGACAAATGCATATCAATTAGAAATGGCAGCATCTCGGAACATTTTCATATAAATACATGTCTATTTTGCCACTCTTATCGCCAATTTATATAACCTAATAGTTCATCAATATATTTAACATTTAGTAGGACATTCCTGGGAACATTGTCCAGTGCACAGGAAGTGCTGTTTCATGTCACCAGGAGCAACAGCAGTTTGTTTGGAATGGGTAGAAGACGGACCCCTAGCTTAAAACTCCAGGAGGGGTGTTTTTGGTCAACAGCTAGGCTAGTGGTCCATATCTGCTTCCAGTCATTTGTGCTAAGCTAGGCTAGCTTGCATCTTGTAACTATCTTCATGTCTGACTCTGGAGAAGACTGCACATTTACCATAATGTTGGCGTGTTCCTTTAAGGTGTTTTCAATGGACCTACTCTGAACCATATAAAATACAACATAGGGCTGGGCGATATAACGATAACGATAAATATCACGATATATTTTAATAATCGATATCGAATATCGAAGTTAAAAAAAATCGAAAAATCGTTTTTTTATATATATATATATATATATATATATATATATATATATATATATATATTTTTTTTTTTTTTTTTTTTTTGTGACCTGCAACAGGGCAGTTTTAAAACCAGAGACAGTGGACAGACTTGTCTTTCTTGCCTGCAACTTAAAGTAATGGCTTTGCTTGTCCAAATGACAATACTGACCAAATTGAGATTTATTTTTCTCTTGTCCATTTATTTTGTTTGCTTTCTAATTTAAAATACAGTTTGAAACCGTCTGTACACAGTAGGCTATGTGTGCTAGCAGAACTAGACTCCAGTCACGAGTCACGATGCACATGTGGTTTGTCCACCAAAAAAGCGCCAAAAGATCGAAAATAAACTAGCAGAGCCAGAACTGTTCAACTCCCCTGGAGCCACAGCCAGCAGAGAAGCCGGTTTACTTTAGCTTTTAAACCAGCTGCAGCCTGAGAACTGGAGTGTGAGGGGATGTAACACTAAAGATGGCGGCAATGACAAAGAATTGCTGCAAAATAAACATACATCTGTTTATAAAAAAAAAAAATTATATACTTATAACAATTCGATAATTATCGATATAGAGAAATATGATAACATTATCATATCGTTATCGCGATATGATTTTTTTCCATATCGCCCAGCCCTAATACAACATACGGACTACAGCAAAACCTTATATTCAGACATACGACCAGGAATAATTAACTGAAGACAAGTTCTTTAAAATTATGTATTTTCACAAATCACTATGTTAAAGAGTTTGTCTACACAATGAACAAGTTGTAAAATACACACCGCCTCCCAGTGTTTCTCACTCATTATCAATGTCTCCACACATTCATCTCAATTATTCTAAATCAAATCATAATGATGCATCTGTATGACTATCGCAAAAACCTTTAGGCCTTGTACAAAAACATACACTTTGAGGCCAAGACTAGTGTCTCCACTAAAAAAGGTGAAACGAGCCCATCAGTAAAACCAGGTGCACAATATGAAGAGGTTATGTTTCGCTACATGGATTCTTAAAGGACCAGAACCGCTGATATTTTGACTGCCGTTATTGGAGATTGTCCTCGTCTTACCAAATTTAGTGTTGACCGTGTACTGTGTGTTCTTGTAGATCACAGCCTAAATTACTGAATGCCATTCGTACTGTTGATGTTGCAAAGTTTACTTTAGATTACCCTCTACTACAAGCCCCTTCCGCGTTCGGTTGGGTGCGCTTGTTATCGACTCTGGGGTGCTCCCGATTGTTGCATGAATTTGAATGGCTTGTAGTAGAGTAATACAGTAACATTATCAAAAGTACAAGGCGATGTGGTCGCCTTACCTTACAAGGGCGAATTACCTACTGTATGCCTAGTGACTTTCAAGGAGTATTTTTCCACCCCTTTTCAACATCAATGGCTGTGTGAAAGGTGGCCTGAGATTATATATATAGAGCACATTTAAGGCAGAGGCAATTTAACATGCTTTACATCAAGGAGAATCTATAAAACACAAAATGTGTTAAAGACAGTCTGGTCAGAATCACACCGTTATGGTCCTTTAACTGTGTGACATAACACCAAGTAGCCTCCGAAAACCAAACTTCAAATAAAGGCACAATGAAAGAGGGACCTTGTTGAACGAAGCAATATGACTTCATTAAAGGAAGTAGAGTGTTTCTTTAATAAAGTCATACTGCTGATTTATTGTGCTCATAATCTCATACGTATCCCCAAAACTACAAACTGTCTTTGGTTTGACAGTTATTGAGTTGGGATGTGTGATGTCATTATGATCATGTCACATTATTCCAAGGAAACTATAAAAGAAGGAAGGGTCATCACATCAGAATATCAGTGATCTATGCTCGGCTTGGTGACAGTTCTATTAACACTTTCAGTGCCAGGCCGTGTTTTCCTTTTTACCCTGTTGATGCCACAGTCCACAGCCCATGTAACGTTAATATCGCCTAATCTATGTTTTAAATTATGCTATGTGTCTAATCTGCCCATCGCTTATCAAAGAATCATTTTCCAGTCAACATTGGCAAAGCAGATTGTGTTTTTGTCGCTTCATTTCCTTTTTATAGCATTTTGAAAACCACTCGGTTTCGAAGAAAAAACAACACATTCCCTTATAAACGCCTTTTACTGGAATATTCCAGAACGTTATCATTTGTCGGTCTATTTATGAATCGTTTTCAAATAAACGCTAGATGGTCGATAGTATATGTGTGCGCACGCACGCTCGTGCCGTGCGCTGATAATCGCTGCTATTATTTCCTCATGGCTTTTACAGTCAAAACAGCCATATCACATATAGTGGAAACGCTTATATCTACATGAAAACGAGTCTGATTATCCTAACACTGATAACATAGATTCCTTACCTGACATCAGATGGTATCCAAATGGTATATTCCAATTCCTGATCACCATTCGAAAAAATCGATAAGTATATTGATCCAACGTGTGTACAGTATAACCCATGCTCGCCGCGGCTCAGAGGCTCCAGAATGAACTCTGGTAACTCCGGCTGCATCAGTGGACTGGAAAATGTGGACTGGAATATTTTTTCCCCCCATCCATTTTCATTGAGTCCATTCCAAAAGGGTGATTTACCATCTGGGAGACGATAGGGGGCGCTTTTTTCACATCTGATCGCCGGCGGCCCCTGGATCTCCAACGGTAGGCTCGCGTGATGCAAATTATGATTTCAGATCGCTAATAATTTTTTTTAAATAAAATCCAGAGAAAAGCCGTGACGTGGCTTTCAACGTCACAATCGTAAACCCGAGATTAGCCGTGAGTGGCGCTCAAAGTGTTAAAGCCTATATTAAAATTCGAAATATACAACCGATATGAGAAAATATATATCAAACGTTAACAATGCAACAAATTGCAGATTACTCTGACATCCGAGGTACTAACCTGTTTAAATGATCCCATTCAACTATGTTGGTCGAACTGAAAGTGTCCACACATGGCACCAATGTGTGTTCACACGCCACACAGTGACATGATGACCATTCCTTCTTTTATAGTTTCCTTGACATATTCCAGGAAGTATCACAGCTCTATTAATATACAGCTCAGTGAAATTATAAAAAGAAAATAAAAAATGTGCATTTGCCTTTTCCTGAGCTGAGCTGCATTGAATACTTTGTCTTTTTCTGAGTTCTGGTTTCATGCCGCTAGTGTAAACGCCTTGACAACAGAAACATCTGAAAAACTAAAACAAACAAAGTTAACGCTCCTTCATGCTTTAACATACTGTAATCATGTTTGGCAGAACTGGCCGACAGGATTCAAGAGCATCTCTCCTGTCCTCACAAGACTAGATACATTTTTTTTGTTGATCCACTTTTTCTTCTCCTATTTTCTGTATTTTCCTCCCATCCCAATTTAGTCGTTATGCCAATTCTCCCCTCCCTGGTCATTGCACGCATATGCCCCCCACTGGTCAGTCTAGGGAGCCCTGAAGTCGATCACATGCTTCCTCCGATACATAGGAGACAGCCAGCAGCCTCTTTTCACCTGGCAGCGAGGACTCTCATTGGTGAAGTGTAACGCGTGGGAGGTCACACTACCTTCACCATTTCCCTCCCTCGCTGTGCAGGCGGCCTGACAGACCTGTAGGAGTCGCTGTTTACAACGACCAGATTACCACCCACCGGCTTCCCTCCCGCTGACTCTGCCAATTGAGCCAGTATGACGACCGGCCAAGCCGGAGGCACTGCTGACAGCCGGATTCGATACCAGTGTCTCTACAGTGGTAGACAGACGCGTAGTCCGCTGTGCTACCCGGCCGCCCTACAAGACTAGATTCATGAAACTCATAACGGCATCTAAAGTGCTTGATGATTATCGACTGTATGGGAGGGAGAATGAGGATCTGACCACAACACTGGAGTCTGGTTTCCAGCTGTCTTTTCACTTTGGGGCGACAGTGGATCAGGAGGTAGAGCAGGTTGTCCGGTAATCTGAAGGTTCCCAGATGGATTCCGGCTCCTCCTCCCGGCAGCGTGTCAAAGTGTCCTTGAGCAAAGACACTTAACCCCTAATTGCTCCCGATGAGCAGGTTGGTACCTTTGCATGGTCGCCTCCGCCGTCAAGTGTGTGAATGAGAGGCATGAGTTGTAAAGCACTTTGGATAAAAGCGCTATATAAATGCCGTCCATTTACGGTCATGTAATGTCATGTAGGTAATGTGAGTCTCACCCAGTCTGAAAGTGGTCATTTTAAAAAGTGGAGAATAGATGGTGGTTTATAGTCTGGCCCCGTCGTCGTGTAATTCCAGCGTAGCCTAATTTAGCAGCGTTGTCTGTCCCTCACAGCTTGGCTTTGGGTGTTTGCTCCAGCAGTGTCCTCATGTCCACCAGTGAGTCCTGCAGGGTCTGGGCCATGCGCGCTGCGTTGGTTTCCTCACAGCTGTTGAAAGCAGACACTGCAAAGTTGATGTGGTCGGCCATGGGGTTGTAGCACACGCCATAGCCGTCAGGCACCCCGGGGCCGAAGCACATCACACAGTCAGTCTTGGCCGGAACCTGAGAGAGAAATATACACAAAAAAGAGCAAATATTTAGCAACAATTCTTTTTTTTGCACATATTGTTTCCAAGCAATTCTTGCCTTGATACAAATTTCAAGACAACTTGTTTTTCTTCATAATCTTATTATGCCGATTTTCTGCCCATTCACCACTGCCATAGTCTGAATTCATTGTATCTGAATTGTACAAGTGATTAAACTGGAGTATATATAAATGAGTACTACTGAGTAATAAGGATCATCAGAATGTATGTACACTACAGTATTATAGTATTACAGGTATAAAGACTATGGTATACTAGTAAGCCATACTGGACAGTGGTAAAACTAGTAAGAGTAGGTAAGGGATATATACAGATAGATATAGTATATACAGGTATGTAAACAGGAATATATGCTGTTATATTGAGACAGGTGTGGATGGATCAATAAATATATATATACGGTATATACAGCATTATTGTACTGTATCTGGGTAGACTAGTTTGAGGTAGGTACAGTAGGTATGATTACAGTGAAGGCAGTATGCAGATAAAAAAAACAGCGTTCCCATTGATGTTCTGGCCTCAGCCCCGCCCCCTACCTGGCTCGTGGACAGGTTATAATGCAAGGCCACTGCGTAGGAGGTGTCCATGAAGATCTCCGGCATTGAGGTAAGGTCTTCGATGGCCTGCAGTTTTAGACCCAGGAGGTGCCTGTCAATGGCCTGGCCGTGGATCGCCTAGAGGGGGGATAGAGGACAGCATAGAACAGGGGTCATCAATTACATTTCTCCAAGAGCCAGACCTTTTCTAAGCAGACACTGGGGAACGGAACTTTAGGCCTAATTATCCCATTATTGTTTATTATTTTCACTTTCTTACTAAATTAATGTTTTTTATTAGCCTATATCAGACTCATAACACCTATACTGCAGCCAGCCATCAGGGGGCGATAGATATTTTGGCTTCACTTTTGGGGAACTATCATGTTATGGTTTTGACTTATTATGCAGTGTCCTGATTGGTGGAAATTAAACACTTGCAGAAAACAAGCCTTTTGAATTATTTGTCAGGCAAGAAGAAAACATGTCACTCTCAAAGAGCCTAAAAGCGGAACGTTTATGAAAGTTGACATTGTAGTCATTCTTGCATGGGATACGGCACAATCTGCATTCCATTCATAAAAGACTGGAATTTGTTTAAGCTTCACCTATCCTAAGCACAAACCCCAGGACCGCCAGTTGATCACAGGTGTAGCAACTCATAAAGGAAATATAGCCACCTAAGCACAATGACCATGTGATAAAACAATGTGTAAAGAATAGACGCAAGGAGAAGAAGATTAAGAAAGAAGAAGGTGTTGGTGACAGGTATAGACCACAGGTTGTTATGGTTACGTCATTCACAAAGGGGTCACGTGGTGTCGTAGTAGTAGTAAAGTCAGCTGTTCACCGGCGAGTTTCAGGTACGGTAATGAGGGTGTGAACGGGGAAGTCATACTTTGCTGACCGCACGCTACACAATACTAAATCAAGCTGTGATTCGCTTTTTAATTACGTTACTATATGAACTGTTTTTAACCGCAATAAAGTAACCAAACGCAGTATCCTGGAGCAGTGATTTCTTGATAAGCGGCGCGTCTGGCAGGTAGAATTATTTCCCCGGTTTAGTCTCTCGGTGAATATAAATGTTTGGACAGTCGCCATACATTTGTCAGCAAAAAGTGACACTGAACGAAGGATTGGAGCCACGAAAGGTCCCGACAAGTCAGACAGTATTGGACGCGGAGCAAAGGAGCAATGCACGCATGCAAACAATGGAATGATCGCACGCACGCACAAAGGACCGGACAGAGCCAGCGTATATCAACGGATTTGCGGTAATGTAACCCGACCCGTTGCGTTCTGCTGTGGACCCATGTTGGTTCGTTTTGGAAAAATTTTGAGCTGGTTCTACCGCTGAGTGGAAACTGTTATTATGCTGAACACGCTGTGGATGTGTGTGCGCGGCCCGCCGGGCCAAGCTTGTATCATGTGTGTGACAAGACAACAAACAATTAACGTGCGCTGCACTGCACTGCTCTCTTTGCGTGTTTGCTGTGGCTGATATATGTGGCGGGCTTTGCAAATGCATTGGATTTTGGAATTGGATTCTCATGGTGATAACTTTCTTGTGCATAAAAAATTTGTGAAATAAAAGTTGGTTCAAATGTTGGAAAACACAAGGAAAAGAGAAAAATAACTCTCACTGCAAAAGCTCTGGCAAATAAAGTCGAATCACTCCAAAATAAACGCAAAGGGAAAGTGGAGGAAATAAAACATCTTATAACCTCTGTCAAAGAGCTCATGAAAAATGAGCAAAATGTTGCACTGGTTAAAGCACAACTTGACGTTTTGATGCAAGTGTCTGACAATTCTAATGAACTACATAACTATTTGATGCCTCTTATTCCACACGATGAACAAGAAAAACAAAATGACTGGTTCTCAAAGGTCAATAAACATAAAGATGGATTCATTGAAGATGGTAATGCCTGGTTTTCAGTAACCAGAGGAAACAAACCTCAGTTAGAGGCTCATAACAGGCCTACTGAAATGCCCCAGCAGCATGAGGCTGCAGAGGAGGAAAATGGAGAACATGAGAGTGTGGGAAATGTGGAAGTGACTGGGCCTCAGTCACACAGTATTCATTATGCTCAGGAGGACGTTCAACCAGGGGACAGCATATCAAACCATAGTACTAGCAATAATTATGGTTCAAGATCTATTAGATCAAAGGTTTCCTCAAATGCATCTACACGTCTCAGAGCCGAGGCCGACATGGCCGCCTTAACACTTTCAGTGCCGGCCATTAACGTTGATTAATGTCCTTGAGTGCCATCATCTACTTCAATGATGGCGTTAAAAACGCATAATCTATGTTTTAAATTATGGCTATGTGTCTAATCTCCCCGTCGCTTATCAATGACTTGTTTGCAGTCAACATTGTCGAAACTAATATTTTTATTTATTTTTTATAAAATCGGTTCATATCCTTTTTAGAGCATTTCGAAAAGCTATCGTTTTCTCGAAAATGTCCGGAAAATAGAAAGATTCCGTCATAAACGGCATTTATTGGAATATTCTCGAATACACTAGACACGTTGTCATTTGTCTGCCTATTTATGAATCGTTTTCAAATAAACGCTAGATTATCGATAGTATATGTGTACTTATGCACGCTATAGAAGCGAGCTGAGAAATCGATTCTCTTATTTCCTCAACAGCACACACACATATGGGACATGCTGTTATCTCAGTGAAGACAGCTCTGATTATCCTAAAACTGGTAACATAGACTCCTTAGATCAGATGTTCTCCAAAAAGATTATTCCAATTCCTGATCGCCATTCCAAATATCGATCGCGTTTATTAATTGATTATTGGCTGCTGTAAATATATATTCCAGGCTGCTTTCCATCTCGCGATCACTTCCCTCTTCATCAGATCCCTCGCCAGCATAGTGGAGCCAGTAGGCTCCCCCCCCCACAGATCCACCAGTGTAATCGAATGGCCTGCAGTTACACAGGGATAGACGATAGGGGGCGGTATTTTCCCATCGGAGCTCCTAGAGGGGCTGCTGTACCAACAGGAGACTCGGTTGATGAAATATGAATTCAGATCGCCAATAAAAAAATCAAACGACAATTCGCGTCGTCGGCACTCAACGGGGGGCATCAAATGACGACATAACACGTCGCTGGCACTCAAAGTGTTAATGGCTCGGCAAAAGTTGCTTGAACAAAAACATGCTCTTGAAGACCAGGAAGATTAAATAAAAAAACAAAAGGAACAACTTCAGCTTGAAGCAGACATATCAAGGCATGCTCTCTACAGGACCAGGAAGCTCAAATAAAAAAACAAAAGGAACAACTTCAGCTTGAATCAGACATAGCCGCATCGGCAGCAAGGCTGAATGTTCTGAGAACCTCTGGGTCAGGGGTGTGGAGTGCTGCTTCTCGTAAATTGGATGGAATGGAATCCTACTTTGAAAAGGGCCTCAACATTAATGCAGAGGCATTTATACCACACAAGGATGGAAGAGGACAACCTGCATATGTTGGAGGCACAAGGCCAAGGCAACCTGATGGAGCCAAATACCTCCAGAAGCCCTCAGCACTCACACAGACCCAGACTATGATCTCAAATGCTACAGAGTACCCAGCGCCCACACAGAGACAGAGCACGGTCCCAAAGGCTACCGGGCCTCCATTGTCTTTGTATAGAGTAGGGATGCCCCGATCATGTTTTTTGCCACCGATACCGATCACAGATCGTCTTGAGCCATATCGGCCGATACCGATAGTTTGGTTTTATAAAAGAAATATATATATATATTAGAGCTGGGCCGTTAACGGCGTTAACGTGCTGCGTTAACGCTATACTAGTATCGCGCGATAATATAATTAACGCATTAATCTAAAAAAATAAAAATAAATAAAAAAAATTACTTTTTTTTTTTACCTTTATTTACCCAGGGTAGGTTCGCTGAGCACAGATGCTCTTTTTCAGGAACACCCTGCTTCACATTCACATAGTTCCATTCACACCTGGGAGCTGCCCAGTACAACCACAGTTGACACCATTGGCCACTGAGCAACTCCACTGGAGCAGTTGATTCAAGCCATGTCACATAGTTCAAGTTTGAAATGATTCTTTCTGTTTTGCTCCTGAGAGTGCTAGATACTGTACTGTACTGGTAATATTATTTATTTGTGTTAACTTCTGAATAAAACAACTTATTAAACACAAGTACATCTTATTGAACATTATTTTGATATTTCATTACCAATTATCATAGCAAAACAGCTTTTTCAAACAGTCTGTAATGCATTTTGGAAACGGGAGATGGGCTCATGGTGTAATGGGCCACCTGGCCTGAGAAACATAAGGAGGAAAGAAAAAGTAAGGACTTACTTCTGGTCATTATTTGGGTAGAACACACATATTTTGAATGCCTTCGGCAGTTTTTTTTTTTTTTGAGCCATTTTAATCTAGATTAATCTAGATTAAATCCAGGATTGCAGATAGATTAATCTAGATTAAAAAAATTAATCTATGCCCACCTCTAATATATATACTTTATTTTTTTTAATAAAATATATATATTATATAATTATACTTGTAGTTGTATTATCTGCGAGACATCGCCACCACGCAACAAGTTAAAATGCTCGCTATCTCCACTGTCTGTGTGTATACTCTGCTTTGGTCAAATCACATTCAGCATGCCCTCAGCAGGGTATATCTGCGGCTGCAGCTCTGCAGATATACCCTACTCCCTCAGCTAGCTCCTTTCGTGACTGCGATGCAAGCCGGGGCTCGAATACGCATCGAATCAATGTTATAAGACATTGATATCAGGAGCTATCTGTAGCTACTGCTAGCCGGCTGGATAACGTTAAGACAACGCCTCAGTGAACTATTTAGTTTAATGGGACATTTCCTTTTTGAACAGTGAGCTAACGTGAGCTAACGTGAGCCAACGTGAGCTAACGGAGGTATCATGCACTACTAGACTATTGCTGGAGCATTTGTTGATATCAGGAGCTATCAGTAGTTAGCCGGCTAGATACCGTTAGACAATGCCTCATGTATTAAACTAAAGTGAATAGTTGACTGGGTAATTTTGTTTAAACAGTAACGATAGCTAGGTAGCTAACGTTAGCTCACAGAGGTTGCATGCACTAGAGCAGACTATTGCCGGAGCTTGTTGACACGGGTGCGGGAGGAGCAGGGGAGGAGGAGGAGGAGCGGCAGTGCACTGCAGCTCTGTATGTCTGAGAGAGAAGTCAGCGAGTGAGATCTCCGCTAAGAATTGGATCATGTTTTTCCGATCGGTTTTCACGATCGGCGAAAATAAAGCATTATCGGAATTCACCGATCTCATATTTATACTGAATATCGGCCGATACCGATCTCTGGCCGATCGATCGGGGAATCCCTAGTACAGAGACATACAATCTGTTTCCAAGAACAACAGCAGTGAACAGAACAACATGATGTCTATTATGCAAAAACAAAACGACATCACTTCCATGCATTAAAGCTGTGTTGACTACACTTGTGATCTAGCTGTGTAAAGTAAGTCAGTACCCACTGTGTATTATTTTGGTTGTTCTCTCTGAATCAATCAGCTCAGTTCACCCCATAGGGATTGACTTGAGCAGCCTGTGCTAATTAGTCCAATCAGTCAGAGGCAAGGTCTGTGTTAAATACTGCTGCCTGTAGTTCACTCTGCACTAAAGCTGTGTTGACTACACTTGTGATCTAGCTGTGTAAAGTAAGTCAGTACCCATTGTGTATTATTTTGGTTGTTCTCTCTGAATCAATCAGCTCAGTTCACCCCATAGGGATTGACTTGAGCAGCCTGTCCTAATTAGTCCAATCAGTCAGAGGCAAGTGTGGCAACCCCAAGCCACCCCTGGGCTTGGTGATTGATGGGCGCTATGTGGCGACCCAATGGCTGGGCGCTGCCCATGTTTGGGCGTCCGCTTCCGGACGCACCTGTCACTAAATACCCATCAGAGTGATTACCTGATTAGCGAATCACGGCGCGGTGCGCCTGTTGGAGAGGGGGGACTTAATGGAGCCGAGGAGCCTCCTCTCAGTCCCCCGTAGCAGCGCAAGGCAAAAGGCCACAGAGCGGAGACGCCGCCCGGCCGACAGCAAAACCGTTATTATTTGACTAAGAAAATAGAAAATGATTTTGGGAACTGCAACCTGTCTGTGTGTTGTTTATTCTGCCACCCCTACACCTGGAATTGCCACAGTGGTGGAGAATGCGGGCATAGTCTACTGGCAATCAGGGGTGCAGAATAAACAACCATAGACTTTATCAGAATAGAATAAAAGAAATTAAAAAAAATATATATATATATATAAATTTAATAACGGAAAAAGCATGGACGCGCTGGTGCAGCAGCTTGTACAGGCGAGCATGGAACAACAGACCCGGCACGAAGAGGCCCTGCACGAACAGAGGAAACAGACGGGGATGATCCACGCGGAGCTCCAGCGGATGGCCGCTCACCGGCAGGAGGAAGGGGCCGCCGGGACGCGGCCTAACCCCGGGCGCTTCATCCCCAAGCTGACGGAGCAGGAGGATATAGAAGCCTATCTCCTGGCGTTTGAGCGCACCGCCGGCCGGGAGGGCTGGCCCGAAGACGACTGGGGGGGACTGCTGGCCCCCTTCCTGTCGGGTAATGCACAAAAGGCCTACCAGGACCTGCCACCGGAGCAAGCCGGGAACTACACTCGGCTAAAGCAGGAAATTCTGTCCCGGTACGGCCATAGTCTGCAGTCCCGCGCGCAGCGGTTCCATGACTGGGTGTATGACGCACAGGCCTCCCCGCGCTCCCAGATGCACGACCTGGTCCGCACAAGCCGAGCCTGGCTAATGACTGACCCCGGAGGGCCCACGGTTTTGGAACGGATTGTTATGGACCGCTTTGTCAGAGCCCTCCCCTATGACTCGAAGAAGCAGGCGAGTCAAGCGGACCCCCGCTCCGTGGAGCAGCTGGTGAATATTGTGGAGGCCCACCAGGTAACGCGGGAGTTACTCAAAGGGGGGCGAGGGGAAAAGCCAGAGCGGCCGAGAACAAGGAGGGGTCCCGACGAGCCCAGCCCAAGGGGCCGGGTAGGGAACGCAGGTGAGCCCGAACTACCCCGAAGAAGACCGCTGTTCGACCAGGACCAAAGACGCTGCTACGACTGCGGCGAGCCCGGGCATCTCTCGTGGAACTGCCCAGGCCGGGATGTGTCCATGCCATCGGCGGCAGCTTCAGACCCCCGCGGAAAGACGTGCAACTATGGCGCAGCCTGTTGGGCCCATAAGGAAACATCGGCGACACTTTTACCCGTGCGCGTCAACGACAAAGATGCCGTAGCGCTCCTGGACTCGGGTAGTGCCATAACGCTGGTTCAGCCCCATTTGGCACACTGCGACGCAGAGGCTCCGCAAGTGTCAGTGTCCTGTGTGCACGGGGACACAAAGTTGTATCCTACAGCGCCGATCACCCTGACAACCACCAAGGGGGTCTGCTCGATGACAGCCGGCGTCATACCTAACCTGCCGGTAGCGCTGCTGATTGGTCGAGACTGCCCCCTGTATCGCCAGCTGTGCTCAGCCGTCATCTCCCCGCGCACCCCACCCTCTACGGGTAAACCGAGGAAGAAGAAAGGGTTACGTCAGCCGAAGGTGTGTGCTCTGAACGTAACGGGGAGTGAGACTGAGACGGCATCAGGTGTGGGTGACGACGCGCCAGCGCCCCAAGCGGGCCCCGAGACGGATAACAGTGACGAGGACCCCTTTGCGGAGTTCCCCCAGGCGGACGAGGTGGGGAGGGACCTGGCGGGTCAGTTCGGAACGGCCCAGCTGGAAGACCCAAACCTAACGCAGGCCCGGGCGAATATCAAGACCATAGATGGAAATCCCGTGGAGGGGGTGAGTAACCTGCCATATCCTCACTTTGCAATAAAAAGACAATTGCTGTACCAAGTTGTAAAAAAGAATGATGAGGTTAGGGATCTATTGCTGGTACCGAAGTTCTTTATTCCCACCAGTGATGCCACAGATTACTTGTAAAAGTAATCCGATTACTGATTATTGATTACTCCTTTAAAAAGTAATCCAAGTTACTTTACTGATTACTTGATTATCAGAGTAACTTAGTTACTTTGAAAGTAACTAGGTTACGAAGTCGTCGTCGTTCCCCCAACCGTTTTTTTTAAACGCTTTATTGAAAGTGCATAAATTGTTTTTAACTTGTTTCTCTGCACATAACGTAAATTGTTAAACTAGTGCTTCAGCTTCTGTACCATCAAGTATGGTAAAGCAACAGTCTATGATGCTCACAGCATTAGAGCAGCCAGCCAGTGGTTTTACAAAACCAGTGTATCCATTCACATCTAACAAATGCAGGCTGAACTATTCAATTATATCAACTGTAACTATTAAATTGTTTTTATAAATGTCTCTCTATAAACATACAATCAGTCTGAATGAATGAATGAATGAAAACTTTATTAACAGATTGCAGAATGGGTACAGTACAGTACGGCTCAATACATACAATTGTTAAGGGAATGCAGACCAGAGAAAGACTTTCGTCTTGTTTACATCAGGGTCCCCCATTTTCAATTCGTCTCTCTTTAACATGTAAATTAACTGTAAATCTGGCAAATAAGAGCTTTTGCTCTGCCACCATCAAATATACATTAATCAAAAGGGAAAGAAACTATCTCTCTCTTTTGCTGTTTGGCTGGCCTCCGATTCCTCCTGTACCTAGTCGAAGCGTCGGCTAGTGTTGTGATTCCAGATGCTTTCAATGCAATTGGATGTGCTGTTTTTAGCGGTAGACAGTATTTTGTTTCCTCCGCATATGAACGTGAAGTAGTGACTGACGAGCGTTTTGGGATGGAAGTCTGAACAGAAACTCACACTGGAATTCTCCGACGACGGAGCCCTGCTGTCACACGATTGGCTCATATGTCACATGACGTGCTGTGAAGACCCGCCCTACTCTGCCTCTGATTCGCAGACTGTGGATGGGGAATGTGATTGGACCAAGGCAGAGTCACTCACAGACAGAGTGTCCAGTCACGCCGCGGCCCGCGGGACACATTCTTGTGTAACCCTTTCACTGCCACACTACGTCACTCCCAAAAGAAAAACAGCTCAAACTGTATTTTTGACTGTCGAAAACGAAATAAAATACTGCATTCCGCCTGTATTATGAATTTATGATGAGATAGTAACGAAATAGTAATGCACAGCCACTTGGACAAGTAACTGCAATCAGATTACTGGCTTTTAAAGATTAACGCGTTAGATTACTATTTTCGGGGGAAAGTAATCAGATTACAATAACGCGTTACTTAGTAACGCGTTACCGGCATCACTGATTCCCACTGTACTCCAGCTGGCGCATTCACATATCCTCGGAGCGCACCTGGGCGTGGACAAAACCATGGAGCGCATAAGGGCGCGTTTCCATTGGCCGGGCATGAAGAGAGCGGTAGAGGACTATTGCCGGAGCTGCCCAGAGTGTCAACGCGCAGCACCAAAGGTACAATATAAAAGTCCTCTGATCCCGCTGCCCATCATTGAGACCCCATTCTCAAGAATTGCCCTCGACGTAGTGGGCCCTTTAGTTAAATCGTCCCGAGGCCACCAGTATATACTGGTAATCATAGATTATGCTACCCGTTACCCCGAAGCCATCCCGTTACGCACGGTGACGGCCAAAATTGTGGCACGGGAGCTCTTTCATTTGTTTAGTCGGGTGGGAATTGCCGACTCTATTCTCACGGATCAGGGCTCGTGCTTTATGTCGCGGGTCATGAAAGAAATGTGCAAACTAATGAAAGTGGAACAGCTACGAACCTCCATATACCATCCACAGACGGATGGACTGTGCGAGCGCTTTAACAAGACCCTGAAAAGCATGCTAAGGAAGGTGATGGAGAAGGATGGGAAAAATTGGGATCAGTTGTTGCCCTTTCTGATGTTCTCTGTGCGTGAGGTCCCACAGGCCTCCACTGGCTTCTCGCCATTTGAGCTGCTCTACGCCCGCAAGCCGCGGGGTCTCCTGGACATCGCAAAGGAGATTTGGGAGGAACAGCCGTCGCCCCACCGGTCTCTCATAGAGCATGTGCAGGTAATGAGAGACAGGATGAAGGCGCTCTGGCCAGTGGTGAGAGAACACATGCAACAGGCCCAAGACGCACAGAAGCGCATTTATGACCGGGGCGCACAGCCACGGGAGTTTAATGTGGGGGACCGAGTCCTAGTACTGGTACCGACAGCAGAGTGCAAATTCCTAGCCAAATGGCATTTCTACGACATAATCGAGAAAGTGGGTCCCGTCAACTACAAGGTCCACCAGCCCGACCGTAGGAAGCATCGACAGTTATACCATGTTAACCTGTTGAAGAAATGGCATGCCCGGGATGTGTTGCTCTCGCCCCCCCCTCTTCCCCCTTTTGCGCAGCAGGTGGCAGAGGCGGCCGATGTTCCCATCGGGGAACAGTTGTCCCCGACCCAACGGCAGGAGCTTCGGGAGCTGGTCCAACAGAACCGGGACGTGTTCTCGGCCACGCCGGGCCGCACCACATTGGCCCAGCACCACATCATTACCAGCCCGGGAGACAAGGTAAAGCTGAAGCCCTATCGTATCCCAGAGGCAAAAAGAGAGGCAGTCAGAAGAGAAGTGCGGGTCATGCTGGAGATGGGAGTAATTGAGGAGTCTCATAGCGGGTGGTCCAGTCCTATTGTTTTAGTGCCAAAACCCGACTCAACAACCAGGTTCTGTAATGATTTCAGGAAGCTTAATGAAATTTCAAAGTTTGACGCCTATCCCATGCCTAGAGTGGATGAGCTCATTGACAGACTGGGCCTGGCCAGATTTATCACGACACTAGACCTAACGAAGGGTTATTGGCAAGTCCCTCTGGCCCCCGCCTCAAGGGAGAAGACGGCTTTCTCCACCCCAGATGGGCTGTTCCATTATAAAGTTCTCCCGTTTGGCCTGCATGGGGCGCCATCTACCTTTCAGAGGCTGATGGACAGAGTACTACGGCCCCATCGGGAGTATGCAGCCGCATATCTCGATGACATTATCATCCACTCGTCAGATTGGGACACCCACCTCCAAAAGGTGAGAGCGGTGTTGGGGGCCCTCCGGGAGGCGGGTCTCACCGCCAACCCAAAGAAATGCAGGCTGGGATTAGAAGAGGCAGAGTACCTGGGGTTCACAATAGGCCGGGGCAATGTGAAACCGCAGAAGAGGAAGATTGATGCAATAAGGGAGTGGCCTCGCCCTTTAACCAAGAAGCAGGTCAGGACATTTAATGGGCTAGCGAGCTATTATAGGAGGTTTATCCCTAACTTTGCTGCTCGCGCTGCTCCCCTCACAGATCTGACCCAGGCGCGGCGGCCATTCACGGTGAAGTGGACACCGGAGGCGGAGGCGGCGTTCGAGGACCTCAAGACTGCCCTCTGTTCGGGACCGGTGCTGATCTCCCCGAACTTCGACAAGGAGATGACGGTACAAACAGACGCATCAGAGGTGGGACTGGGAGCGGTCCTCTCCCAGCAACTGGAGGGTGAGGAACATCCGATTTTATATGTGAGCAGGAAGCTGCTGCCACACGAGCGCAACTATTCTGCGGTGGAGCGCGAAGGTCTGGCAATTAAGTGGGCACTGGAGACGCTCCGCTATTATCTGCTGGGGAGGCGTTTCACGCTGGTGACGGATCACGCCCCCCTAGTCTGGATGGCCAAGACAAAGGGGACCAATGCCAGGGTGACTCGATGGTTTCTGGAGTTACAGTCATTTAACTTTTCTGTCATTCACAGGTCAGGGGTGGCGCATGGCAACGCAGACGCCCTCTCCAGGAAGGATGCCTGTTGGGCGTCGGACGCTCTTCCCCGACGGTCGGAGCTGGAGGGGGGGTACTGTGGCAACCCCAAGCCACCCCTGGGCTTGGTGATTGATGGGCGCTATGTGGCGACCCAATGGCTGGGCGCTGCCCATGTTTGGGCGTCCGCTTCCGGACGCACCTGTCACTAAATACCCATCAGAGTGATTACCTGATTAGCGAATCACGGCGCGGTGCGCCTGTTGGAGAGGGGGGACTTAATGGAGCCGAGGAGCCTCCTCTCAGTCCCCCGTAGCAGCGCAAGGCAAAAGGCCACAGAGCGGAGACGCCGCCCGGCCGACAGCAAAACCGTTATTATTTGACTAAGAAAATAAAGAGTATGATTTTGGGAACTGCAACCTGTCTGTGTGTTGTTTATTCTGCCACCCCTACACCTGGAATTGCCACACAAGGTCTGTGTTAAATACTGCTGCCTGTAGCTCACTCTGCACTAAAGCTGTGTTGACTACACGTGTGATCTAGCTGTGTAAAGTAAGTCAGTACCCATTGTGTATTATTTTGGTTGTTCTCTCTGAATCAATCAGCTCAGTTCACCCCATAGGGATTGACTTGAGCAGCCTGTCCTAATTAGTCCAATCAGTCAGAGGCAAGGTATGTGTTAAATACTGCTGCATGTAGCTCACTCTGCACTAAATACGGAGCGGCAGTGTAACCGCTCGGTCTTGGTCTCAACACTTGCTCCGCAACATGATTGCGGTTTCCGGTCCCAGCACGCAGCGGTCTCCACTGAAACCCTGTCTTCCTGTCCTTGTGATTGGCGACTCCATCACCCGGCATATTAAGCTAGACAAGCCAGCCGAGATCAAATGTTTTGGGGGAGCCAGAGCTACCGACATTGAAGCCAACCTGAGATTTCTGGCGAATAGCATAGTCAAGGGAAAAGATAATGCACATCTCACACCCACTGAAGATACATTTGAGCATATTGTTATACACGTCGGAAATAATGACTGTAGGATGAAAGTCTGAGGTCACAAAGATCAACATAGTTAGGCTTTCTGACCTCGCCAGAAAGATGAGTCGGCATCGAGTAATCTTCTCTGGCCCCCTGCCTGTAAACCGGCATGATGATGAGTTCATGAGTAGGACAGCTTCTCTACACCGATGGCTGGAAAAATACTGTAAAGAACAGGGCTTAGGGTTCGTGGATAACTGGTCCTCTTTCTGGGGGCGCCCTGGCTTGCTGAGAAAGGACGGCGTGCATCCTAACATGCATGGCGCTTCTCTCTTATCTAGAAATATAGACAAGATTATAGCTTCGGGCTGACAGCCACCCCACAAACATGCCAGGGTGCAGGCTCTTAGCGAGCCTGCTAGTCATGCTAAACCGATGGAGCCTGCCAATCCCTATACCTTTCCTAACCATGCTGGGTCCCTCCTCCACCCGGCTCCCCACTCCTCTCTTTCTATCTCTATCCTTAACCCGGTATATCCAATCAAAACTAGAATATCTCGTTACGCTTTACCCAGCCCGTCCTTGTGCGATAAACCATGCCAACTTAATTGCAATTAAACCTACTCGCATGGCTGAAAATCGTGCTGTTAAATACAGTATAGTGTGTGAAGGTTGGCCTTATCAACATTCACTCTGCCAACCAAAGCTCTTTTGGTAAATTAACTGATAACAGACCATAGTCTCGACTTATTGGGCCTCACTGAGACATGGCTTAAACCTAATGACTTTCTGCCCTTAAACGAGGCTTCACCCCCTAATTTTAGTAGCTCCCATATCGCACGCACCTCCAAGAAAGGAGGCGGAGTTGCTCAACTTTACATCCGACGCAAACGGCAAGTTTTCCTCGTTTGAGGTGCTCCTGTTGCGTCCCTCTCTCCCCAACAGAAAGTGTGGCGGTCTGATTCCTACCTCCACTGCATCCTTTGTAATGGCTGTCCTTTACCGCCCCCCAGGCCCTTACACCCTCTTCCTAGATGAGTTTTCCACTTTCATCTCTGAGCTTGTTACGCGCTCAGATAACATTTTAATTGTTGGTGATTTTAACATTCATTCAAACAAAACTCTAGATCCCCTAAATAAGGCTTTTACCGACATCATTGACTCGGTCTGTCTCATTCAAATCGTTGACCAACCCACTCACAGTGGTGGGAACACCCTTGACCTAGTCCTAGCCCGCGGTCTCTGTGTCATATTTGACCGTTTCCCCCTATGTTCCTGCTCTCTCAGACCACTACCTCATCAAATTTCAAATTGATTTGACAGTTTCTTGACCAGACAGTGTAGAATCCTACATGAGCCGTCGTATTAACGCCTCAACTGTCCCAATTCTAGTTAACTGCCTACCAGACACCCTCTCTCCCTTCCTCTCTTACTCTGGCCCCATTGATCTCTTTACAGACAAACTTAACGCCGCCCTTCGTAGCACGCTCGACATTGTCGCTCCCCTTAAGTCTAAAATTAAACGTGCTCCGCAAAAACAAACTCCCTGGTTTACGGAGGAAACGTGCTCCTTTAAAAAGGCTTGTCGCAAACTTGAACATAAATGGCGTTCGACCAAACTCGAAGTATTCCGCCTTGCCTGGAATGATAGTTTACGTAACTACAAAAAGGCACTCTCACTTGCCAAAACCTCGTATTTTTCCAGGCTCATTATGAAAACAAAAACAACTCAAAGTTTCTGTTTGACACAGTTGCTAAACTTACTCAGAAACAACCAAGTGTCCTAAACCATGCGTTCTCGGCTAACGAATTCATTAAATTCTTTACCAAGAAAATTGACCTCATAAGAGATGAAATTGTTGGCTTACTCAACAAGAGTCCCTCCAAACCTCTGATGGGCCTTCCCCCTGACTTTGAATCCAGCCATACGCTATGCTGCCTTGAAAATGTCTCACTTAGTGCCCTCTCTAAATTGGTTGGCGCGGCTAAACTCTCAACCTGTCTGTTTGACCCTCTTCCAGCAACTCTCATCAAAAAAACTTCCCAACTCTAGGCCCTGCCCTACTCAATATCTTCAACACCTCCTTGTCTACTGGAATGGTGCCCCTGGCCTTTAAATCAGCTGTCATTAAACCACTACTTAAAAAACCAAACATCGGGGAGCTCCAGTAGCTCACCACGTACCGCGAGTGCTATTTCAGCGCCGTGGACAACCGTGCTCGTCACGGATCTGGGGCTGAGCGCGTTCGAATCCCGGACGGCAGCCGTGCCTTTCCCAGAGTGTCTTCCCCCCCATCTGAACCCTTTCAGCCTGCTTCTGTCGGTCGAACTTGACCAAGTATGAATGCGATGAAAAAGCGATAAACGCTAAAAGAACCAGCTGACTGGTCAAAGTTAAAAAAAAAAAAAAAACCAAACCTCGACCCTCTAATCTTGAAAAATTACAGACCCATCTCCAATCTTCCGTTCCTATCCAAAGTGTTAGAACGGATTGTCACAACGCAACTTACTGACCATTTATCAAACAATATATATATTTTTTTTTTATCTACTTTTTCTCCCCATTTTTCTATTTTTCTCCCATCCCCAATTTCGCATTGTCCAATTCTACCCTCCCCTGTCTCGAACGTTGTTATGCCATGCCTCCCACAAGCCGGCTGCAATGTGGACGAAGCCTTGCATCACGTGTCCCCTCCGGTACTCGAGGAGGCAGCAGTCGCATCTTTTCACCTGCACAGCACGATCTATCAGCGGCGAGGGTCTGTGTGGGAGGGACACGCCGCCCTCGTCGCTTCCTGATTCTAGGCACACCAACCTGTAGGAGTCGCTGTCCACAACGTCCGATCCCCACCCACCAGCTTCCCACCCCCTAATACTGCCAATTGTATTAGTATGAACGACCAGCCAAGCTGGTAGCAACGCCGAGAGCTGGGCTCGAACCCAGCATCTCCTGTGTTGGTGGCGAGCGCCTTGCCCACTGCGCCACCTAGCCGCCCCTATCAAACAATAATCTTAATGAATCTTTTCAATCTGGCTTTAGAGCCCTACACTCCACCCAAACGGCAGTTACCAAAGTCACAAATGACTTACTGCTCTCTCTTGACTCAAACCTAACTTCTGTGCTCTTATTGCTTGATCTCAGTGCAGCCTTTGACACTATCGATCATTCGATTCTTCTAGGTCGGCTTGAGAATCATGTTGGCATTCGGGGTCACACACTTGCTTGGTTTAAATCTTATTTAACTGATAGAACACACTGCGTGGTCTATAATGATTTAACATCCGAGACCCTCCCAGTGCAATGTGGTGTCCCACAAGGCTCTGTCCTGGGCGTGTCTATGCCTTCTACAACGCTGTTCGGTTTCCGGGTTCCTCTGATTGGCCACTAAGCCCACGTGACCCTACGCTAGCACGCCCCCCTTATCGCCGGCAGTTATCGCTTACGCCCGCGCATGAGCCGCGACAAGCCCCTTCAATGACAGAGCTCTCATATTTGCGAATGCATAAACTATATCTTAAATTATGGCTATGTGTCTAATATGTAGGGCTGTCTTAAATACTTCGAAGCTTCGTTCGATGGCACAAGCTTCGAACATAAAAATCGAAGTTAAAATTTTTTTTTCTTTTTAATTTTTAAAAATTGTTTCAAACATTTTCTTTTTCAAAATTTTTATTTAATTTAAATTTTTCCTTCGGTGTGTGTGTGTGTGTGTGTGTGTGCATGGGGCCATTGGGTGGGGCCGGGGGACAAATACACTGGAGGAAAGTAACCCAGCTCAGCACTGCCCAAATTATATCATCACTATTGCCTGTTTGAAGGATATCATCCTCAAACACATATACACCACCTACACGCCTATTCTCAGTCCTTGCCCCACAATGGTGGAATGAACTACCCACCCCAGTTAGGACAGCCGAATCCCATCCAATCTTTCGCCGTCGACTAAAGACGCACTTCTTCAACCATTATCTGAAATAAAATTTAAAAAATAAAATAAAAAAAATCTAACCCTAACTAACCTTACTGTCATGCACTTGTCCTAATAAACTAACCTACACTGTAACACGCAACACTTTGATGAATATTGTTACTCAGCTGATAGAGTTGTATCCTTCCTGATGACCTGTCGTACAGAACTTGTAAGTCGCTTTGGATAAAAGCGTCAGCTAAATGACTAAATGTAAATGTGAATGTAAATGCCTTGTAGAATTCCACACATAAGAAAGAAAGATACTGGGATGAATAAACAAAATAGGAAATAGAAATGCATGCAATACATAAATAAATATGAATCTCCATATATGAAATAGAACATTTAGATAAGGTGCTACTGAGATGTTTTGGTGAGTTCTTTGTTTTTTTGTGGAAGTAGCCCTTCTTAAAAATGCATGAACATTCACTGATAATTGGTCTGTAGTGGAGTCTACAAGGTCTACATTGCCGGACCATGTAGAATCCAGACCTTGTAGACTGACATAATTCTGTGCATAGTTTAGTCTACACAGGCCATATTTCAAATAATCAAAATCTTACTTCATTCATCTTAAACATTCTTGATTTGGGGGATTGGTAGTTCCCATGAAATCTGAAGTTGTTCAAACGACAACAGCAATCCACCTTGAATTAAATCACACTGTGTTGGCTGCGTCACAGTCACGAAAGGGGCTACTTAATTCATTAATCCAATCCACTTTATTTATAGAGCACATTTAAAAACAACAAAGTTTACCAAAGTGCTGTACAAGTCCCACAACATAAGATAAAAAAATTATATATAAAAAAAAAAATTATAAAAAAAAAAAAAAAAAAAAAAATTTATTCGAAGCTTCGAATTAAAATCGAAGCTCGGCCCCAAAGCTTCGATTGCCAAAAAAAATTCGAAGGTCAGCCCTACTAATATGGCCGTCGCTTATCAATGACTCGTTTTGTTTACATCAGGGTGAACGCTGTTGCATTCGCAAATATGAGAGCCAGCAATACGCAGCTCCAGTTAACCTAATTTATACCGTAACGAATCATTAAAGAAATATACCGTTAACTGGAATATGTTGTTTCTTTACACATATGTTGGATTATGTAATTGGTTTGTCATGACAAACCAATAAAAAATCGCTACTTTACATCAGGGTGAACGCTGTTACGCTGCCACCACCCACTTCAATGATAGAGCTCTCATATTTGCGAATGCATAAACTATATCTTAAATTATGGCTATGTGTCTAATATGGCCGTCGCTTATCAATTGACAGAGCTCTCATATTTGCGAATGCAACAGCGCTCACCCTGATGTAAACAAAACAAGTCATAAGGGGGGGCGTGCTAGCATAGGGTCACGTGGGCTTAGTGGCCAATCAGAGTAACCCGGAAACCGAACAGCGTTGTAGAAGGCATAGACCCTTTGCTATTTTCGATTTACATGCTACCCCTCGGCAATATCATACGCAAATTTGGCATAAACTTTCATTTTTATGCTGATGACACCTAATTATATATACCTATTAAGCCAAATGATTCCTCCCAATTACAAAATCTTGAGGCCTGCTTGCCGTCAAAACGTTCTACTCCTTAATGCAGATAAAACTGAGATGTTAATTGTTGGCCCCCCAAACCACAGAGGCCTGTTTCAGGACATCTCCCTCAACTTTGATACTTGTCATGTATCCCAGAGCTCCACCATAAAAAACCTCAGTCATTTTTTTATTCCTCCCTCATTTAATGCACATATAAAAAATGTCACCAATTGCCTTCTTCCATCTTCGTAATATCGCAAAAATTCGCCCCATTTTAACTCTGGCTGATGCTGAAACCCTGATTCATGCTTTTGTCTCATCACGTCTGGACTACTATAATGCACTTTTTTTCAGGCCTACCTAATTCAAGCATCAAAAATCTTCAACTCGTGCAAAATGCGGCTGCACGGATACTAACTAGAATCATCACACCAGTTTTTTCCGCCCTACACTGGCTTCCTATTCAAGCCCGATCTGACTTTAAAGTGCTACTCCTCACCTACAACATTTTAAATGGGCTTGCACCGCTCTATCTATCTGATCTCATCTCCCGATACTCGCCTGCTCGTGTTCTGCGCTAGTGTTGTCAAAAATATCAAAGTATCGATACTGAATATTTAAAACTGCTTCGATACTCATTTCCCGAAGTACCGATACTTTCTGCAGTATCGGTACCAGCTGGCGAGTGTTCTACCACAAGTTGTTGACGCGCTGTTCAGAGCGCTCAGCGCGCTTGCCCCCCCGGCTCCTCCGAGTCCAGCCCTCCCCCTCACAGAGTCACAGAGAGCCGTCTTCTTCAGTTAGTAAACAAACATTTTAGCTGAAGATGGTAAATGCAGAGCCTCCGCAACTTGTGCTTGTGGATAAAGAAAACAGCAGAAGTGCTGTTTGGAGGTACTTTGGGTTTCAAGTAAACAACGAAGGACAAGCTACAAATGCCCCAATGCTATTTGCAAGCGGTGTTAGAGCAGTGCCAGCGCCGATCTCCATAAAGAAATGAAAGAGGTTCGTGACAGCTGCTCTTTCAACGTCACTGTGACTGAAGCATTAAACCATTAACTCTAGTTTAATACATGATACGTTGTCTACTGATGGCGCATAATATCAACAGCTGATTCGTTGTAACGTTACAGCTACCAGCTAACGTTAGCTACTGCTAGCTCCGTTAGCTTAGCTGGCTACTTTTATAATTACTGCATGGAAACAGAGTAGCGTTAACGTTTAAACGTTATGTCGAGGTCATACAATACTACAGTCGACATAAGGTTAACGTTACCCCGTTTCCATCAAGTGTTTAAATAGCAGCAATCTTGTTGAAAATGTAACGTTACTAAAATGCTCCGAGCATAGCCTCTCTCTCTCCCTCTCCCTCTCCATCTCCCTCTCTCTCTCTCTCTCTCTCTCTCTCTCTCTCGTTATCTTTAAATAAAAACGAAACTGTTACTAACTGTAATACAAACAATTCAGTTTGTCAGGTACATGCAACACAGATTACAGTGTTTACATCTGTCTGCTTGAGAAAATACCATGTTCTGCATTTGCAATAAAAATGATTGAAGTGAGATGAACAGTTATTTTTAAATGTGTGATCTAAAGATAAACAAAGGGTTTTAAAATTGTTATATTTATCTTCTCTTATAGTACCAGAGAGAAGCTAAATTTGAAGCAAATTTTTTTTTTTTTTTTTTAATATATATATATATATATATTTATTTTTTATTTTTTTTGATATCGAAATAATAGTAAAAGTAAATAATAAAAGTATCGATACTTTTCAAGGTATCGTATCGAAGTCGAAATTCCAGTATCGTGACAACACTATTCTGCGCTCACAAAATGCGGGGCTTCTATCGATTCCTAGGGTTAAAAAGAAATCTGCCGGCCACAGAGCCTTTGTCTACCGCGCTCCCTACCTGTGGAACAAATGACCTGCCGTCGTCAGGGGCGCCTGCTCTGTCGAAGCTTTTAAATCCCTGCTTAAGACCCATCTTTTCTCTCTCTCCTTCAACCTACCCTGATCTCACCTGGTCGGGGACTGACCTTTAGATTAATCTGTCTAGTTTAGTTAGGATGTCTATTTTCTCCAATGTCTGCTTTTCTGCAGACATGGGAGAACCTTTTGGCCTCTGTCTCTGTCTTGGCCGGTCCCGTGGAACGGCTTCGTGCCGCCTTCTGTCTGGCCTGCAGTGCTGAACCTTCTGAGTGGCTCCTCCTGCCCCCACGGGGCGTGCAGCCCTGGGCTGTTGTCTCGTATCTCACCCTGTGTCCATGCGCTTGCAGTGGTTCCATCTATTGCTTTATTTCACAATTTCTTGTATACTGTGGTTCTGCTGTCGCCATGTGTGCATGTGCTCAATGCATGTATCTGTTGCTCCATCTCCGCCCACTACAAACATGGGAACTCTCTAACCCCTGTCCCAACACCCCCCCCATCTCTCTGAGTGCTTGTCTGGTAGTGCTGACCAAGGTGGTGGATGTCTCGGGGTCTTGGCCAAGATTGCAGTGACTGCTCTACGTGCACCACCGAGGCCATGGATCAGCTTCTTACCGTCTTCTGTCCGTGGTCTGTCACCATGGTTTGTGGTCTATCAACGTGGTTTCATTGCTGGGTTAAGTACTTCTATTCTATTCACATAATATGCTTACTTCATATATCTATTCACATATATGCTTACCGCTTGTATCTATTGCTATGTCCGCCCATTACAATCACGCGAGCTGTCTAACGCCTGTCCCGTCTCCCTGTGAGTTGCTGTCCCGGAGTGATGACCGAAGTGTCGGACGTCCCGTGATGAAGACCGGGAGGATGCGACCCTCTCTGCGTGCCCTCCTGTCTCCGGCTGTCTCGTAGTGATGACCGGAGTGCTGGACGTCCCGCGATGATGACGGGGAGGTTGCGACCCTCTCTGCGCCGCCCCCTATCTCAAAAAAAGCTTCGAAGGTCAGCCCTACACATGAGTGCATGCTTACCAACGGTCCGTCTGCAACACTACTATCACCGACATCCAGTGATGCGTTGCTCATGGGACGAGGTTGCACTCCGTGCAACCAAAGTTTTGTGAGCAGAAGCGCGTGCAAGCACACGCACGGATGTGCACGTGCTTGCACACAGGAATGCGCTGCACTCGACTGATGCGCCAACTCGCAGTACCCACCTGGCTACTTTGCATATCAATAGCGCCGGTCGTCAGGTGTTACATTCCATTCGTAGAGGCAATTAGGCACTGTTTTTAGTCTGTCCTTATGCAAGGGAACATTTATGCGCATGCGCGGGAGCGCGCACATGCGCCTGGGAGCGGGCATGCACGTGGCGTCATTAGCGTGCGTGCAACCAGTGTTGATATGAGCATCGCAACACTGCCGACATCTAAGAAGGGAGATCCGCCCTTGAATGGCCCTTCTAAGGTTTCTCTCCTCCACACTGCCTGTGGTGCATTTTTTCCTATTGCTAGGTTTTAGTTAGGGGTGCACCGATATGAAAATTGGCCACCGATACCGATACCGATTGTTCAACTAACACAATCGGCCGATACAGATACCGATACTTGTGGCAAAAAATAAGTATTTGTAATTTTTTTTAATTTTCTTTTTAATTTTTTTAATGAAACTACTGTATATTTGTATGTGTATGTTTGTATTTGTAGGCCTCTTTACTTACTTAAAAAAAGGAAACATCAAGAAATATGTTTATGGTATCACTATCCCTCTCCCAGTATCGTCTGGCGGCCTGCAGAGGGATACTATTTTCTCAACCAGAGCTTTCAACCAATGCAATGGAACCATTCTGGCGGCGTGCAGCGGGATACTATTCTCTCAACCAGAGCTTTCAACCAATGCAATGGAACCATTTTGATTGACAGTCGATTCGGCCAATTACGCCACACCGCTAGCACCCACCTCCTGCTGTTCTTACCACCAATCAGCAAGCGTTTATTCATTTTCTACTTCGGGGCATGCCGCCATTGATCTGCTTGCGAGAATGCGAGTCAAACTCAGAACCACAACAAGCTAATACGTTAGCTGCCCGGCAGTGCCCGCCGACCAGCGCGCTCTACAGGATGGCCAAACGAGACACAATGATTTTGCTGCAACAAATGTTATAATAAAACAAAGCCTTTCTATACATTTGTCTGGTTGAAAACTTTATTAACAGATTGCAGAATGGGTAGTTGGGTACGGAATGGAACCGAGCTATGAAAGGCTTGCTTGCTATCTTCGGGTAAATACTATGCTGATGTAATTGAACGTGTAACTAACTATATAACGTTAATGCCACAAAACGAATGTTTGTGTCATTTTAACAGCAGATACTTTCTTAAATGCCATCCTCCCGACAGAGCGGTGTTGATGGGGAGCTCTGATGGGTTCGCTTGGTTGTGTTATTAGCATTGAACAGCTAACCGAAAGCTAGCGTTAACTAATGTTAAAGGTTTAGCCATAACGTTACGTTGGCTAAAGTTGGGGCTATTCATAATCCAGCAATAATGGCTGCAGACCTGCAAGCAAAGTACAGCAAGTTGGCAAAGGAGTATTCCAACGTAAATCACATTTTCACCAGTAACGTTAGTCTTCTGCCTCCCGGTAGCTCATGCTGCAACGGAATGGAACTGAGCTATGAACGGACTCGGAGTAATGCCTTGCTGCTATGGGTAATAATAATATGTTGATGTTATTGTCCGTGTAACACTAACTATATAACGTTAATGCCACAAAACGAATGCCTTGTTAATCATAAGTAGTAACTTTGATGCAGTAGCTTGTGTGTGTGTGTGTGGGGGACGGCGGGCGTTGTGCAGGTAGGTCGCGAGTGAACTTTTTTTTTTTTTTTTTTGCCTTTTGACGCTACACAAATTGATGGTTATTTATCGGCGACTGCTATCGGCACATTTGAGCTTATCGGCCGATAGGCCGATAGCAGTCAACAAGGCACTTATCGGCCGATACCGATACCCGACCGATATATCAGTGCACCCCTAGTTTTAGTGAGTTTTTCCTTACCTTCGCATGGGGTATGTCTGGGAGTGTTTGCATTCATTTATTTTGCATTTATTTTAAATTTGTTGGACCTTATGGTGTTCTTGTTTTGTTCTTAACTTATTGTTATGTTTCTTCTTGACTTGTTTAAAGAAGACGTGTCCGGCCCATGGGGACATTAACGTGCGTCGTCGGGCCTTACAAATAAATTTGATTTGATTTGATGTTGGTGCATCTGCAATGCATTGCTTCACTGCCTAAAAGAGACATCCAACCATTTGAAGGTGACCCTCTGCAGTATCATGGCTTTATACAGTCCTTTGAACAGACCATAGAAAGGAGGACTACACCAGGGGGCAGCCTAAACAACTAGTCAAAAGTTTGTCAACATGACTGATGGCACTGGATATGCTATGGCGGAGGCTTTACTCCAGGAAAAACTTTGGAAATGAGCACGTCATAGCATCCGCTTACATGGACAAAATATTTGCATGGCCAACTATTAAGTTGTGGATGAAAAGCCTTACAAGCATACAGCCTATTCTTGCGCGGATGCTGCAATGCCATGAAAGACGTGCATGTGACCTGAACACATCTGCAAACATGCTTGCTGTTATCAAGAAGTTGCCCTACAAGCTGAGGGACAAGTGGCGAACAGAAGCATGTAACATCCAGGAAAGACATCGCAAACGTGCTATGTTTACTGATATTGTGATATTGTGACTCAAGCCCCAAATGTTTTCTGAAAAGCCCTGAATCTACTTAAAAAAAAAATATATATATATTTTTTGACAATTAATCATTGTTACATGAAAATATGTTTGCACCAGATTTAGCAGAAGCTAATTTCCATCTGTAGTCTATCCAGCTGCTAACTGTATTTGAGTGAGTTAAGTCTTGGTGTTATGGTAGACTCAGACCTAAGCTTTAAATCACAATCAACAAGTTGACAAAAACATAACTCTTCCACCTTAGAAACATAGCTAAAGTACGGCAATTTATAAATCAAAAGGACGCTGAAAACCAGATCCATGCCTTTATCTCAAGCCGACTCGACTACTGTAATGCACTCCTTACCGGCCTCCCGAAAAAATACGATGATAACTATTTTATTGCACTGCACTATTTTACTTTGTATCAGTGATAATCAAACCGTAAACAAAGACGCCTATTAACACTTTAATCGCCAAAAACGCTGGGACACGTCTTTCCCCGCCATGCTTATTCTGCCAAAGACGCTGAACCACGTCTTTGATATCAATATTTCAAAAATCTGTGATCGAAATCATATTTCTCCCCCGGAGACCTGAGATCTACTGTTGAGCCCCTCTCAACTCTCCAGCGGTTCAAGAGCGCCATCTGGTGGCCGATCGGCGGATCGCCCAAACAGGAAGTGATGCGCCGGATGTGGTGCTCTCCCATATTTCGTCCGGGCACTCGCTATCGTTAGCGGGACTCCATCTTGATACACTGGACATCGATCGGTTGCAAATAACTCGATAAACAACATGATTTGGACGTATATACTATTATACAACCTGGAAATGGATCGCATATTTGTACATCCCATAATAGGAACATTTCTGTTCCACGCTCATCGCCCAACGGCGCGAGGAAGCTACGGTGAGTTTCAACGTTATTTTTCATTGTGTTCGATACTAACTGCTCTAATGATCATATCACCCACACTAGATGAATATATAACGTTGGCCACGGAATTATAAACGACCCCCCCCCCCCCCCCCCCCCCATCCGGTCATCATCAAATCATACGTAGTAACTTCTAGAAGCACGTCCATTTGAAATTTTTTATCTCGCGCAGATTCCTATCAAACTGTATTTCATCATCAATATAATGCATTTGGAGCTATAAATCACGTTCTGGAGAAAGCTGCAGAAAACGATAAAAACATACTTATACTTTAGACGGTATTTTAGTATGAATATGTAAATGAAAAAGTATAACGTTGCTACACCCTGAACAATAGATATAGGACGTTGAATGGGCCATAGTAATGTCAATTTAGCAATACAATTTAAAAAGTTATAGCCCTGCAAAGAAGGGGAACTTCTCCATATTAAATAGGGCTGGCGGAGGATGGTAAATTATGAATTTAACCATGGCGATCAAAGTGTTAACACTTTCAGTGCCAGATGGCGGTTTACTGTTACTGTTGAAAGGCCAGCGCCTTTTAACATGGGGATACGTGGCTGTGTTTGCAGGCCTAAAGCTATATTATATATTATAGCTATGGATCTAATAATATAGTCGATTGTCATTGAGTTTCTTCCGGTCAAGATGTAAAAACCAGATAATTTTTCCATCCATAGATTTCCGTTTTATACCGTCGTGAATATGAGTGTAGTTTCAGGGTGGTCTGGTGTCATTTCCAAAATGCTTCATAATGGCCGGCAACGTGTATTCTAGTAAACACGTTATCGTTTCTTCCCTGGACTAGCTACTGTTCTCAAATCAAATTTAGATTATCGGTATTATGTTTCATCATGGATGCATGAAGGGGGGGGGGGGGGGGCGCCCCTCCGTGCTTTGATCGCAACCAACGGAACACGCCACACACACACACCCCGATCAGCATGAAGGAATTTTTGGATCAACGCAATATTGATACCATATAGTCCTTACCTTGACCAGGATCTGTCCCGAAAAGAATATTCCAATTATCTGATCGCCATTCCATGTACTGATGTCGATCAAGGTGCCAACGTAATCCAGTATTGAACATGAACCCGACCCTCGTTGATGCATGCGTTATAAGCGTTTGGCTTGACCGAGTAGTTAGACCCCACCTGCAGGCCGCAGCTCGGCCCAGACACCAAGCCACATCGTTTCAAATGGAGTGCAATAGTGGCCGCAAGGCGTTAGGCGGCGGTATTGGACTTTTGAGATCTCAGACCCATCCCCAGTGATAACACAGGCTGCCGGCATTTCTTTATGAATAGAAATATCGAATAAAAGAAACAACGATGAAAACCCGACTATACTCTGGTTTTCGGGGGTCCTGGCGCTCAACGTTCGGCGAGTTAACCCTAGATCTTAGATCCTAATATGAAAAACGATGTGATTTAATGTTCTATGTCTTACCTTGACTTTGTCTATTTTGCTGCTATCTATTTTATGCTTTATGTCTCTGCACTTTATGCATTGCTCTTGATCTGCCAATGTTGTGCTCATTCTATGCCTGTCTTTTTTTACTGCTGTGAAGCACTTTGAGCTGCAATTCTTGTATGAAAGGTGCTATACAAATACAGTGTATTATTATTATTATTAATTATTATTATTGTTTGCTTCATTAATTAAAGGGTGTGAATTTAAGTGTTCTCTAGTGCCTTTTGTCCGCTTTAAGGTGGTGGTATACGTTAAAGGTTGTGGTGTCGAAGTAAGAAAATTCCGTGCCCGCTAATGCGGGCACCTATCTGGGCTAAGCCCCGGATCTTCTACAATCCTAAATGCGCCCCTGATGAGATGACTTGCCTTTTCTGCAAAGTGGGTGGACACACACTGGAGTCATGCACTCTATTGGAGAGGAGAGCTCACAGCGAGAAGATGGAGTTCCTGAAGAGGAATGGAGTTTGCTTTGGATGTTTGTGCACTGGGCACATCAGCAGAGAGTGCAGGGAACATCTGTCTTGCAAGACATGTGGCTCACGACACCAGCTTGCTTCACATCCACTCTAAGGAAAATGGAGATGCAGAGAAAGGCAGGATCAACTCGGACAGGGCAGTGGACAGAGCTCTAGTCGAAATCCATACCGGTGGTCTTACTGGGGCCGGTGATCAAGATTGCAAGCTCGCCATCGTACCGGTTAAGGTTAAATCAAGCAAAGGTCAGTGGAAACCTATGCCTTTCTAGAGCTCAGCGTCCTTCTGTACAATGGGTCTGATGGATAAACTGGGACTCTCTGGGAGGAAAACAAGGATCCTTCTACGTACTATGGGCCAAGAAAAGGTGGTTGCATTACATCTGACTTGGAAGTCGCTGGATTGGACAGTGACCGGTACTGTGAAATACCAAAAATCTTTGCACAACATCAAATGCCTGTCAATCGAAGTAACATCCCACGACGGCAAGATCTGGAAAAATTACCTCATCTGAAGCATGTCTATCTGCCACAGATGGATGCAAACGTGGAGATGTTGATTGGTCTGAACATTCCCAGAGCCTTAGAACCACTGGAAGTCATCCCAAGTGTGGATGGAGGGCCATATGCAGTCAATACGATGCTTGGATGGACTGTAAATGGACCAGTTGGAGGAGACGACAGTGTCATGGCAGCGTTCGGAGCTAGTTCTGAAAGCTTGAGCAGCATCAATGAGAAGAGGGAGTATAAACGTAAAGCTCATCAGGAGGTGATCAACGAGGCCAAGCAGGAGTTGAAGATACAGAGAGGAGAGAACACATGGCTCCTCCCAGAGCTCGACCAACATCTTCATCAGATACAGCAGGAGACCATCTTCAAGACCAAGAAGAAGAAAAGGTAAAAAAAAATCAAGAAGGAGAAAAAGGAGAAGAAGAGACAAGAGGAGAAAGCCAAGGCAGAGGCCATCCAACAGGCTGGTCTGCATAAGCTGGAGTTGAACCCATACTGGAAAGATGGAGGGAGCGGTCTTCCCCCAATGCATAAGACTGGTACTGCAGCACATAAAGCCTCAGTAAAGAATGATGGAGGTGTTGGTTGGTTGAGGAAAAGTTTGAAGAGGATGAAGGAGCAGGGGGAGAGAGAACAACGCAGCCTCAGTGACATGGCGTCTCAGAGATATGGATCTATGGAGAAGTTTCAGAATCTACTTGCAGAAGCTGAGAGAGCAGCACATGGAGAGAGGAGGAGAGGAGGAGGAAGAGAGGACAGAGATAGGAGGATGGAGAAGAGGAGAGGAGGATGGGATGGAGAGAAGAGGATGAGGAGGGACTCCATACAGTACTCTGCGAAGTGGAATCAATTCTCAACAGTAGACATCTCACATATCTGCCACAATTATAGGAACGACAGAACAAAGATCAAGCGGAACTTCATCCTGATGACATAGTGCTCATAATGGACGATTCCGCACCACGGAATTCCTGGATAATTGGGAGGATTATAGAGACAATGCCAGACAAGAACGGACTTGTGCGACAGGTCCGGATTAAGACCCGGACCAGCCTTCTCTGCAGACCTGTGACGAAGATTTGCCTTCTTCAGGAGTCGACAGAGTCATGAAGGTTTCGCTTCTTTCCCACGACTTTGGATTACTTTGACTTTTTTCGTGATTTTGGATTGACTTGATTCTGGGGGGGTTGGATTCAAGAAGAGTATCAAGACCTTATGTAAAATCCACCACTGTAAAATCCTGGATAAAATTTTTTAAAACCTCAGATGTTATAAAAGTTCCTACTTTGTATATAAATGCCTGCACAGATTAGCCCTTCCCCCTCTCAAGGAGTTTATCCATGAGAAAAGGAACACTGGATTAGCCACTAGGTCAAACACCAGAGGGGATTGTGAGGTCCATTTTAGAAAGACCGCCTTCAGCAAAAATGTTCTATCGATAAAGGGAAGTGGAACATGGAACAGCCTTCCGGTCCCCTTTTAAGGGAATGTACCACCCTGTCCACCTTTAGGGGCCAACTCAGGAAATGGCTGTTAAGACAGCCAAATATGCACTCATTAGGGATGTTAGTGATGTTGTACTGACTGAATGTCATGTTAGTGTGGTCATGTCAGTGATGTCAGTTTTTATGAATGAACATTGTATGGTCCGTTTTGTGTTTGTTTTATGTTAGGACTACGGGTGGAAATTAGCCCTGTGCTATTCCCGGCATATTTACGTCCTTATCATGCTGTGATGTTATGCATACACTCATGTAAATGGTGTTCATTAATTTGCATTGTCCTTAATAAACAAATCTTAATCTTATGAACTATGAACTCATTGCAATTTTTTTTATTAAAAAGGCAAAAAAAAGGCAAAATAAAATGGGAAACAAAATTGTACTGTGGTATTTTGTATAAATTGATGCATTGATAATTATTACTGTGAAATGAGATTATGTAATAATTAGGGGCCGGTATGTTGGTGACAGGTATAGACCACGGGTTGTTATGGTTACGCCATTCACAAAGGGGTCACGTGGTGTCGTAGTAGTAGTAAAGTCAGCTGTTCACCGGCGAGTTTCAGGTACGGTAATGAGGGGGTGAACGGGGAAGTCATACTTTGCTGACCGCACGCTACACAATACTAAATCAAGCTGTGATTCGCTTTTTAATGACGTTACTATATGAACTGTTTTTAACCGCAATAAAGTAACCAAACGCAGTATCCTGGAGCAGTGATTTCTTGATAAGCGGCACGTCTGGCAGGTGGAATTATTTCCCCGTTTAGTCTCTCTGTGACTATAAATGTTTGGACAATCGCCATACAGAAGGAGAGGAGGATATTTATTTCTAGGATAGCGCCACCTTGAGGACAGTTTACTCTTGACTTTACAAGCCTCCTTCGTGTCATAGGAGAGACACCAAACTGGACATGAGAAGTGGTGCCGGGTTGAATGCTACTCACCATGTCAGTGTATGCTCTGTGTGCCTTCACAGCTTTCTCCATTAAAGACACCTTCTCTGTGTTCTAGACAGATGACAGAAACAAGACAGGGCTTTCAGCTAAAACCCTCTTGTTAGTTCTAACAGCAGAAGTTGATATTGGACTAAAACCCTCTATTGTTAGTTGTAACAGCAGAAGTTGATATTGGACTAAACCCCTCTATTGTTAGTTGTAACAGCAGAAGTTGATATTAGACTAAAAACCCTCTATGGTTAGTTGTAACAGCAGAAGTTGATATTGGACTAAACCCCTCTATTGTTAGTTGTAACAGCAGAAGTTGATATTAGACTAAACCCCTCTATTGTTAGTTATAACAGCAGAAGTTGATATTAGACTAAACCCCTCTATTGTTAGTTGTAACAGCAGAAGTTGATATTAGACTAAACCCCTCTATTGTTAGTTGTAACAGCAGAAGTTGATATTAGACTGCTCGGGCAAAAATTGGCTAAAAGTATTATATTAAACAATTATTTTGGTCAATACTGAGATCACAATTATTTAACATGATTACTCATTGATTTTTTTTAACAACATGCATTTATTGAACTTAAAAACATAAATACTTTTTTAGTATATTTTATATATAGATTATAAAGACCGTAACTAATTACCCTTTAAAACTTAAATTGTTTAATTAATGTCCTCTTTTCAACAGACCTGTATGGCGGGGTCGTCAAAGGCCTTGACAAAGTTGGCCGAGTCGTTGGAAGCCGAGCGGATGGTGTCTGTTCGGCCCAGTCTGAACATGCGCAAGGAGGCACTTTCATATGTCGCACAACACCGCTGGTACAACCTGCCATGCGGGGGGGGGAGAGAGAGAGAGAGAGAGAGAGAGAGAGAGAGAGAGAGAGAGAGAAAGAGAGAGAGAGGAGACCAAAATAAATAAGAAAAATCTAACAGCCAATGAAAAAGGAGAGGAAGGGTGGAGCTTCTTTCAAAGCAAATTCAATCATTAAAGGGGAGGTATTGTTCCTGTGTTTTGCATTGTGTCACTGAGAAAATGTTAAATATGTGCATTGTGCCTTTTCTGCAGTTCAGCTCACTACCTCTTGGAACGAGCCATTCAAAATTGCAGCCACAACCGTTATAGTAAATAATGTATGTGCGTGTGAAGATATCTTAATAAAATAAAAGACCAGAAGCAAATTATACATACATTTGTTAATCGGCCATGTGGGTGTGGTCACTCAAAATTCGGCCCGATTATCACTATATCAAAGCCATCAAAACAGAAGGTTGAAATGAGGTGTGTACACATGACACCATGTTAAAAAGCTAGTTGATGTGGCAGAGCCTCACCTGTAGTAGGCCAGCTGTAAGCCCATCTGGATGAACGCGTCAGGGCTCATCTTGTGGGCCTTTGGAACGTTTTTACCAAAGTGCTCAAAAACAATCACCCTGACGTCCAGGTCATGGACCATTCTGGAGAAAAAGAGGGAGAAAGAAAAGACAGAGAAATTTATAAATTCCAGATTTACAGTACTGCGTAGGGATGCTCGATATTGGCTTTTTTACCGATACCGATATACCGATATTGTCCAACTCTTAATTTCCGATACCGATATCAACCGATATCACATTTTAATGCCGATATCGGCCGATAATATCGGTAGGCCGATAATATCGGACATCCCTAGTACTGCGGATCTGTTTTATATAATGAGTTAAATAGCATATTTTCAGATTTACAGTAGAGGATCTGTTTTATATAATGAGTTAAATTGCATCTTTTCAGATTTACAGTAGCGGATCCGTTTTATATACCGAGTTAAATTGCATCTTTTCAGATTTAGAGTAATGAGGATCTGTTTTATATAATGAGTTAAATAGCATATTTTCAGATTTACAGTAGATGATCTGTTTTATATAATGAGTTAAATAGCATCTTTTAAGATTTACAGTAGAGGATCTGTTTTATATAATGAGTTAAATTGCATCTTTTCAGATTTACAGTAGAGGATCCATTTTATATACAGAGTTAAATTGCATCTATTCAGATTTATAGTAATGAGGATCTGTTTTAAGTTAAATAGCATCTTTTCAGATTTACAGTAGAGGATCTGTTTTATATAATGAGTTAAATAGCATCTTTTAAGATTACAGTGCTGAGGATGTGCGGATAAGTTGCTTTTACATGTTCATGTCCTGCTTGGCCTGCTCGATGTCCCTCTTGATCTCTGGAGTGATGTTGAAGCGTAGTTTCTGGGGCATAGGCAGCGGCACCATGGGAGAACGCACCATCTCAAAACTCTTCCTGTTTCAACCAACAAAAATAAACAAAGAGGAAAGGAATGAGCATGTCAGAATATAAATTACTTGGTTCTATGATATTGTAAGTTGCTTTGGATAAAAGCATCAGCTAAATGACTAAATAAATGTAAATATAAAACGTATATCTAGTAGGGATGCACCGAATGGGAAATTCTTGGCCGAAACCGATACCGAAAATAGGAAACAGTTGGCCGAAAACCGAATGCCGAAAATGATTAATAGAAATATATATATATAATGTATATTTTTTTGTTCAGCTACCTGATTATGACAAAAGACATGATTATGGCAAAACTTAACTTAAATAATATTAATAAAAGTCAAGTGCATTTTCTTTTCTCCGTAGGATAACTACAACCAAGTGCATTCAGAACAAAGCCAAGGTGCTTTAAAACTGCATAAAGATCAGCACACACAAGAGGGAGAATAGCTTATAGCAGACTTAATGATGTTACTGTAGTGGCTACAGTAAGCATTTTATATAAAAGTACTCTGTATTTTTGTATGACAACTAATAAAGAAACTTGAACTACTGTCATAATTCATTCTAGCCTACATGGAAGGACTTGTATTTACTACATCTCCCGTGACTCTTAGCGGGGGATGACGTAACTTAAGAAAGACGATTGAAAGAGGAACTGAAGCGTTGTTAGCTAGCTTAACGCTAACGTTAGTTAAGGTTTTTAACCGCGACAGGCATATAGTAATGGCGAGGATATAAAGCATGTTAAAGACGCATTTATTGGACGCGCTGTGCGCAGAGTTTACATAGAAACAGCGCGACTCCCGAGTCCCAAGAGGAGTTATCACAGGCTGCTAGAACGCAGGACTGAAGAGCTCACGTTGCGCATGTAATGACTGAAGCTGCGTTTTGATTACGTCATCACAACAACACGCGTTAGGTTACAGGTTGTTTATGTTCTTTGACTTTCTGTGATATATTTTCGGTGAAAAAACTCTTGGAGAGCCAGCTACGTTCTCAGGTGGTACTTGGTGTAAAAGGTTTGAGAACCACTGATCTAGACAGACATATTTTATGATATACATGTAGTCAATGATACACACATTTCTTTAGAATTCATATACACACACACATTGTGATTCTGCATTACTAAACAAACTAATCAGTGTTTTCTTTGCTATCTGCTCATGCTGGATTGCTACCAGAATGTCAGGTTGACAACCACAGGGTTCAGTCAACTCACGTGTATTCTACAACATGGTCGATCAAGGCCACGATGGGCGGTCCTTCAGCAGGGGCGTGTTCATACATCAGGCCACATGAGCCATCCTCTCCAATGATAAACTGGTAGAAAGAGCAGATACGACACATTTATTCATCTCTAACACAACTCTCGCTTATGCGGTTTCAAAGTCACACCAAAAGCATGGTTTGCTAAAAAAAAAAAAAAAAACACTTGCTAGAATGAGAGCAGAGTTACTGCAGGATTCAACTATCCAATCCAATCCACCTTTAAGTGTATTCATATCTTATCTTTTATCATATATCATATTTAAGACCTTTTTAAGGCCTAACATTCTGATGATTAAATTTAAGACCCCGCAGGAACCCTTTTTGCAACAGCCGTGGTTGTTTTGATCATAGAGGCCCAAATGATCACAAAGGTATCTGTTGATCACCAGAATTTGCTTGCTAGCTAGCTAGCACTAGCTAATTAGTGTGTAGGCATCTATTTCACGAGCCCGTCCAGGCTCTACCGACAGACGGGCAGGCAACCAGTTTTCTGGCCAATCACAGGTATCTTGCGTTACATGATATGAGTGTATCTTGCCCAGAGAGAGGGAGGTACAGAAAAATAACACGTTGGTGCGTTCTTGGGGTAGAGGGAGGGACATGCAACGTGCATGTCTGTGATGATGAAATGGTGAATATGATATGAAAAAGAAAAAATTTACGACTGCCACTTTGTTGGTCAAATACAATTTTCTTAATACAAAAGCCATCAGTGGCCATCAATTATGGCCTGTGCTAGTCATCATAATGTTGGACAATGTTTAAATAGGCCTAGGGTTAAAATAAAATAATAATAATAAAGTTAACTCACTCTTTAACTTATTTTTTTTTATCCACTTTTTCTCCCATTTTCTATATTTTCTCCCATCCCAATTTCGTATCATCCAATTCAACCCTCCCCTCCGGTACTTGAGGTAACAGCAGTCGCATCTTTTCACCTGCGCAGCTCGATCTCTCAGTGGCGAGGAGTAACGCGTGGGAGGCTCACGCTGCCCCCGACACTTCCTGATTCTACTGCGCAGGCGCACCAACCGACCTGTAGGGGTCGCTGTCCACAACGCCCGATCCCCACCCATCAGTTTCCCACCCCCTAATATGGCCAATGTGTATTAGTACGGACGACCAGCTAAACTGAAAGCAAATGTGGAGCGCTGGGCTCGAACTGACGAGCCCAGCGTCTCCAGCATTTTGTGGCGAGTGCCTTGCCCACTACGCCACGTAGCCGCCCTCTCACTCTTTAACTTCTTAACCCAGAGCCATATTTTCGGAAAATTCCTAAAAGTACATACCTAAGTAAATGGAAGATTGCTCCACTTCTACAAAGCTCATTTGCATGTTCTTGGTATCTAGGGACATCTATGGACCCCATGGAATGTATTCCCAATGTTGGAAATATTGTGTCTGTTACTATGCTTGAGTAAATTGTAATGAACCAGAGGAGAATATAAATGATTATAATCCTTTTTTTTACGGTGAATAACACCATGCTAACATTGACTAGACGTGAAAAAGCCACTGAGCTCAATCAGCACCTTATTGAGATCAAGTGTACTAAAGATCTAAGCAAATGAATAAAGGGCAGATTATTTACAGGGGTTTTTGTAGATACAGTACTGAATTTTGCCATCCGGACACATGCTATTTGAAATATGAATTTGTTTGAAAAGCCAATCTGAGTCATTTAGTGTTTTGGTGTTTGAGATACTGGCAGTACTCTTGTTCGGTGCTCGCACCTGCAGTGTCTTGTCAAACCAGCGGTTGCCACTGTTCCAGCGGCTTCCTCCCCCATGGAGCATCTGGACGGCGGCGCGGCTGCGGTACATCTCATCGGACGCGCGGGGCATGGGTGCGTCCAGGCACACCGTGAAGATGCTCTTCTGGATGGCTCGCACAGACTCTTTGTTGGTCTTATCTGGACACGGACATATGCAGTCATACAACAGTTGCCAGTGTTTGCATGTAAAAAAATAAAAATAAAAGCAAGGCTAACCTGATCTGTATCCACTTCCATTAATTTGTGCTAAGCTAGGCTAGCTTGCAGCCGGATAGCTTTCTACTGAACACACAGAAAGGAAATTGGTATCAATCTCCTTATCCGACTCTGGAGAAGAGTATAATATGACTATTTGAATGGTTTCAGAGTCTCAGATGTATGGTCCATTGATTGCTTTTTCACAAGAGTCAACAACAAATGTAAAAGAATGATCACACACACTGATGGCACCAGTACAGACAGACCCCGCCTGCTCTCAACAAGTGCCCGGTCGCCCACGGCTCGTCTCGGCACGAGGCTTTGCGTGCTGCTCACCCTTGATGAGATTGTTGTAGGCCTTGCCCCAGGTGTTACGGTGCTGCTCACCCTTGATGAGGTTGTTGTAGGCCTTGCCCCAGGTGTTACGGTGCTGCGAGGTGAGGATGCCGACGGGCTCCTTGTTGGTCTGCAGCGAGGAGTTCCAGATCTTCTCCAGCTGTACGTAGAGCTGGTCCACCGTCAGTGGCGTGCCGTCACTGTTGTACACGTCCAGCACGAAGAACTGACTCGGAAGAGAGGAGAGATGCGGCGGGTTGAGTCAGGGCTGCTGTCACTTTTGACCAACATAAAGTACGAAATAATATATATATTTAAATATTGATATGTGGCATCAGTGTATCGATATAATAAGACAAAATATTGTGATATATTGCTGTATCGATTTCGCTCCCCTCCCCTCAGTCTTTTTTTCTTCTACTTTTTCTCCTCCAATTTTCTGTATTTTTTCTCCCATCCCAATGATTTTTTTTGTCGTTATGCCAATTCCCCCCTCCCCTTCCTGGTCGTTGCGCGCATTTCCCCCCCACTTGCCGGTCTAGGGAGCCCTGAAGTCTATCACATACGTCCTCCGATACATGTGGAGACAGCCAGCAGCCTCTTTTCACCTGACAGCGAGGACTCTCACTGGGGAAGTGTAACACATGGGAAGCTCACACTACCTTCCCCAATTCCCTCCCTTGCTGTGCAGGCGCCCTGACCGACCTGTAGGAGTTGCTGTTTACAACGACCAGGATACAACCCACCGATACAAGTGTCTATGTGGTGGTAGACAGACGCTTAGTCCGCTGCGCTACCCGGCCGCTCCCCTCAGAGTCCTTTGTTATAGAATAGAATAGAATAGAAATACTTTTATTATCCCGAGGGAAATTTGACACTGCAAATCGCTCAACATTAAACATTTAGACAGAACAGGTCACGAATAACAAAACAAATCAAATTGCCTAAGATAAGAGTAGAATAAATAGAATAAAAATGGAATAAAATATACAGTAAATAAATACAGTAAAAAAATTTAAAAATATACTGAGGTCTACAGTAGGTGTAGTATTGCACAGTGCTGTTTCAAAGGTAAGAGTCCAGGAAGATGGTAACTGTCACTCTGTGCTCAGTGATGCAGTGAGGCACAGTGATGCATTGTATAGTCTGATGGCTGTTGGAATGAAGGACTTCCTGTGCCGTTCAGTGGTATAGTGGGTGGGAGGGGTTTTCCCTGATGGCCTGGAGCTTAGCAAGGCTCCTCCTCTCCGCCACCCTCGCTAGGGAGTCACAGCGTACAAGAAGGCGCCCACCATCACCGACTCATAGAACATCCTCAACATCCTTGTACAGACATTGAATGATCTCAGCCTTCTGAGGAAGTAGAGTCGGCTCTGGCCCTTCTTGTACAGTGCCTCTGCGCGTTTTGACCCGTTCAGTTTGTTGTCGATGTGCACACCGAGGTATTTGTACTCCTCAACCATGTCCACATCGACTCCCCTGATGGAAACAGGGGTCACAGGTGCACTCCTCCTCCTCCCCAGCTCCACCACCAGTTCCCTGGTCTTCGCCACATTTAGCTGCAGGTGGTTTTTATCGCACCATGTGACGAAGTCCACTACCAGTTCCCTCTCGTCACCATCCTTTATACATCCCACTATCGCAGAGTCATCAGAAAACTTCTGAAGGTGGCAGGACTCCGATAGTGGAAGTCGTTGGTGTAGACGGTGAAGAGGAAGGGAGAGAGGACTGTCCCCTGCAGGGCTCCGGTGTTGCTGATAGGGCTGAACGATTAATCGATTTTAAATCAAAATCGCGATTTGGAATGATGCAATTAGCAAATCGCAAAAAAATAAACATTTATTTATTTAACCAGGAAGTCCCATTGAGATACAATATCGGTTTGGGAGAGGGAGGTAAGGGGTTTTAGATTGTGTGTTGTGAAGTTTAGACTTCAGAGAGGGAGAGTAAAGTACAGAAAAAAAGGTACCGTAAATGTATGTATGTTTTTACATACAGTTACGACTATGTCTGAGGTCTCACGGTGTTCCATTACTCATACCAATTGAACACCACAGATACCACAAATTTTTCTATGAAAGAGAAACATTGGGAGGTTTTGTATCAGGTTTTTATTATCAATTACTAACGTCCTCATATGAAACCCTTCAACTAGACACTGTCTGGAGGAGGGATATACCAGACCTGGAAAATGACTTTGATTGGCAAGGAGCCTGGGCAAATGTCCGACTTACATCAAGGAACCCGGATCATCAACAAATCAACCTGAACTATATTCACAGGACATACTTGACTCCTATAAGACTGTGCAGAATGGGGCTTAAACAAGACTCCAAATGCTCCCAATGTACAAATGGGGACGAAGGAACATTTATGCACATGTATTGGGACTGCCCACCAGTTAAGGCATTCTGGAAAGATGTGTCCCAACAATTATCAAAACTCGTATCTTGGAATATACCTGTACACCCCTCGGTATTACTATTGAATGATGTTTTTGAGTTTGCAGTGAATCCTCAGCTAAAGAGATTGGTTTTATCGGGTATCACAGTAGCTAAAAAGCTGATCGCATCACGCTGGTTTCAACCGGAGAAAATGTGCCGGAAAGTTTGGTTTCTTACATATCTCGATGTGATATATCAAGAAATATCTACAGCAAGAATTCTGGGTCTCAATGAATCCAAAATGTCAATGTGGGTAGAAGTGGTGGAGAGAATAAAAGCTAGCTTATAATGGTAGTGTCTGGTTAGGAGTGAGGGATAATGGAGGTACTATCCAAGGGGGGGTCCGGGAGGGGGGGGTTCGAGCTGGAGCATATGTGTGTAGGGTTTTAGAAAATAGGTATTAGGGGTATATTCTATACTAACATTTATATAATTGTAATTTCGCTGGATATACACTGTATACGGTTAAAATGTTATTATAGACTATTTTTGCTTTATCTTGTTTCTGTACTTGCATGTAATTTTAACCACCTTGACTGAAAGTTTCATTATGCATTATGTGTTGAGTACTGACTTTTAATAATTTTTGTTTTGCAATAATAAAAAAAATATAAAAAAAAAAAAAAAAAAAAAAAGGTACCGTTGGGTACCGGTATCGATTCCCAGGTAAAAAGAAAAATGTTCAGGCTCGGTGTCCCGAAAAGACCCACCGCGTAGGCCAGATGCAAGCCGCATTTTACAATAAACCTCTGTGGGGCTGCTTAAAAATAACAATAATTATAATCGCAAATTTAAAATCACAATTCGATTATTTCCCAAAATCGTGCAGCCCTAGTTGCTGACCAGTCTGTCTGACACACAGCTCCGTAGGCGCACGTACTGTGGTCTGCCCGTCAGATAGTCAACAACCCAGGACACCAGGGGGGCCTCTACCTGCATCGCCTCCAACTTCTCACCCAGCAGCCCAGGCCTTATGGTATCTCTCTCTCCCTCTCTATCTCTCTCTCTCTCCCTCTCTCTCGCTCGCCTGTTCTCTGCCTCGCTCTGTTTGAGGAAGTGCAGATATTTCCACTCGCTCTGCTGTCGCTGTCAACCATAGAGGGGGCGTTAGTTATGCAAATCAGTGCCATATTCACGTCAGCAATACCGTCAAATCAGAACAGCTTAGTTGAGTGAGGGAAGATCTTGTGAACTCGAGACTAGACTGATGAGTCAATATGATAATTAACACTTTGATTACCACTGGTGAACATGGTAAAACGTGGTTAAATGCCACCACCCACTTCAATGATAGCGCTGTGAACGCATAATCTCTGTCTTAAATTATGGCTATGTGTCTAATCTGCCCGTCGTTTATCAATGACTTGTTTGCAGTCAACATTGTCGAAACAGATTGTTTTTTTTTTTAAATCGGTTCATTTCCGTTTTATAGCATTTTGAAAAGCCCTCGTTTTTCAGGAAAATATATAGATTCTATGATAATCGCCCTTTACTGGAATATTCTGGAATACACAAAAACTAGGGATGCTCGATATTGGATTTTTTACCGATACCGATATACCGATATTGTCCAACTCTTAATTTCCGATACTGATATCAACCGATATCAACCGATACCGATATATGCAGGGTTTCCCCCCCCCAAAAACTGAATAATTTCAGTTCTGTGCCGTTAGAGGCTCTGCTTGGCATCACACTGCACTATCTCGCGTACGTGCACGCGTACTGAATAAATTCCACAAATGTACCTCTAATACCAGTATTAGTCTGACCACACCCCTCATCAGCTTACCTTCATAAGCAGGTGTGTGGTCACCTGCTCTCCTCCTTCTCGCTTTCACCACAAGGAATAAGTGCCTCGGTAGATCCCCACACTTGACACCATGATGGAAGAAATTGGATTAGGAACAGCTTTGGGAAACAAGGATACGTTGACATCATATCTTTATTTTCTCTCTCACTATTTTTCGAGAAAATACGGCGATATTGTCTTCGTACTGGAGTGTCTAGAAGATGATGATCATTCTAAAAACCCTCCACCGGTTTTTCGTATTGGGAGCACGCCGCTGCATGCTTCTCAACTGCAGTTCCTTGCTGTGTTTGTTGGGGTGAAACCTGTCAGGCCACAGCTGAACTGTCGGACATGCCGCTGTTGTGAGAAGCGGTGCGTTCCAGGTTGGGTGAGTAGTGTTTGCTGGCAGGCTCCACTTGTCTGTTAGTGCTATGGGGGCTACTTGACAATGTTTATGGAAACCGGCCCCAGGCTAGGGTCCTTTGTTCAGCCACCTAGGCGACAGGAGACCTTGGTCTGAAGACCATTATAGTTTTAACTAGTGGGCCGCGACCATTGACACTGGTGATCCCTGTGTGTTTTGGACGAGTGGATTCTCTCTGTCACCGTGTTAAGGCCCCATCTTTCATATCCAAATGAGAGTATTCCTTCACGAGGGGATATGTGCATGAATGTGCGGTAGCGGCAGATTCATGTTCAAAGTCAGCTACACAGGCCAGTTGGTATTGTGCTGATTCCGTCGGGTGTGGTAAAATCACCGTTGTGAAGCGGTGTTGACCGTTCTCTTTTCTCTTAAAAAGTGAGGAGAGGTTCAGAACGGCGGCCTGTCTGGGTGAGTGTTATGTCATTGTTTACATGTTCATAGCTTGCGGTTAGCCAGTCAGCTGTTAACTGCTGCGTTAGCCTGCTGGATCGCTGCATGGCCTGCTTAGGTTGGGCCTACTATTAGCCAGTCAGCTGTTAGCTGCGGGGCTAGCATGTCGTGGTCGCTAGGTAACGTTAGCTTGCTGCTATAGGCCATGGCCTGGCGCGGGGTAGCTTAGCTTCTCGCGCGCCGCCGTGAGCTCGCTACTGATCGCGTGCGTCGTTAGCTCGGCGTCTCGCGAGCAGAAGCAGTAGCACCCGAACGGTTGGAGCGGCCGTTAGCTTGATGCTATTCTGTTGAACGTGCTTTGATTTTAACATGTTTTACACTCTTGACCACGACGTCATCCTTGACAGGGGATGTTTCGTCGACCCTGCCCTGAGCCAGGACGGCAAGGTTGCATCAACAGGGGACTGTAGTGCGGGTTGGGGCGGTGACGCTGCCCAGTTCGGACAACACAGGAGCGGCTGTGTTCCTACGGTGTCTGTGACTGCACTTCGCTGATCTGTGTTCCGGGTAGGAACGGGGTTGACCAGACCTCATAACACGTCTTCTGGTTTTACTTTGCTAAATGTATTGTGAATAACGGTGTTTTTCCCAAAACGTGTGTTGCTACAATGCATTTAGGATACGTTGCGGGTTATGTGTGAGCTGTTTTTGTCACTGGCAGTTAGCTTCTCCGTGCAAATCGGGATGTAATGATCTGGTTGTTGTGTGAGAAACATCATGGTGTTTATATGTACCGTGTACTCACAACTAAGGTAACTAACCTATGAAGCTATGCTTGGTGACAAGTGAGTAAAAGAATGTTCTTTCTCAGACTGTGATGACAATGAACAGTGTGTTCACATATTAACAGGTTTTCCTGTTTTAACTGGCCGTATTGAGGGTAAAATAGGAGGATTGTGTTTTCCCCCCCGGTTCCCTGGGGACTTTTTCATCCTCCTATCAGACATGTTTGTGCACTATTTGTGTCTTTTGTGTGGTAGGGATGCGATGTAACTCTTAGCTTGATTGCTGAGGTTGTGCTAAATCTGCTGGAGAGATGCGATGTAACTCTTAGCTTGATTGCTGAGGTTGTGCTAAATCTGCTGGAGTTCCTGGTCCCACGGCCTGGTATATTGGGCGTGTGCACCGCAGGAATTCCCCCGCCATAGAGTACGTCACCGCGCGCGTCTCTGTTGGTAGGACTTCCGTGTGCTGTTCAGGTCCATGTGATGGATCTGTTTTCAGGGGGGGTGGTCAGGGCTCCTCCTCACCAAGCGCCTATTCAGGCCTTCTGTGAGTTCGGACTCCTTCTTCCATGTGAGGAAGCCTCCATCAGAGTACAGAGCCTTCCTCCTCAGATTGTCAAAGTGAGTGGACCCTCTAGAAGGGTCCTTTTTCTATTGTGTGTGTATTCGATTCAATTCGTTTATTGAGTGTGTATGGGTTCAGTGCCTCTTCCCCGGAGAGCCCTAAAACCAGTTTTTTACATGGCTCAAGGTGCAATATATTCTTTTCAATCTGTACAGCTCGCGTGGGAAGTCTCTCTGGGGATCCCCGTCTCCTTCCTATGGGAGGGTGGTGGGATGTAAAAATGTGAACATTTTTTACCCCGGCTGTGTAGACTGGGATACATACTGTTGATGCTTCCTTCTTTTCTATTCCAGAAGTGTTGGAGTTAGGGAGTGTCACACCCCTCTTGTCGTTCCCCTGGGCGCCTTGGGGATTCAATGACAGGTCTAAATAGCCTGTTCATTGATGGGGGTGTGTCCCGACGCACGTATAGTGCTAGCTCGCTGTAAACAGGCGATTGACTGGCACGCCTTGGTTGCTTGTGGTTGAAACAGCGTTTTTATAAAGCAACTGAGATGGGGGTTTTTCCTCTTCCGACGACCACATCCCATGACCTGGGTGGGTTGTCGACGGATTCTCGTTCATGTCTGGGGGATGATGACGGAATGGATCTGAACATATGTGGAGGGGTCTCACGCCCTTGGGGTGGGCCACCAGGCGCGGTTCGCCCGAACGTCTGGGTGGCGCCTTCTTTTCATGTTAAGATCGACACGCATATCTGCCCTTCTCCTGGAGTAGGCATGTCGGCGTGGTTAGGGCACGGGACTGGTTCTGGTCACGCTGGTCCAGGTCAGTTGAACCCGTTGTCCGCCGGGGATGCAGATCTGCTGTTCTGGTACCCTGAGGGACTTGGGCTTTTTTCAGGGGGAAAAATGCCAGGTCGGTCTGGGTGTCACAGGGTTAAGCGCTATGGAGACCCTGGTTGGGTATGTTTTTACTCAGCACTGTCGTAATGGCTTACAGCCATGCCATTCTGTACACGCTCGATCTCGTCGGATCTCGGCCGCTACACAGGTTGGTCCTGGTTAGTACTTGGTTGGGAGACCGCCTGGGAATACCAAGTACGGTGTGCTTAGGGGCTGGTTCTCTATTATTTTTCGCTCCTCTCTCACGCATGGCGAAGAGGGGCCTGTGGGGGTGGTTTTTTGACCTCCTCTGGTGACCCTGTGCTTCCCGTACCGCCAGGCCCGGTCCGAAGTGATGTTTGCGACCCGTAGGCCTGGGTTAACCCTTTTTTGAAAACTGAAACACTTGTACTGCGGTATAGCCGGTGTATACCCGCAGGTGTGTTTGAGTTTTTTCTTGAGGGGTTATAGGAACAACCACCGCATTGGGTAACACCGAGGTGGTTGATTCCCTGGTGTGTTGGAGCAGTGTCAACTCCCGGGTTCACCGGTTGAGGGTGCCCCTGCACGTTCATGACGTCTGCCAATCGTGTCAGCCTTCTCTGCCTCGACCCCTCTGGGTGGGGGTTTTTAAATGGAGGCTTGGTCATGCAACAACGCCAGCATACGCCCCTTCCGCCGGGGCAGCTGTGTTCAGCTGTCCCCTCTGGCGCCTGTTGCCTGGTTTTTCCCCGGTGTGCTGCCTGCTTCCGTTGGTTAACCTTTTTTGTGTGCTTACGGCCATGCTGACTGCCTGTTCTGCAGGGTCAGTGTGCCAGGCGGTGTACTATTGGGGGGACGGGGCCCGCTCGGCTTACGGCCATACCGACCTGAACACGCCCGATCTCGTCCGATCTCGGTAGCTAAGCAGGTTCTGGCCTGGTTAGTACTTGGTTGGGATACCGCCTGGGATTACCAGGTGCAGTAACTGGGGGGCCTTTGTCCGAATACGCTGGCGATGTGGGGGGCGGGGCACTACGTGCCCACCTGGTGGGGTCTTGATGCTGGCATCATGGACTTCTCCGGGCCCCCATTCCAGGGAGTCCAGTCCTTTTGGTGGGTCTGGGTCTTCCTTCGCGCTCCGCTGCTACGGCCTTGCCACGGGGTTGGGTTTGCCCTTGACCCCGTGATTCTGGGGGCGGTAACGAGGTTGTTCCTCCGTTCGTTCCCGGGTGGCATGCGGGTTGTGCGTGTGTGTAGTCGTGGGGTCAAGCCACGGTCTGCTCACCCTGTGCGTTGAGTTGCTTGAGTGCCTCTTCGCACGGTCGGGTCCGTCGCCTTCCCGTGAAGCCCCTAATAGGGGGGATACCCTCCATTAGGGGGGGTCGGGGGGGCTCGGCCCTCCCTGTTCTGATGGTTTTGGGGGGCTGTCAGCGGGGTGTATTTGTCAGCCAGCGGCTCCGCTTGGCCTCCCATTGTGCAGTGTGATGCCAAGCAGAGCCTCTAACGGCACAGAACGCTAGGTTATGACTATAACCAAGTTCTGTTAGTTAGAGGTGACGCTTGGCATCAGACGGCCGCTGCAGCCCTTGACCTCACCTTGTGGTGAAAGCTTGGGAAGGAGGAGAGCAGGTGACCACACACCTGCTTATGAAGGTAAGCTGATGAGGGGTGTGGTCAGACTAATACTGGTATTAGAGGTACATTTGTGGAATTTATTCAGTACGCGTGCACGTACGCGAGATAGTGCAGTGTGATGCCAAGCGTCACCTCTAACTAACAGAACTTGGTTATAGTCATAACCTAGCGGTAATTAACATTACATATATCTTGTCATGGAATTAACACAACATTATGCATACTTTTTACAATAAATAAAATCAGAATTTGTTCTTACTTGCTAGCCTGGGTCAATAAAGGTGAAATAAATGTAAAAGAAAAAAGAAAAATTAAAAATAAATATTAAAAACAATATTGAAAACCGATACCGATAATTTCCGATATCACATTTTAATGCCAATATCGGCCGATAATATCGGACATCCCTAACAAAAACGGTAATTTTTCGGCCTATTTATGAATAGTTTAAAAATAAACGCTAGATTATAGATAGTATATGTTATGCGCGCTATAGAAGCGGGCTGAAATATCGATTCTTTCCTGATCAGCGGCACACACACAGACACACATATGGGACACGTTGATATATCTGTGAAAAAAGCTCTGATTATCCCAAGACTGGTAAAATAGATTCTTACCTCAGATCAGATGTTCTCCAAAAAGATTATTCCAATTCCTGATCGCCATTCCAAATATCGATCGCGTTTATTGATTCAGCATTGGGTACTGTAAATATATATTCCACACGTTTTCCGGGCCGGCGATCACTTGGTCTCTTCAGTTGGCTTGACGGAAAAGTAAGATGAGGAGGCTGGCTCGCCCCCCCCCCCCCATCAGTCTAAACTAATGGGGTGCAGTTACACAGGGAGAGACGATAGGGGGCGGTATCTTCCCAATTGAGCTCAGAGAGAGTCTGCAACACTAACCTGAGGCTCGATTGATGAAATATGAATTCAAATCGCCAATAAAAAGAAATACGACAAACAAACGCTATATAGCATTGGTGGCATTCAAAGGTCGGCATGAACTAACGACAAAACGCGTCGCTGGCATCCAAAGTATTAACGACATAGACCACATTGATATAATCCCCAATTGCTAGGATACAATGCTAAACACTGGAAAAGGCCATTTATAATGCATGGGACCTTTAATATTAAATGTCCAGGTAGCGTGAACACTTTGGGCAACGCACATGTACTTCCGCGTTTCTCTGATTGGCCAGCGTTGGCCAGCGATCTCCTTCGTGAATACCAGCCGCTCTACGCTCGTTTAGCCCCTCATGAGTCACGTGAAACACTGCAGACCACTGATTGCTCAGAAGAGAGACGCGTCACTCGTTGGAGGGTCTCCAGAAAAACAGAAAGCCGCCATCTTTAATGTCTCGCTTAGGATTTAATTTGCAGCAGGAACAAGTGCAATAAACAAGAACAAGTGCAATAAACAAAAAAGGATACAGTCACTGTGTATTCTGCCTCATTTATTAGGTGCTAATGTTGTGCTAGCGTTTTAGCATGGCTATCGTACATAGCGTGATCAATATAACTCGCTATTGATTGTTTGTACTAGTAACTAATGGTTAATGCTAGTAGAATAGACACAACGTGAGGTAATCACCATCCATTTTAAACCGGTTATTACCTAATGCTAACGTTAGCAGATAGATGCGAGACTGGTGCCGTTACAGCTTGTTAGCTTAATGCTAACGCTAACGTTAGCAGATAGACACGAGAGCCTAGGTAACGTTAAAGCAATGAGAGGTAGCGTTAGCAGAATAAACAACGAGTCTCGTTAATGTTATTATTGATTGAATGAAAACTGTGTTTTACTCTGGCTTGCGCCTAGCTCGCGGACATAAGTTAGCTATGCTGGAGCTCTCAGCTGTACACCAGCGGCCCCAGCTTGTTAGCTTAATGCTAACGTTAACGTTAGCAGATAGACACGAGAGCCTAGGTAACGTTAAAGCAATGAGAGGTAGCGTTAGCAGAATAGACACAACGAGAGTCTCGTTAATGTTATTATTGATCTCGCCTAGCTCGCGGACATAGGTTAGCTATGCTGGAGCTCTCAGCTGTACACAGGGAGACAAGTACGAAATGCGCGAAATGCGCATGCGCGCGTTACCGGCGTAGGGGGAAGAGGGCTGGCCGATCGCTGGCCAATCAGAGAAACGCGGAAGTACATATGCGTTGCCCAAAGTGTTCACGCGTCCAGGTAGCGTGTATGCTTTACCCAACAGAGTTGTGTTTCCGGGTTCCTCTGATTGGCCACTGACCTATGCTATTACGCCCCCCTTTACACTCTCGCCTGAGACGCGATGTGAAGCACCAGCGGGGCGAGGCGGTGGTTTCTCCCCGGCTCCGTGCGCCGCGCTGCCGCCGGCTTGTCTCACATGACTCGGTCCAGCTCCAGCAGCAGCGGCCGTCTTCCGCCTGCGGTATCCTCCCTCCGAGGCGGCTCGTTCTTATTATTATCCCCCATTGTTCAGGTCGACATGGTCGCACAAACACCCGTTGGAGGAGTAGTGGGGGAGAGGTGGAGGAATATTTTTAAATAGCAAGAATTATCGACTGGCAACTCTGTGCTCGTCAGACCTGCAGCTGCTGGTACTGTATGGAGCGAGGCGGGGGGTCTCATCTCCATGTACAGTAGCCGAACCGAAGACACACAACAACAGCGGGGGGTCTCATGGGGAAACACAACTAACACTTGTCTTTATTAAATGTTGTTTCGGGTTTTCCCACGATAATGCATACCTGGTTGCGTCTATTATGGAGAGAGAGGCGGGGGGTCTCATCTCCATGTACAGTAGCCGAACGGAAGACACACAACAACAGACAGACAGCTCAGTGATTGAAACCTAGGTGTTTGTGCGACCATGTTGACCTGAACAATGGGGGATAATAATAAGAACGAGCCACCTCGGAGGGAGGATACCGCAGGCGGAAGACGGCCGCTGCTGCTGGAGCTGGACCAAGTCATGTGAGACAAGCCGGCGGCAGCGCGGCGCACGGAGCCGGGGAGAAACCACCGCCTCGCCCCGCTGGCGCTTCACAGCACGTCTCAGGCGAGAGTGTAAAAGGGGGCGTAATAGCATAGGTCAGTGGCCAATCAGAGGAACCCGGAAACACAACTGCGTTGGGTAAAGCATACACTCGTCCAGGTAGGGAAGTGAGGAAATATCCTGCAGCTGACTGGGGAAGATCAAACCTAACTTTTCACAATGGTGTGAACGCTCAATGGTGGCCAGTGTTGGAAAGTAATTGCTTGATTTAACATGATGCACTAACTAAATAAATGGCGGCCGATAGGAAAAGAGTTCGTTTTCCAGTAAGCGCTGCCGCGAAAAAAACTACCCGGATGTGTCGGTCTGATGTATAGATGGGTATACATTGGGCCGATAACACTGTGCTTCTCACCTGGAAGTTGTGCACCACGGTAATGTGCGAGGGGGGTCTGGAGCTTCTAGAGTGGTGGACCACAGAGTCTGTCTTCAGCCCAGGGACACGACAGGAGGACAGCACCTGGTAGTACTGGCTCATACACAGAGGTTTCCCTCCCAGGAACTCCAGCGGTAACGTCTCACTGGGAGACACACAAACCGTTTAGTTTAGGCCACACCATACCAGCTATAGTACCCGTACTTGCCGTACAGGCCACTGGTTCTTAAAGTGGGGTCCGGTGAAATAAGGAATGTTTTTATCTCACTAAAAAGCTGAGGCTAGCTTGCAGCCAGATAGCTTTCTACTGAACGCACAGAGAGGAAATTGGTATCTATCTTCTTGTCCAACTCTGGAGAAGACGGTAAGCACTTTTCCCATAATGTTGGCGTGTTCCTTAACTCATTGGACGCCAGTCACGAGTATAGTCGGGTTAACTCGCCGACGCTTGAGCACCAATCACGAGTATAGTCGGGTTTTAATCGTTATTTCTTTTATTAGTGATATCCATTCATTTTCATCCATCCAACCTGATATTATCGTTGGGAATGGGTCTGAGCTCGCAAAAGGGCAAATACCGCCGCCTATCGTCTCCCGGATGGTATTGCACATAATTGGATTGGATTGGCTGGGACTGTGCATAAAAAGAAAGTCCGGTCCAGGTTTTCCTTCTCGAGCATGCAGTATATTATACCACATTGACTGGGGACACTCTGAGCAGCGTGGATTATGTGTTTTGGATATATAACGTTGGATCAATAAACGCGATCAATATTTGGAATGGCGATCAGGAATTGGATTAATCTTTTTCAGATGTGAGGTAAGGACTATGTTACCAATCTTGGGTTAATCAGATGTTTCTTTCACAGCGATCACAACGTGTCTGTGTGTGTGTGTGTGTGCCGTTGGCGCCGACCAATGCACGGATAAACGATTTTATACTATACTCGAATCTATACTCGTATTCAAAACGGTATAAAACGGAAATGTATAGATGAAAAAACTATCCGTTTTGTACATGTTGACTGCAAGCAACTCATTGATAAGTGACGGGTGTATTAGACCCATAGCCATAATTTAAGATATATTTTAAGCACTCACAAATCTCCCACTCCTCCCATTGATTAAAGCGATGGCGTTCTACCGCCCTCTGGCGCACTTAAGCGGTGGCGTCCAATGAGTTAAAGGGCAAGTATAAAAGCTGGAACTCACTTGTCGATCATGGTCTTGAAGTCCAACACCCCAGCTATCAGTTTGGCAGCGTACCTGAGTTTGAGGACAGAGAAACACATCACTTTATTTAATACTATTTTGTAACTTATAACTAGGCTTTGTTGATCAGTGATTCAAACGCAATATTGTACAGTGTTTCCCATGAATACATGTATTTGTGGCCGGAACACCACGATATCCAACAGGCCCTGTAACACCGGGAAATGTAATCACTTTTTCCTTTAGAAGGACTTTCAAATGTAATAAAACCGGATAATGTAATAAATTGACGGATTATGTAATAAATATGCAAAGTGAATAATGTAACAAAGTTTCCCAAATAATGTAATAACATTATTCACTGTATTTATGTTTTATATAATGAAAAAGTGTCACACTTCACAACACATTTTACAGACAAACTTGTGCACACATGAACCTACAGTATGTTCTTTCTCTCTCTGTCTCGTCTTGTATCAAACTGATACAATAACACATTAATATCTCGTCTTGTATCAAACTGACCACCTTGGAAATAAGTGTTTTAATTAATGCTTTTATGTGATATCCTCAGGAAATGTTGTTTAATTTGTTTTTATGATGAGTTTGTAATTTCCAAATAAAAATCAAATCAAATAATGTGACTCGTATTGTATCAAACTGATACAATAACACATTAATAATGTCTCGTCTTGTATCAAACCGATACAATAATACATTAATAATGTCTCGTCTTGTAACTGATACAATAACACATTAATAATGTCTCGTCTTGCATGACCACAGTCCTTTCTACTGCTCCAACTGTGTGTATTGGTCATCCCAGCATGCCTCCACCACAAACCAGACATATGCCACAAACAACCTGTGAGAACCACTGTTGTAGGTTCAAAAGTCAACTGCTAGATCACATGGCATTCTCTGCAGGCAGGCACCACAACAGAGCAGTCACTGCTGTATCAAACTCTGGTAACCTGCTGGCTGACCTTAAGCACAGTAAGAAGACTAGTGTGTACAAAGGTCATAGAATAGAGGTGCTGAGCAGGAGTAATTTATTCAACCGGTTCCTGACCGGCCACTCCCACTCCAGTTCCTCTTGTGCTACTCGCCATGCAGTTTTTGCATTATAACATGTACTTAATTAATGTAAATAAATGTTTAAGACAATTACAGTTTGGACTGAAGACATTTTCTTCAAACAAGCTCCAGTCAATGTAATTTAAATGTGTTGCGTCCTCTTCTATGCTGTGGCATGCTTGGGGGACTACATCAACTCGAGGGACACCAACTAAATGAACAAGCTGGTGAGAGTGGGTACATTCGAATGAATGAATGAATGAATGAATGAATGAATGAATGAATGAATGAATGAATGAATGAATGAATGAATGAATGAATACTTTATTGAACAGATTGCAGAATGGGTACAATACAGTACGGCTCAATACACACAATTGTTAAGGGGATGCAGACCAGAGAAAGACATTTGTCTTGTTTACATCATGGTCCCCCATTTTCAATTCATAGTGACATTTATGACATACACAACATACATGACATACAGGTATATAGTACCGTTACATTTGTGACATATACGATATGCAAATATACAGTACTGTTATCCATAGATCCTAACAGAGATTATATACATATGATGGGGAGGAGACTGTACATTAGGAGGGGGTGGGTGGGTGGGAGAAAATATATACATACGGTGGGGAGGAGACTGTCTATTTTGGGGGGGGGGGGGGGGGTTGGACCTTTACGGTGGCCAGTTTCGAATTGCAGCCTCCCGTAGGTGCTCTTTAAGAGCGGTTTTGAATGTGGGTAGGGATTCACATCTTTTTACGGCTGTGGGTAGGGCATTCCACATTGTTGTGGCATAATTGCGAAATGTGTTTAGTGGTTTAGTGTTTAGTAGTCGAGAGAAAGAGAGAGAGAGCGAGACTACGTCACCCCTTCCATTGTAATGGATTCAAATAGATACTGCAATTACAAATAGATAGATACTGCAATTACTAATATATAGTGCAATTACAAATAGATACTGCAATTACAAATAGATACTGCAATTACTAATAGATACTGCAATTACAAATAGATACAGCAAATACAAATTAGATACTGTGGTAGTAGTAGTGTGATCTCTGCTTTAATAGGTAGCTAGACAGTGTGATTTAGTTCTGCTGTAATAGGTAGCTAGACAGTGTGATTTAGTTCTGCTAAATGGTGCATTTATTACAATTTTTTGTTCCTCACATTCAGACACAGACGGCGGAGGCAACCATACAAGGTGCCTGGGAGCAATTAAAGGTTACGTGTCTTTTTTGTACCCATAGATGTAATAAAAAACATGTTGAACCTCTGTAATATTTTTAATGGTGCATTTTATATAGCGCTTTTATCCAAAGCACTTTACAATTTTGTTCCTCACATTCACCCATTCACTCACACATCACACACTGACGGCAGAGGCAACCATGCAAGGTGCCAATCTGCTCATCGGGAGCAATTAGGGGTTAAGTGTCTTGCTCAAGGACACTTCGACGTGCTGCCTGGGAGTATTCAGAATGTGTGTGTGTGTCTTCACCTTATCTGACCCTGTCTGTCGTTGAACTCCAGGCGGGGCAGGACAACCCCAGGGCTAGAGTAGACCACCACAGGCATCCGGTAGTCTAGATAGGCCTTCTGCAGCCACCAGTCCGACAGCTGGGAAACACAAAGACACACACACACATATAATTACAGATTAGTATAGACTAGACTAGCTGCAAAGAGGTAACCAGTAGATCACTAGTACTATCCCCAGTACAGGTTGTGTTCCAGCTGTGAGCAGGGTGGCTGTTATAACATCTATGACATCCACCATCTTGATCAAGAGGCACTGAACCTGCATTGCACTTTGGTCTTCAAAAAAAGTATTTTTCCAAAAATGAGTCTTGAAAAAGTCTTATAATCAGGGTTGTCTTATATTCAGTTCAGTTCAGTTCAGAGTTTTTATTTGCCACATGGAATAATGCAATCATAGTTTCTTCATTACACAATCATAAATAGTCATTCCATGGACAAAAGGAGCAGGAAGAAAAATAAATCTTATAGTTACCTGCCCCTTATTCCTAAACTAACAAGTATTTTCTTAATGGTCGGCGTACAACCTAATTTACACAACTAATCATTTATACCATTATAAAAGAAACACAATCCACAGTTAAACAAGAAAAAATTAAATAATAATAATAATGATAAAGAATAAAAGAAAGAGAAGAAGAAAAAAAGATCTCACTATTCAGATCACATTTGATTTTCATACTGACTAAATATCTTTTTTTTGTAATTTTTTTTGAATTGATAAACACTATTACATCCCTTAACACTTTGACTGCCGGGATCCGTCTTTAGACGTCTTTCCTGGCCATGCTAAAGTTGCCGGGGGACGCTGTACAGCGTCCTTATATCAATATTTCAAAAATCTGCGATCGGATTCATAATGTCCCTCCGCTGGCCTGAGATCCACCAGCAGGACCCACTGAGCTCTCTGGCGGTTCAGGAGCGCCATCTGGTGGCCGATCGGCGCAACCGCTTAACAGGAAGCGCAGTAGAGGTTTTGCTGGTCGTCCATATTACTTCCGGGCACTCGGTATAGGTTCCGGCACTCTAGCTCGTCACACTACATAGCGATCGATTGCCAATAACTCGATAAACAACATGATTTGGACGTATATACCATTATACAAGCTGGAGATGGACCGGGTAATAATATATCCCATAATGATAAAATTTCTACTCGACGATGATCGCCCAACGGCGCGCGGAGACTGGGGTGAGTTTCAGCGTGTAACGTTACCGTCTTCGATAATAACTGATATTATCAACATTTGACCCACATTAGATGATTGGTATAACGCTGCCCACGGAATTATAAACGCCCCCTCGCCCATCCGGTCAACATCAGATGACGTGTAGTAACTTCTAGAAGTAAGTCTAGTTGGAATTTTTTATATCGCGCTGATTGCCATCAAACTGTATTTCATCATCAATATAATGCATTTGGGGCTATATATCACGTTCTGGAGAAAGCTGCAGAAAGAGATGAAAACATACTTATACATTAGACCATACTTTACTATGAATATGTGAATGAAAAAGTTTAACGTTGCTACACAATGAACAATACATATAGGACTTTGAATGGGCCCTAATAATGGCAATGTAGCAATAGAATTTAAAAAGTTATAGCCCTGCAAAGAAGGGGACTTTCTCCATAGACAAATAGCGCTGGCAATCTATGGTATATCATTAATTTAACCTTAGGCAACCAAAGTGTTAAGCTCGCTATGGAGAGAATATTCGGACCATACAGTAAGTTGTATAGTGACATGAATGAAGTTGTGCTTTGTATGGGGGATATGTGTTGCTAGATTAGATTGAGAAACCATCTTAACCTTTTCATACGCTTAATTATTCCTGCACATCCTGGCAGCGTCTATTCTTAACCCAAACGGTTCATGCGTTTTGCGAATCTGATTGGCCACTGACGTTTCTGGTCATGCGACATGTGCGCCCAATCGCGTGACGCGTCCATTTCCGCCTCGACCAGCAGCAAACCCTAACCCTAACCGTTCTATCGCCATGCTCTAAGACAAACTCTAACCTTAACCAACTTTGAAAGAGTGCCTAAGCTTAACCGGGGAAAGAACTTGCCGTCACATGATTGGTGCGACCAGAAACATCAGTGGCCAATCAGAGCGCAAAACGGGAACGCGGAAGCATGCACCGTTTGGGTTAAGAATACAGGCATCCTGGCAACCCAGAGTAAAAGTACATCAAAACCCAGAAGACCACATAAATCTGTGGTATTTATGAGACCAGGAAGTGGTCGACCATGAGACATTTGTTTACAATGTTTGGTGCACTTGACAAAGTGCAATGTGAAAGCTAACAGAACCAAATGAAAAATGCAACAATGGGATGGGAAGCTTTGACGGGCCGGACGTGGCCCGCAGGCCACCAGGTGATGATCACCACAATATGGATTGCTACTTTCATCTATATGTTGTTCCATTGAGATTCTTAGTTTGCAATTCAAAACGTCCCTGTCATTTATTTCCAGTTATACCTTCATCAAAAACGTTTTAAAGCAACACAGCAACATTATGGGAAATGCGCTTATTATTAACTTATTTACAATTATACATACAGTAGTGACAACACACAAACTATTTACAATACAGGGAGGCACATACAAAAAAATATTTTAAAATATATATATATATTACAAAAAAATATATATATATTTTTTTAAGTGGCGGCTACGTGGCGTAGTGGGCAAAGCGCTCACCACGAATGACGGAGACGCTGGGCTTGCCTGTTCGAGCCCAGCGCTCCACATTGCTTTCAGTTTAGCTGGTCGTTCATACTAATACACATTGGCCGTATTAGGGGGTGGGAAACTGATGGGTGGGGATCGGGCGTTGTGGACAGCGACTCCTACAGGTCGGTTGGTGCGCCTGCGCAGTAGAATCAGGAAGTGTCGGGGGCAGCGTGAGCCTCCCACGCGTTACTCCTCGCCACTGAGAGATCGAGCTGCGCAGGTGAAAAGATGCGACTGCTGTTACCTCAAGTACCGGAGGGGACTTGTGCTATGTATGACTTAGTCCACATTGCAGCCGGCTTGTGGGAGGCAAGAAACAGCGTTCGTGACAGGGGAGGGTTGAATTGGATGATACGAAATTGGGATGGGAGAAAAATATAGAAATGGGAGAAAAAGTGGATCAAAAAATATATATATTTTTTTTAAGCTTTCAGGAGGGGCGGGTGGTCCTGTTGGCAGGGCGGGCCGCCCCTTCAAGGCAATGGTAGGGAAAACACTGAAGTGCATTTCCCATAATGTTGCCGTGTTCCTTTAAGATCACATAGGCGATGCATAATACATCCCCAGTCCTTTGATGTGATAGATTTGGGCACAACATCTTGGCTATTATTATTATTTTTACATGTGTACCCAGTTTTCAGTCTTGCGCGCTCTCCTCTCCAGGCCCTTCTGCAGCCTCTCTCCAACACCCCCTGGCTGCTGGAACTCAGCCACCAGGTGCTTGGTGTGGCTCAGTTCCTCCGACTCCACGATGGGCTCCAAGGCAGCCAGGTAGCGCTCACAGGTCTGCTGCAAGGGTGGCACGGGGAGAGCCGGCAGCCCCTCCTGGTGGGTGAGGTAGCGCCCAGCGATTCTTGTCGCAGACACAGGCCTCACCAGGCCACAGGGCTTCGCCATGCCCATCTTCACCTACAGACAGGAGAGAATGGACTACTATGTAAACCATGTATATTATTACAAATATACTGCCATTCTATTATTGTTATGTTCTATTCTTATTTTATATTATATTATTTATTATTTATCATTTCTATTATTATCTTTTTTCCTGCCTGTACCTCCCCTGTCTCAAATGTTGCTATTTCTCCAAGGGGATTAATAAAGGAGCTCTTAACTTTACGTGATGAGGTTCCATATAAGCTAATGTTAACTGCCTTATGCCTCGACGCTATTATTAGTATTGCATCATAGGCATCAAGTTTGTCTGTGTAGATACTCAATAGATAGATAAGTGAGGCCTAACTAACACATATCTAAAATAGCATGTTTTGCACACTTCTGTTAGTAGTATATAAACTATTTAAATTTCTGAATGTAAATTAAAATTAATGAAGGGAAAGGGAATACAAATGGGTAAGCAATGAGTTTTATTAATGAGAAATAATTAATTGCACTATTTTAGTGCTGTACTTAGACGGCACACAACCAGTGGCGGCAGGGGGGAGGGGGGGCCTAGCGGGTCTTAAGCTGACCCTGAAAAAGGCTGAGCCCCCCCTCCCCCCAGTAATGACATCACATCCTGTCATTCTTTGTCGATTGTCAAATTTCATATATATGCAGCAATCAAATGTTGAAATGTATAAAACAGCTATATATATATCCATGTGATATCACTGTGCCCTTTACATGCACCTTACAAAAGCACTGGGCAAAAATGTACATTCACAATAATAAAACGAATTGTCTATTGGCTGAGCAGCCTGGCATTCGTGTGACATCATGTCCGGGAATCAACCAGGAAATAGCTAACGGCTAATAGTTGTTGTCGTCGTCGTAAAATTGATAATAATCACAAGATACATTCATTACTGGATCTAACTAAATGGATTTATTGAGACACATTTATGGAAAGTTTAAGACCGGACCACAAAGCTTCTGAAAGGGTTAGAATGACACGCAACGGCGCTTCCAATTCGTACGCCGATGGTCTACCAACAGCAAAACAAAGTGAGTCTCTCAGCATCTGTGTTATATTATGATTTGAAAATGTAACGGTAGTGCTAATTACACCCGCCCACAGGTTTAATGACCTCAGAGGGTTAAGACTTTGACATTGTTATGTCCAGCGACTCTACAATGCAGCCTGTTGCCAAGTAACTCTGTCAGCTAAACAGGAAATGTCTTCTGTAACATTAGCTACGATTTGTTTTGTGAGTGAATGTTTTCTTTCTGAAGCTTGTCACTGTCTGAACGAGCTGCATTAACACATTCGGGGCCAGACCCGAGATATCTCGGGTTACTCGCCATGCGCCAAACCCGAGAAATCTCGGGTTTTAATCGTTATTTCTTTTATTAGCTATATCCATTCATTTTTCATCCATCCAGCCTGATGTTATCATTGGGAATGGGTCTGAGCTCGCAAAGGGCAAATACCGCCGCCTAACGCCTCCCGGCCGGTATTGCACATCATTGGAATCCCTCTGGCTGGGGCTGTGCATCGATCTAAGAAGTCCGGTCCAGGTTTTACTTCTCGGGCAAGAGTAACGTTTATAACACATGGACTGGGGACACTCGGAGCAGCGTGGATTATGTGTTTTGGACATATAACGTTGGATCAATAAACGCGATCAATATTTGGAATGGCGATCAGGAATTGGATTAATCTTTTTGCAGTACATCAGATGTGAGGTAAGGACTCTAGGTTACGAATCTTGGGTTAATCCAATGTTTCTTTCACCACGATCGGAGCGTGTGTGTGTGTGCGGTTCGCGCCGACCAAAGTACAGAGAAAATATATTTCATATATTTTAAGCACTCGCAAGTAAAGCTATCCCTACATTGGATAAAGCGCCCTCTGCTGTTGGCCCCCAATGAATATCGAAAGTTAGCGTTGCAAGCTGAAAATAGGCTACTTCTGTCATGTGCTGTGTGCCTCTGGCTAGCTACAGCTGGCAGGCAGCTGCTTGTTACGATTCTACGTGTGTGTGTGTGTGTGTGTGTGTGTGTGTGTGTGTGTGTGTGTGTGTGTGTGTGTGTGTGTGTGTGTGTGTGTGTGTGTGTCGCTGTTCATTTCCTATAGTGCTGAAATTTGTGTGTTTGACTCCATCCAAATCCGTATAGCAACAAGTCATGTAGGCTATGGCTATTGCACAAGGTTTATCTTGGGTGGTGGGGCATTCAACTGTTTTGAGCACCCACTGGCAGAACCATAAATCTGCCCCATATGTTCACACAGGGTTTCCCATTAATTACCTAGACTGTGGCGGCCCGCAAATATAAAGTTTGCCAATAGGGATGCATCAGTAGTATTGGCAGTGGTAGTAGTCGTAATAGTAATCCACTATATTTTTTTATTTTCTAAAAAATAAACCAGTTCAACACAGGTAACCGCTTTTGCTTCATTTCTTTGATGGCTCAAATGTATGCTCTCTAGTAGTCCAGTGGTTCCCAAACCTCTCCTCGAGACACCCCAGCCGTTCCATGTATTTGTTAAATTCCACCACCAGCACACCTGATTCAACTAATAAAGGGCTAGTTAAGTTGAATCAGGTGTGCTGGTGGTGGAATTGAACAAATACATTGAACGGCTGGGGTGCTTCGAGGAGAGGATTGGGAAGCACTAGTCTAGTCGATTTTGTGTTTTGAGCACAAAGTTCATCATAGATCTAGCCTCTTTATTTTGCTCTCAAAGTGCACTAGATTGATGCATTTAACTTTAGAATGTACACACAAAAAATTACGGGGGGGCATGCCCCCGGACCCCCCTAGAGGGTCGGAGGTTCACCCCCCATAGTCTCTGAAAATCCTGTGGGACTTCACAGCTACAGTATTTTGTAAATCCACAGATACAGATTACATACCTAGGTTCCATCCTAGAGGCAAATCTTTCCTGTGACAAAATGGCATCCAATGTAATAAAAAAAAGTCAACCAACGAACTAGATTCTTGTACCGGATCTACTCTCTGGTAAACAAGAATACCCTGAAGACTGGCAGGAGCACTCATTCAAGGGTACTACAACTATGCTTGCACCTCATGGTACCAAAGCACCTCAAAGGCGCTAAAAACAAGATTACAAACATCACAAAACAAACTGGTCAGACTACTTACTCCTAGAACCCACCTCACCCCTGCCCACTTTGACTACCTAGGATGGCTTAGAGTAGACGACAGAGTACAGCAACTTGCAATGGGCCTGGTCTACAAGATACACTATACGACTAAGGTACCCATGTACATGTCAAAATACTTCCCAAAGGTCAGTGAATACCACGACCACAACACCAGAGGGAGCTCAACAAATCATGTTAAACCCTGATTCGGCTCAAACAAGGGACTAAACATGTTTAGCAATTATGCCACATCAATGTGGAACGCCCTACCCAAAGCAAAGGAATGTGAATCCCTACCCACATTCAAAACCGCTCTTAAAGAGCACCTACGGGAGGCTGCAATTCGAAACTGGCCACCATAAATGTCCAAACCCCCCCACCCCCTCCTAATAGACAGTCTCCTCCCCACCGTATGTATATATTCTCTCCCCACCGTATGTATATTTCTCTCCCACCCACCCACCCCCTCCTAATGTAGTCTCCTCCCCACCGTATGTATATATTCTCTCCCCACCGTATGTATATTTCTCTCCCTCCCACCCACCCACCCACTGGTCAGACTACTGCTTGACCTTACTCCTAGAACCCACCTCACCCCTGCCCACTTCGACAACCTAGGATGGCTTAGAGTAGACGACAGAGTACAACAACTTGCAATGGGCCTGGTCTACAAGATACACTACACGACCAAGGTACCCATGTACATGTCAAAATACTTCCCAAAGGTCAGTGAATACCACGATCACAACACCAGAGGGAGCTCCACAAATCATGTCAAACCCAGATTCGGCTCAAATAAGGGACTAAACACGTTTCGCAATTATGCCACATCAATGTGGAACGCCCTACCCAAAGCTGTAAAGGAATGTGGATCACTACCCACTTTCAAAACCTCTCTCAAGGGACACCTACGGGAGACTGCAATTCAACACTGGCCCCTGTAAATATCCTAACCCAATCATTCCAACCCCCTCCAATGTACAGTCATTTACCTAGTATGGTTTTGTCAATAGTTCAATGTACAATTGTGTTTGTTTGTACAGTGTCTCCTCCCCCCCCCCCCTCAATGTACAGTGTTACTTGTTTATACAGTGTGCCCCCCCCCCCCCCAACCACCTCCAATGTAAATTACCCAGTATGGTTGTCAATATCCCAATGTACCCGACCCCCCCCACCCAACCTCCAATGTACAGTTTCTACGTCAAATGTATATACTCCCTTTTCTTGACTCCTTCTGTATCACAAACAGTACTGTATTTGCAAATCTGGTATGTCATAAATGTATAGATGTAGCAGTACTGACTATCTGTATGTCATGTATGTCATATATGTCTATATGAATTGAAAATGGGGGACCCTGATGGAAACAAGACAAACGTCTTTCTCAGGTCTGCATCCCCTTAACAATTGTATGTATTGAGCCGTACTGTATTGTACCCATTCTGCAATCTGTTAAATAAAGTTTTCATTCATTCATTCATTCACCCCCTCCTAATGTACAGTCTCCTCCCCATCATATGTATATAATTCTCTGTTAGGATCTATGGGTAACAGTACTGTATATTTGCATATCGTATATGTCACAAATGTAACAGTACTATATAACTGTATGTCATGTATGTCCCTATGCCATAAATGTCATGATGTCATGTATGTTGTGCATGTCATAAATGTCACTATGAATTGAAAATGGGGGACCCTGATGTAAACAAGACAAAAGTCTTTCTCTGGTCTGCATCCCCTTAACAATTGTGTGTATTGAGCCGTACTGTATTGTACCCATTCTGCAATCTGTTCAATAAAGTTTTCATTAATTCATTCGCTTTCTGTGGTGACTGCTTTGGATTGTGATTGTTTGTTCGTGCTTCAGTTCTGTTGTCGTAACCTTTTGTATGCATTTGATTTGTTCATTCTAAATTCACGGAATTAATTGTGCTTGCATTGGTGTGTATAACACTAAACATTTTAGTGACATGCTTTTTTCAATTATGTAGCCTATATTATCCCGGAATCATTGCATCTCGTTTTTCTGTTATTTGTTATTGTTTGTTGCATTAAAATTCATTAGCACCTGCTATAAACAATCCAGCCCCCGTAGCTCCCCCAATCACAATTCTCTGGCGCCTCCAATAGTATGCAGCTGCACACAACAGGTGATGGTAACCCAATAATAACATAGGCTCATTATTGATTGATTGAATGATTGATTGATAACTTTATTAACAGATTGCAGAATGGGTAAAGTACAGTACAGCTCAATACAATTGTTAAGGGGATGCAGACCAGAGAAAGACTTTCGTCTTGTTTACATCAGGGTCCCCCATTTTCAATTCATCATTACACGGTATATGTCCTAAACGGCCCCTCACATTACAGCCCTATCGTGCTTATGGCGTTGTGTCATACGAAAGGCATACACGTGACACACGTTTACTAAGTTGGCTACTAACTAGTAACTAACAGACTAGCGTGAACTAAGCTAGCGAATATAGTAGCTGACAAGCCAGGTTTAGGTACCGTTAGTTCACAAAACGACGTTAGCTACGACGAGACAAGCCTGGTCAACATATTGGAATGCCACTGTCGTTACATTACATTAGCTTATAATTATAGGCCAATAACATGACTAGCGTTACCATGACGCACTAAGACACATTTTCACATAATATTGTGGGTTTGTTTGTGTATTGTTGTTATGTTCACGCACTCAGTCGTTAACATGAAATAACAACGAACATTAGCTAGCGATTAAAATGAGTCGTCTTTGCAGCCAACCTTAATCATTTAGGGTGTTCACCTGTCATCCGTCCACTGTGCGGTAATAACGTTAAGTTAACACTTCAATGCCATTGTTGTCGCTGCCGTTAGCGAGCTGCTTTTGAAAAGGTGTAACGATAGTTAGCTGGCTATAGTGTTGGCTACGTTGCTACCTAGCTAAAGCTGTTTACTAAAACAGGCTAATAATAATAATAAATTGGATTTTAAGAGAGAAGCGCCTTTCTCAGACTCAATGACACTGTACACGGAAAGGGTAGAAAAAGAAAAATTTTGAAAAAATAAAAGATAAAAAATAAAAATTATGAATATATGTAACAACAGAACGGTACGTTACTTACCATCGATTTGGCTAAAATGCCCCACATTCTGGATGGAGAGAAACGCCCCCAAACAGAGGCCCGTGATCAGAATACAACAAGACTACAGGGGCAGCTCTAGTTCACGTCGAGCAAGGACAATCCCTAGTTAACCTTATTACTCAGTGGTTATCAACTAGTGGCCCCCGGGGGCCGGGCCACATCCGGCACGTTAAAGCTTCCCGTCTGGCCCGGCGAATATAATAAAATAAAAAGTTTTAAAAAATGTGCATCCTCTGTTTAAACGTTGTGTATTTATTATTATAGGAAAATGGCTAAAAATACAGGCTGAGACATGATAATAAAATATGGGTAAATGCATTTAGGGACATATATGGTCGGTGAAGCTTAAACAAATGTCTACAATGTCAACTTTCCGCTTTTAGGCTCTTTGAGAGTAACTTATTTTCTTGCCTGACAAACAATTCAAACGTTGTTTTTTTCCCCTGCAAGTGTTTAATTTCCACCAATCAGGACATTGCATAATAACGTCAAAGCCATAACATGATAGCTCCTCAAAAATATATATCGCCCCCTGATGGCTGGCTGCAGTATAGGTGTTAGGAGTCTGTTCACACTGATATAGTATAATAAAAAACACAAAATGTATTTAGTAAGAACATTTCAATATTAAACAATAATCGGATAATTATGCCTAAATAATGTTTTTATTTATTTATTATTATTTAAGTCCGGTCCCCACAGTGTCTGCTTAGAAAAAGTCTGGCCCTTGGAGAAATGTAATTGATTACCCCGTTTTACATCATTCATAACAGCAACCTCACAACTTTCTGTAGTTTGTCACCCTGGACTCCCATACTGACCTTGACTCCTATACCTCCTCCGTTGTGGACTACATCAACTCCAACACCACCCTCAAAACAGATGACTACATTCCCCAATCAGAAGCCATGGATGAACAGAGAGGTTTGTATACTGCTAAAGGCATGTGACACCGCTTTTATATCTGGTGACACGCAGGCCTACTGGGCTATCCTGAATAGGGGAATCAAGCAGGCCAAGCACAGCCACAAGCTAAAGGGTTGAAGAGCACTTCAACCAGAGGTTCCCGGTTTGATTCCCGCTCCTAGGCAGCATGTCGATGTGCCCTTGAGCAAGACACTTAACCCCTAATTGCTCCCGGTGAGCAGGTTGGCACCTTGCATGGTTGCCTCCGCCGTCGGTGTGTGAATGTGTGAGTGAATGAGTAGAAATGTGAGTAACAAATTGTAAAGTGCTTTGGATAAAAGCGCTATATAAAAAAGCAGCCATTTACCATGTGGCAGGGCATCCAGGCCTCCATTGCCTATACCCTAGGCTCTGTTACCCATACTGTACAAACTTTGAACTCTGTTGCCTATACTCAATTTATACCTACTACTTTCACTGTCTACAACTGCCCTACACTGTAATCTACCTTATATATGTCTGTATGATAGCATGTACAACAGTGCTGTATATACTGTATATATAAATTTATCGCATATACCACTCCCCCCATCTCATCAATCTATGAGAAGCGGTGCTCACGGAGAGCACGGAATATCATCAAAGACGCTTCTCACCCCAACCATGGACTGTTCACCCACCTGCGGGGTACTTGCTCTGGGGCACGCTACCGCAGCCTCCCAGGCAGATCCAACAGGACCACGCATAGTTTCTTCCCCTCAGCTGTCAGACTTCTGAATCAAAACTCTACTTAGCCCACTGCACCTGAATGAATGAATGAATGAAAACTTTATTTAACAGATTGCAGAATGGGTACAGTACAGTACGGCTCAATACACCTCACTGTATACGTGTATAGCCATAGCTTATGTATTATTAAAAACTTTACTGTACAGTTTTATTTATATGTGTCTTATATTGCAACTGACTGTTGATTGTCACATCCTGGTTGGACGTACACAATCTCGTTGCACTGTCTTGTACTGTGTAATGACAATAAAGTGAATCAATCTAATCTAATATATATATATATATATATATATATATATATATATATATATATATATATATATATATATATATATATATATATATATATATATATATATATATATATATATATATATATATATATATATATATATATATATATACATATACATATATCTCTACCTGTATATAATCCTTCTCTATACCTATGATTGCATGTACAATAATGCTGTATATACCGTATATATACACACATCTATCAGTACATACCTGCATATAATCCTCTGTAGATACTATATCTGTACATATCCCTTACCTGATTTGACTAGTTACGCTGCTGGCCAGTATGACTTACTACCATAATGTCTTTATACCTGTACATATTTAATACTATTAATAAACTCTGTACATAGCTGATTATTACTCAGCACTATTATTACTCAGTAGTACTAATTTATATATTTGATATGCAGTAATAACCTGACCATGTCTTCATGTAAATCTCAGCCTGTGTACATCTCAGCCTGTCTGTAGCTACTGTAGTGGTCAAGATCTATTTGTGACCGGAAGGCCAGTGCATCTGTCACAGGCCCACAGACCAAGGACTGATGAGACGACGGTTTTGGATGACCACCAGAGGAACTAATGACAGGATCTGTAAATGAATCAATCCATTTATATATTATAAGAATGTATAGACAAATATCTACAAATGTGTGTACCATTAAAATGTGTTATTATATTGTATTAAAACAAGCAAATGCCTATGTGTCACCATGACCCCAGACTGTCCTTCTGAACCACCAGGAGACTGACTGTAATTCTAGATCCTCGCTATTTTAACTGTCACTTAACTGTCACCATGTATAGTCGGTAAGAGCCACCTCACTCACTCCAACACCAACCAGAAGTTATAAAAGTCATTGTGATGGAAGGAGCTGGACGCACTCCTGCTGAGCCCAGAGCTAAGTAGAACCTGTGTCCACTCTCAGCTGTTTGTGTAAATACTCTGTAATATTGAATATTCACTCTGTAATTATACATATTTTGATTGCTAAACCCTCTCCTCATCCTTCAAGGTCAATCTAAAGAACGCAACAATAAACTGTACATATATCTGATTAGCACTATTATTATTTATTACTCAGTAGTACTAATTTATATATTTGATATGCAGTAATAACCTGTACATTGTATATTAAGTAATAAAGTTGTAATAAAGTACTTCTATAAATTCCATACTTCTACTTGACTGTTACATTTGCACTCTGGTTGGATGTACAATTTATTTTCGTCGTACTGTACTTGAGTTGTATAATGACAATACATTTGAATCGAATCGAATCTAAACTAGTAACGTTACACCGATCCCACGCTAGGGGGCAACAGCAGCCACACACACACGGAGGGTCAAAGTTGAAAGGCTCAGGTTTATGATGTCATCAAAACTCAAACGCCTCCTTTTTACAAACATGGCGGAGACGGAACGCCAAACAGGTAACCAGTGAGCCAATTTGATGTCTCCTGTCAGAAAACAGCATGCGTTGTATAGTGCTTGTTATAATTCCGAGTGAGGACAATAAGCCCGTAACGCTAGTAGTTGCTAAACTCTGACATGGGCAATTTAGCAAGGTAGTTATTATGATATCCCACAGTTTTGCTGCCGCAACTGTTAATGTTAGCTAGGCTAGCTTTAGCCAACCATAACAAAACAAGTTGGTTGCCTGAAGCAACAATTATTATTGTTCGGGGCCAGTCTGTGTGAAAGGGTCATATATGTACATACATGTAGCCAGTCTAATGAAGTTAGCAAATTAGAAAAAGTCAAGTTATCCCTGAATTGTTAGTATTTTCCCGCAAAGACTTGCGGTAGCATCCAAAGTGATTGTGATGCTGCTGCTGGGTGAATTAATTATAAAGTAACGTTAGCAAATATCACTGTTCAATCTTAGAGTCGGATGTAACGTTAGCTTATTGGAAAAAATACTGTCAGCAATCCAATTAACGCTAGTTGCATGTTTGTTTGTTTGTTTTTTACACCAAAGAAAGAATAATTTATTTGACCCGTCTCCCCGTTTGCTCACTGAAGGTTAGCTTCTGTCACTTCTCACACTTCATGATTGATTGAAAACTTTATTAACAGATTGCAGAATGGGTACAATACAGTACAGCTCAATACACACAATTGTTAAGGGCATGCAGACCAGAGAAAGACTTTCGTCTTGTTCATGTCGTCATTTCATCATCCAATATGGCGCAATGCCACCGCCCATTGGCCATTAATGATTGGGGCCCAACTAGTCCTCTTCTTATACCTCCAAAGTCCAAACCCTAGACTATACCTTCATATTCAGTATACCTCTAAACCCTAGGTTATACCTTCATATCAGCATACCTACAAACCCTGAATGAATGAATGAACATTTTATTTAACAGATTGCAGAATGGGTACAATACAGTACGGCTCAATAGGGGAAGCAGACCAGAGAAAGACTTTCGTCTGGTTTACATCAGGGTCCCCCATTTTCAATTCATAGTGACATTTATGACATGCACAACATGCATATATATATATATATATATATATATATATATATATATATATATATATATATATCATGACAGTACTGTTACATTTGTGACATACAAGATATGCAAATATGCAGTACTATTAAACAGAGATCCTAACAGAAAATATATACATACGAGGGGGAGGAAGGGGGGGTTTGGACATTTACACGGGCCAGTTTCGAATTGCAGCCTCCCGTAGGTGCTCTTTGAGAGCGGTTTTGGAGGTGGGTAGGGATTCACATTTTTGTACGGCTTTTTTTGATGTGGCATAATCGCGAAACGTGTTTAGTCCCTTGTTTGTGCCGAATCTGGGTTGAACATGATTTGTGGAACTCCCTCTGGTGTTGTGGTCGTGGTATTCACTGACCTTTGGGAAGTATTTCGACATGTACATGGGTACCTTAGTGGTGTAGTGTATCTTGTAGACCAGGCCCATTGCAAGTTGCTGTACTCTGTCGTCTACTCCAAGCCATCCTAGGTTGTCAAAATGGGCAGGGGTGAGGTCAAGCAATAGTCTGACCAGTTTGTTTTGTGATGTTTGTAATCTCGTTTTTAGTGCCTTTGAGGTGCTTTGGTACCATGAGGTGTAAGCATAGTCGTAGTACCCTTGAATGAGTGCTCCTGTTAGAGTCTTCAGGGTATTCTTGTTTACCAGAGAGGAGATCCGGTACAAGAATCTTGTTCGTTGGTTGACTTTTTTGATTACATTGGATGCCATTTTGGCACAGGAAAGATTTGCCTCTAGGATGGTACCCAGGTATGTAATTTCATCTTTCCTTGTGACAATATTGTCACCCACTGTAACAGAGAAGCCGTTGGTCTTGCTGAGTTTGCTATTTGATCCGAAGAGAATGGACTCTGTATACCCTTCATATCAGTATACCTCCAAACCCGTATACCTTCATAAGCAGTATACCTCCAAACCCTGCAGCATACCTTCATATTCAGTATACAGTAGTAGGCCAGGGGTCTTCAATTAAGTTTGGCCGAGGGCCAAATTTTTTCCAAGCCATCGTATGGGGGGCCGGAAACAAAAACAATGGCTAATTTAATATATATTGATAGTGAAAACATTTTAACTCTGTGACAGACAACCTTATAACTAAGACATACATTTGTGGCAGAGGCAGAGAATGGACAAAATAAACAAGCTGCATAGGTGGTAGGCTTGGGCGGTATCACTTTTTTTCACACAGTCATATCTTGAGGACATAATACCCCGGTGTACGGTATATGTTATACGTTATGACTTTCATTTTCATCAGCGGCGGGGGGCAACCCGTGTTACCAAGTAAACAAATCATCGTCAGCTCTCAGAATGGTAGTCAGAAGCCTGCACCGTTAGCGTTAGCATCTAGCCTAGCCATGGCAGACTATTTGATTCCTTAAGGGCTCGAAATTGCCTGGGTTTTGGTCATATGCTCCCGAAATGCTCCCGTTGTTTGGCTACTTCTATGTGCAGTGAAAACTACTCTAATGCTTTATAACCTAGTCATTGATTTAGTTCAGGGTAATCTAAGATTAGCCGCAGAGCTAACGCTAGTTAACGTGAGCTAACGCTAGTTAATCAAGCTCACATAGAGAGATAAACAGCTGACAGCGGATAGTACAGGACGGTACAAATACAATAAAAAGGCGGGTGCGGGCTGTTGTGTAAACCTTGTACTCTTTAGTTCACATATAATAAGAGACGGATTATTTGCTTGCTCCACTAGTGCAGTGCTTCCCAATCCTCTCCTCGAAGCACCCCAGCCGTTCCATGTATTTGTTCAATTCCACCACCTGATTCAACTTAACTAGCCCTTTATTAGTTGAATCAGGTGTGCTGGTGGTGGAATTTAACAAATACATGGAACGGCTGGGGTGCCTCGAGGAGAGGTTTGGGAACCACTGCACTAGTGCACAACAACACAAACCAACTCTAGTTACCACAACGCTTTACGTTATTTTCACAGCACTGTCGCAACATTAGTCATTACCGTAAAACGTGAACACCGTTGTGACCCACTCGCTCCACTAGTGAGGACTGGTCTCGCCCTCTGCTGGCGCATGTGTGCACTACACTCAACTCCGTTTCACTGTAATAGAAACTGAAGCGCATCTGTGATTTTGACGGTGACGGACTGTATTAATTTTCAATACCGTCGGGATTTCTAAATACCCTGGTATACCGTCATACCGCCCAAGCCTAATAGGTGGCATAATAAACTGTAAACGACATACACATTTGCACTGAACATTATACCTTTGTCTTTTTGCAATTTTATTATAAAACCAGAGACAAGCGCCCATCTCTTATTGGGTTTATCTTACATTACGCGCAACCAATGCGTCTATCTGACAGCCCTTTCTGTGGAGCGCACTGGACTATTGAGAAACAATAGGAATTTTCTATTGGTTCTCCCAGTCCACGTGACCATTTCTAGCATTTCCATTGGCTATAGTGACAGACATAGATATATGATAAATGGATAGATACAGTGGATTAGATGCAGTCCAGGGAAAACAACCAATATAGATATTTCAAGATTCTATGCTTTACATCCGCACATTCTTGCACTAAATTTTGAGATGACAATCGATTCCGATACAATAAAGCAAGTCTTTATCACAAACAAATCCAAAGATATTTAATGTTTTACAAAACATGTCTAGTGTTGCGCCCGGCTTTAGAGGGTTAAAAGCCTAATTGTATTTTTTATTTAGTCAATTAAGTGTCTGGTTGTAATTCCTTATATACCTAATGTAGCGCATCTTCTTGAAGCAGATTCAGCTTTTTTTGCTCTGATTTGACTTCAGTTTAATTGCATTGTTACTATTCACATGTGTGGTGCCGTCAGTCATATATAAGTAAAGATAAAGTTTGAATGACTTACTGAACTGGTGTTTTAATTTCACACCACACATGTGGTGTGGCTGGTTTGTTATTTCAGCACCAGGCGTTGTCCACCGACTTTTTTCATGTTGAGCAAGCGCTACATTGCACCTCGCTGCCTATACCTGTTATTCACTCAACATGGATAAAACAAAGTATAATAAGCATTATTTAGGTGGTGGTAGTTTCTCTATTTGGATATTATAGCTAACATATAGCCTAGCCTAGTTTGTCTGATTTATAAAAAAAAAAAAAATTATAATCTTGAGGGGCCAGATATTATTGCTGGCGGGCCAATTTCGGCCCGCGGGCTGCCTATTGCCGACCCCTGCAGTAGGCTACCTCCAAACCCTGCAGTATACATTCAGTATACCTCCAAACCCTACAGTATACCTTCATATTCAGTACACATCCAAACCCTACTATTTAGTATGTAATTTCATCTTTCCTTGTGACAATATTGTCACCCACTGTAACAGAGAAGCCGTTGGTCTTGCTGAGTTTGCTATTTGATCCGAAGAGAATGGACTCTGTATACCCTTCATATCAGTATACCTCCAAACCCTAGACTAGAGTATACCTTCATAAGCAGTATACCTCCAAACCCTGCAGCATACCTTCATATTCAGTATACAGTAGGCTACCTCCAAACCCTGCAGTATACCTCCAAACTAGGGCTGTCTTAAATACTTTGAAGCTTCGAAGCTTCGTTCGATGGCACAAGCTTCGAACATTAAAAAAAAAATCGAAGTAAAAAAAAAAAAAAAAATTATAATTTATTTTATTTAATTTTTTACTTCGGTCAAGTCAAGTCAAGTCAAGAGTTTTAATTGTCACGGCATACAGGTATACAATGAAATGCGGGTGGTCTTGCCCGCAACGATGTGCAATACAGTGGTACATATAATAGAATCAAAAGAAGAAACAACATTGTGCAGTAACAGATAGCAGGTAACATGGAGTGACATCTCGGTATCTGTACATAGTTATTTACAGCGCATGTGTGACATGCTAGTTAGCTTTGGTAGTGCAATACACTGTTCCTGTTATTCTAATTTAAAGTGTCCTTTCCTTTGGCCATAAGTGTGCGTGTGTGCGACATGAGTGTGTGCCCGCTCATGTTAAAGTGTTAAGTGGCTGCTCGTGTGTGAGCGTGCACAGTGTGCGTGTCGTGTGTGTGTTCATGTGTGCTTGTGTGTGGACAGTTCAATGTTCTGAGCACTCAATGTACATTGTTCATGGCTCTGATGGCCTGGGGGAAGAAGCTGAGCCTAAGCCGCTCTGTCCTAGTAGCTGGGATTTGCAGGCGTCTGCCTGACCTCAGCAGCTGAAACAGGCTGTTATTGGGGTGGTGAGGGTCTTTCATTATCCTGCAGGCTCTGGATTTGCACCTCTTGTTGTATAGAACCTGCAGGGGGGGTAGTGCAATACCCGTGGTACGCTCGGCTGAGCGCACCACTTTCTGTAGGGCCTTCTTGTCCTGTGCCGTGCTGTTTCCATACCAGGCAGTGATGTTTCCGGTCAGGATGCTCTCTACAGCTCCTGAGTAGAAGGACTGGAGTATCTTCCCCGATACTCTGAACTTCCTTAACTGTCTCAGGTGGTAGAGACGCTGTTTCGCCTTCTTTACTACTGTGCCTATGTGTGTTGACCATGTCAGGTCCTCTGAGATGTGGACCCCCAGGTACTTGAAGCTGCTCACCCTGTCCACGGTAGCCCCGTTTATCATCAGTGGTGTGTGTGTCTCCTGCTGTCCTCTCCTATAATCCACGATCAGTTCCTTGGTTTTGCCAATGTTCAGGAGCAGGCTGTTGTCCTGGCACCAGCGTTCCAGTACCTCCACCTCCTCCCGGTAGGCCTTCTCGTCGTTGTCCGAGATCAGCCCCACCACCACCATGTCATCTGCGAACTTCACTATGGAGTTGGAGCTGAACTTGGCCACACAGTCGTGTGTGTAGAGTGAGTACAGCAGGGGGCTCAGAACACAGCCCTGGGGGGACCCGATGCTCAGGGTGATGGTGTTGGAGGTCTGACCCCCCACCCTGACCGCCTGGGGTCTTTCGCTCAGAAAGTCCAGTACCCAGGCGCTCAGGGCGGAGCTCAGACCTAGCTCGATCAGCTTGTCCACCAGTCTGGTGGGGACTATGGTGTTGAACGCTGAGCTGTAGTCAATGAACAACAGTCTCACATAGCCCCCCTTCTGACGGTCAAGGTGCGAGAGGGTGCTGTGCAGTACCTGGGAGACCGCGTCGTCGGTGGACCTGTTTGTCCTGTATGCAAATTGCATAGGGTCCATATCACTGGGGAGGGAGGCACAAATGTGGTCCTTGACCAGCCTCTCGAAACATTTCATGACCACAGAGGTGAGTGCCACCGGTCTGTAGTCATTTGGACATTCGGTGTGTGTGTGTGTGTGTGGCTGTGTGCATGGGGCCATTGGGTGGGGCCGGGGGACAAATACACTGGAGGAAAGGAACCCAGCTCAGCACTGCTCAAATTATATCATCACTATTGCCTGTTTGAAGGATATCATCCTCAAACACATACACCACCTACACGCCTATTCTCAGTCCTTGCCCCACAATGGTGGAATGAACTACCCACCCCAGTTAGGACAGCCGAATCCCGTCCAATCTTTCGCCGTCGACTAAAGACGCACTTCTTCAACCATTATATGAAAAAAAAATCTAACCCTAACTAACCTTACTGTCATGCACTTGTCCTAATAAACTAACCTACACTGTAACACGCAACACTTGAATATGAATATTGTTACTCGGCTGATAGAGTTGTATCCTTCCTGATGACCTGTCGTACAGAACTTGTAAGTCGCTTTGGATAAAAGCGTCAGCTAAATGACTAAATGTAAATGTGAATGTAAATGCCTTGTAGAATTCCACACATAAGAAAGAAAGATACTGGGATGAATAAACAAAATAGGAAATAAAATGTAGAAATGGATGCAATACATAAATAAATATGAATCTCCATATATGAAATTAGGCCTGTTGCAATAAGCAATAAATCAATTTATCGCGCAATAATGAAAATGAATGCAATGATTTTGATGGGCGCAATTAATTGTTATTTGCGTGTTTGTTTTAATGAGGCGGGAACCAGTACCTCTTCGTGTGGGGAGGCGGGCCGCTGCCGTTACTACAGAGTACAGCACGGGAGCTCCTGTGAGCACCATGCGTATGTTGGGCAGTAGCAACGCTACATAGCTTAACTACATTTCTCAGTAGCGTGATGGTAGCGTCGCTCCTTTTGAACCAAGTAGCGTTCTTTGTAGTGTAGCTATTTTTAGACCCAAGTAGTGATGTAGCGTGAACAAACGCTATACGCTACTGCCCGGAGAAACTGGACTGCTAAATAAAGATTAAAGATCTAGTGTTGATGCTATGACGCTTCCTCCTCATTGTTGATTGCCTGTAGTAGCTGCATCTAACGTTAGTAGCTAACGTTAAAACTAACCTAAAGTTAGTTGTTCACCAACAATCTCAACATTTGTTTTATCATTAGCTCAAAAACACAGAACCGGACGACACAAGTTGTCCGCTCATAGGTTCTGCTAGGATAATAACAACAATACTTCCGGTCGGTGGGTTTCAAAATAAAAGAGCAAAGTCTAAAACACCGGAAAAGACGTTTATTTTGTACAGCGTTTTCCTCCACGAGTACTCAAGTACATCATGTGATCAATCGATCTGTTTTTTTTTGCCCATCCCTAGTTTATCCTGTGCTGAAAAGTCTCCATTCCAATAGAGATAGTATATATTTGTGTTTATTTGATTATTGTTGAGCTATATTTTAATCGAGAGTAACTGGTAGTGTAGCTTACTACATTTTCCAAGTAGCTTGCCCATCACATAATCCCCGAGCCACAGTAAACAAACGCGAGCCACAGTTAGGGTGACCAGGTGTCCCGCTTTTGGTTGTATACTGCACAGCCATTTTACCTAATGTCCCACGTCCCGCATATTGAGAGGATGTCCCTCTTTTCGAAGCAAAAAATAAAAACATGGGTCTAAAAGCCCCTTCCTACAGTAAACGTAGCAACCCGCCTCTTGTCCACACACATTGCTCTGCTCGTTTTATCATTGCTCTCACGGAGATAAAACTGGGAACGAGGTTACTCTGCTTCTGACGCTACCTCATATCTGATTGGTTAGGTAGTAATTTAGGATATTTAAAATGTCTTCCAATGTTAAATAAAGGTTTATTGCACTTTGAAACGGTTTCCTTGCATTATTATGCTATTATCATTATATTAGTAAAAAAAAAAGTTGATTGAAAACTTTTGGGAAATACATTTCTCAAAAAAATTATTTCTCTCAAAACCGCAATAATATCACTTATCGCAATAATTTCTGGGACAATTAATCGCCCAGCAAAATGTGTTATCGTGACAGGCCTATATGAAATAGAACATTTAGATAAGGTGCTACTGAGATGTTTTGGTGAGTTCTTTGTTTTTTTGTGGAAGTAGCCCTTCTTAAAAATGCATGAACATTCACTGATAATTGGTCTGTAGTGGAGTCTACAAGGTCTACATTGCCGGACCATGTAGAATCCGGACCTTGTAGACTGACATAATTCTGTGCATAGTTTAGTCTACACAGGCCATATTTCAAATAATCAAAATCTTACTTCATTCATCTTAAACATTCTTGATTTGGGGGATTGGTAGTTCCCATGAAATCTGAAGTTGTTCAAACGACAACAGCGATCCACCTTGAATTAAATCACACAGCCGTGTTGGCTGCGTCACAGTCACGAAAGGGGCTACTTAATTCATTAATCCAATCCACTTTATTATAGAGCACATTTAAAAACAACAAAGTTTACCAAAGTGCTGTACAAGTCCCACAACATAAGATAAAAAAAAATAAATTCTTTTTTAATTTGAAGCTTCGAATTAAAATCGAAGCTCGGCCCCGAAGCTTCGATTGCCAAAAAAAAATTTGAAGGTCAGCCCTACTCCAAACCCTACAGTATACCTTCATATTCAGTATACATCCAAACCCTACTATTTAGTAGACCTTCATATTCAGTAGGGGTGTAAAACGATGCATTGATTAATCGAAATGCATCGATTCTAATGTGACGATTCAACTGCATCGATTTGAAAATGTTAGAATCGTGCGGCCGGGTAGCGCAGCGGACTAAGCGTCTGTCTACCACCACAGAGCCAGTGTGATCGAATCCGGCTGTGGTGCCTCCGGCTTGGCCGACCGTCCATACTAACACAATTGGCAGTGTTAGCGGGTGGGAGGCCGGCGTGGGTTGGTCCTGGTCGTTGTAAACAGCGACTCCTACAGTTCGGTCGGGCGCCTGCACAGCAAGGGAAGGATCTGGGAGAGGTAGTGTGACCTTCCACACGTTACACTCTCCCAGTGAGAGTCCGCGCTGCCAGGTGAAAAGAAGCGGTGGGCTGGCTACACATGTGTCGGAGGAAGCATGTGATAGTCTCTGCCCTCCCAGACCGACCGCAGGAGGTAGAGTGCACAACGACCAGGAAGGGGATTGGGAATTGGCATAACGACTAACATTGGGATGGGAGAAAAATGGAAAAAGAAGGGGGGAAAAGATAAAAAAAATAAAATAAAAAATGTTAATCGATTATAATCAAAAATATTAATAATAATAAAATAAAATTTTTAAAAAATGTGGTGTATTTTTATTGACCTATAGTCTATTCATGCTGAGTGAATCAGTTCTCCCAGCCACATTTGTGTATTCAAATCTTTTTGGGGAATTAACTGATAGAAAATGAATAGAAAATGAATCGAATCGTGGTCAAATGAAGAGATTTCATGATGCATTGAATCGTTGCCTGAATAATCGTAATTATGAGGTCGCATTGTTACACCCCTAATATTCAGTAATATAGCTTAATATTCAGTTTACCTCCATGGCCTAATTCCAGGCATAGTTGACTTCACCACTACACCATCTCTGTTAGCATTACCACTGTATCTCTCCCCAGACATTTTATTTATATTTTATGGGCAGAGACTGTGTTTCATTGAGCAGCCTGGCTCTCAAATAAATGCACATAGCAGGGTTAGAAATTAAAAAAAATATTCAAGGGCTTTTTTTGCCCCCCCCCCCCCCCCCTTAATTGATTTTCGGGGGCTTTTTTTGTATTTCTGGGGCACTGAATTTTTATGATAAATGGTTATTAAACATCCTTACATCCAAATATTTTTACAGTCTTCGTCCCGCGGACAAAAAGATCCACACAAGCTCCTCGAACTCTAGCCGTGTTTGCAGCCGGAGTCTCATGACAAGCTTTGCAATAAATTATATGTTGACCGGTAGCATCCTCCTCATCCCCTACCCAGTCTAATCCCCACGACTCCATCGTACTCCGTTTTAAAAATTTTTATTTGAGGACATGGGGAATCTGCTTCTCAGACTCTTTTTTCCTTCGTGTTTTTATAGTTTGATAAAAAAACGCTCCATCTTGTCGGTCTTCAAAATGCCATCAAATGCTGGTGAGCTGCTCACCTGCTAATGTGAGAGGGTGGGGAGAGTGACGTTGACATCGGCGTCTGATCAAAACAGATTTAATAAATCACGTCTTTCACTCGTCGGTTAAATAAATAGTAATATAAATGTTTATACTATGTTTGATAACGTAATGTTAATGACATTAATAATGTCTCCATATATATATATATCATTAGTAAACTGTCTGGGGCTTTTTGTCCCCCCCCGGCCCCCCAACGCTGCCTGATCGCTGAAACCAACGACAACCTCCGCCTCCCAACGAAGCGATAAACTCATCCCAATAGTATGCAACTGCAGAGCCGCAGAGCCAGCGGCACTATCGGGTCCGGTCTGGGGACCGTTCCGCAGCGCCACCCACCCAATGGCTGAATTGGAGTACTGCACTGTGCGGGCACAACTGTGAGCTCTGCGGCTCCGCAGCTGCACGCCTCTCGCTAATCCAGCACCAAGCTCCCGCACCAGTAAACTGTCGGGGGCATTTTGTGCCCCCCTTAAATGATTTTCGAGGGCATTTTGTCCATTTTCACAGGCATTTTGCCCCAAGCCCCCGTAAATTTCGCACCCTGGCACATAGTCTCTCACATCAACTCTCCTACTACAACCCGCAAGTTGCGATGTAAATTCAGTTCAGCGTAGTCTGCCTTGCGTTATTTCATGCCAACCGTTCAGTGCCAAGGATGAGAAATCTCGTTATTAATCGTTATTTTTATTATTAGCGATTTCCATTCATTTTTCATCAATCTAGCCTCACATTACCACTGGGACTCTCTCTGAGCTCGAACAGGGAAAATACCGCCCTTATCGTCTCCCGGATGGTAATGCACTCTTTGGATTGGACTGAATGAAAATGCATGGGGAAAAGAAAATCCAGAATCCACATTTTACTTGTCAGGCATGTAATCCGAGCCGATTGCAGTCTTTGTGGTCCCTCAGAACAGCGTGTAATATGTGTTTTGAACACCCAGCGTTGGATCAATAAACGCGATCGATATTTGGAATGGCGATCAGGAATTGGAATAATCTTTTTGGAGAACATCTGATCTGAGGTAAGGAATCTATTTTACCAGTCTTGGGGTAATCAGAGCTTTTTTCACAGATATATCAACGTGGGCCCTATATGTGTGTTGATCAAGAAATAGATAATCGATTTTACAGCCCGCTTCTCTAGCGTGCGTACACATATACTATCGATAATCTAGTGTTTATTTGAAAACGATTCATAAATAGGCCGAAAAATGACAGTTTTTTGTGTATTCCAGTAAAGGGCGATTCCTGTGGAATCTCTTTTTAAAAAATGGTATAAAACGGAAATGTACAGATGAAAAAACAATCCGTTTCGACAATGTTGACTGCAAGCAAGTCATTGATAAGCGACGGGCGTATTAGACACATAGCCATAATTTAAGATATAGTTTATGCGTTCGCAAATGTGGTCGCCCTCTCATTGAATAGAGCGCTGGCACTCAAGCGCTAAATCGTGCGCCCCCTGCTGGCACTGAAAGTGTTAAAACAGCATTGTGAAGTTAGCCTGTACCCTAGAGGTAGACACTAATATGGACATTCAATCAATATCAGTATTGATCCATAGCATTTTACTGATATCGGTCAATATCAGTTTATTTTCTACAACTTCATTCTAAAGGCCAGTGTAATTTTTCTAATATTCCAGTGTAATCTTCCTGGCAATCACAGTGAAGGTCTAATTCAATATATATATATATATGTGTGTGTGTGTGTGTGTTTTATATTCTATTATGAATATAATACTATACTATAATATATATATATTATATTATTAATTAGAACTCTCACATTTTCAGCAATGTTCAGATACACCGTCGTACACACTCCAATGCTCTAAAAGCAGGGTGTCTCAATTTCCAAAGGGGCCGAAATGACAAATGCAGATGATTTTGTGGGCCGGACAGTCACAATAATAATACCTTAAAAAAGTGCATTTAACCCTTTGATCGCCATGCTTAAATTCATAATTTACCATCCTCCGCCAGCCCTATTTAATATGGAGAAGTTCCCCTTCTTTGCAGGGCTATAACTTTTTAAATTGTATAATTGCTAAATTGACATTACTATGGCCCATTCAACGTCCTATATCTATTGTTCAGGGTGTAGCAACGTTATACTTTTTCATTCACATATTCATACTAAAATACGGTCTAAAGTATAAGTATGTTTTTATCGTTTTCTGCAGCTTTCTCCAGAACGTGATTTATAGCCCCAAATGCATTATATTGATGATCAAATACAGTTTGATAGCAATCTGCGCGAGATAAAAAATGTCAAATGGACGTGCTTCTAGAAGTTACTACTTATGATCTGATGTTGACCGGATGGGGGGGGGGGGGTCGTTTATAATTCCGTGGCCAACGTTATATGATTCATCTAGTGTGGGTGATATGATCATTAGAGCAGTTAGTATCAAACACGTTAGAAAGTAATGTTGAATCTTACCGTAGCTTCCTCGTAGCGTTGGGCGATGAGCGTGGAACAGAAATGTTCCTATTATGGGATGTAGAAATATGCGATCCATTTCCAGGTTGTATAATAGTATATACGTCCAAATCATGTTTATCGAGTTATTTTCAACCGATCGATGTCCAGTGTATCAAGATGGAGTCCCGCTAACGATAGCGAGTGCCCGGACGAAATATGGGCGAGCACCACTAACCGGCGCATCACTTCCTGTTTGGGCGATCCGCCGATCGGCCACCAGATGGCGCTCTTGAACCGTTGGAGAGTTGAGAGGGGATCAACAGGAGATCTCAGGTCTCCGGGGGAGAAATATGATTTCGATCACAGATTTCTGAAATATTGATATCAAAGACGTGGTACGGCGTCTTTGGCAGAATGAGCATGTCGGGGAAAGACGTCCTACGGCGTTTTTGGCGATTAAAGGGTTAAGTATTAGCCTAATTGGTAATTTTGTTTATTTGTTGAATTTGTGCATACCAGCTCAATATGTTGTTGTAAATGCACTTATGTTCATTTGACATCTCAATGAATACATTGAGTGCTGTTTAACCCTTTCACTGCCACACGACAGAAGGTTAACCCTTTACTATCACACAACCGACGGTTAACCTTCTGTCGTGTGGCAGTGAAAGGGTTAACCTTCTGCATATTGTCACAGTGAAAGGGTTAACCGTTTGGTAGTGCGGCAGTGAAAGGGTTACAAGGTGGGTAAGTAGGCATAATTTATTAAATTGGCTTATTATAGACTTAGGTCGCTTTCACACTAGAGCTGTTTGGTCCGGACTATCGGACCAGAATTCGATAGTCTGCTTTTTTGGGTTTGTGTGAATGTGCGTCGAACTCGGTCCGCGGACCAAACACGCAAACTCTGGTCCGCCAAAAAACATAGGTCTCGGTTCGCTTCATCGGACCAAACGCGGACCAAACGTAGGAAGTCACCTGATAAACTATGCATCTTGGGTAGAAGGAAGAAAAAAACACTGCAGCTTATTATTATTACCGCGGCACACTGCATCTATCTATCTATCTATCTATCTATCTATCTATCTATCTATCTATCTATCTATCTATCTATCTATCTATCTAACTGTGCATCTTGGGTAGAATGAAGAAAAAAACACAGCTTATTATTATTATTATTATTACCGCATTCACTGCAAAACAAGCACACTGTGTAAACATGTCTCGTGGACAGACTTTGGCGAAGTGAAAGCCCTGATCGACATATGGGCAGAAGACCAAATAAAACAGCTGCTTGTGGGCACTCACAAAAACAAGGAGGTGTACAAGTTGTTTAGCGAGAGGATGGCGGTAATGGGTTATAATCGAACGATGGATCAATGCCACGCCTCTGCTACTATCACGCTTCACGCAGTTTGTATTTTCGCGCATTTCACTTCCTGAAGGGGAGGGATTTCCACTCTCCATTGTGTCCAATAGACTAGCGCCCTTTTCGACCGTGTGACATTGTTCATAAAGTTTGGTGCGCCTGACAAATTTCTGTGTGAATGCAGACGAACCAAATGATGAATGCAACAATGTTGCAACTTCACCACCAGACCCGCACCGAGTCCACCAAAACTATATGTGAAAGCACCCTTATTGTTTACATATTTAAATTACATATATTAGGTTTACATGAATTATTCAGAGTTTGTAAGATTAGCACTTATAGGTTAAACTGGTCCTGGACTTGGAGATGCCGTGTTACATTCCATTTAAATAAATATTTAAAATAATGATCCTCCATACATAGGCAGAGGACCTAGGCTTTCTGCGTCATGCACTCACTCTACCTAGGTGCCTCGCCTTGTCTAAACCAAGTGCAGTCCGAACATGTCTGCCATGGAGAATTGCATGCTTTGTGCGAAAACGCAATTCCAGGTAATTCACGAACCCGATTCTCTGCGCATTGTCTAGGGCTGCACGATTTTGGGAAATAATCTAATTGCGATATTTCTGACAGATATTGCGATTGCGATAAAATTTGCGATTATATAAAAAAAAAAAAAAAAATTTAGCAGCCCCACAGAGGTTTATTGTAAAATGCGGCTTGCATCTGGCCTACGCGGTGGGTCTGTTCGGGACACCGAGCCTGAACATTTTTCTTTTTACCTGGGAATCGATACCGGTACCCAACGGTACCTTTTTTTCTGTACTTTACTCTCCCTCTCTGAAGTCTAAACTTCACAACACACAATCTAAAACCCCTTACCTCCCTCTCCCAAACTGTTTCTACAACAACAACAACAACTTGCAAAGGAGATCTTGTATCTCAATGGGACTTCCTGGTTAAAAAAAAAAGAAAAGGCTAATTGCGTCATTTCAAATCGCAATTTCGATTTAAAATCGATTAATCGTTCAGCCCTAGCATTGTCCAGAGTGCATGTCCGAAAAAGGTTTAAGTGGAACTAGGGCTGGGCGATATGGAAAAAAATCATATCGCGATAACGATATGATAATTTAATTTTATTTCTCGATATCGATAATTATCGAATTGTTATAAGTATAAAAAAAAAAAAAACATATTTTTTTTTAACAACAGATGTATGTTTATTTTGCAGCAATTCTTTGTCATTGCCGCCATCTTTAGTGTTACATCCCCTCACACTCCAGTTCTCAGGCTGCAGCTGGTTTAAAAGCTAAAGTAAACCGGCTTCTCTGCTGGCTGTGGCTCCAGTTGAACAGTTCTGGCTCTGCTAGTTTATTTTCGATCTTTTGGCGCTTTTTTGGTGGACAAACCACCGCACATGTGCACTGTGACTCGTGACTGGAGTCTAGTTCTGCTAGCACACATAGCCTACTGTGTACAGACTGTTTCAATGTATTTTAAATTAGAAAGCAAACAAAATAAATGGACAAGAGAAAAAGAAATCTGAATTTGGTCAGTATTGTCATTTGGACAAGCAAAGCCATTACTTTAAGTTGCAGGCAAGAAAGACAAGTCTGTCCACTGTCTCTGGTTTTAAAACTGCCCTGTTGCAGGTAAAAAAAAAAAAACGATTTTTCGATTTTTATTTTATTTCGATATTCGATATCGATTATTAAAATATATCGCGATATTTATCGTTATCGTTATATCGCCCAGCCCTAAGTGGAACACACACAGTCACACACGAGCAACACACAGAAAACATCTCTCACCTCAGCATCTCTTTCTACCATAGCTTTCACTTGTCTTGCACAAAACCAATCATGCAACCGAATAATACCACGGCTTGAGTCGAGTGAAAACTGAGCTTTTAAAAGCTAAAGTAATTTGTCCTTTCGAGACCGAGGTGTGTTTGATGTCTATCACAGGACGGATGAATTGCACCTATAGGAGAGGCAGTGGGCCAAAATGTATTGATACTGTAAGGCAGGGGTGGCCAACCTTTTTTGAACCAAGATCTACTTTTTTATTTACCACCTAGCCCGAGAGCTACCAGCCAAAATTGTATATTGTAAGCCGTCATTTGAGGCTTTATAAAAGCAGCATAATGAACACAAATCTGTCAGTGCCGAGTCCGACCTCATCTTAAATAACAAACAGCATTGCTTGTTGTAGTTAACAAGGAGAGGAAGAGTTGATTTAGCAAAAAAAAAAAAAATGTTTTATTTTTTAATAATCAAATTTTATTAATCAAGATCTACTTGAAATCAGCCCGCGATCTACCTGTCGATCGCGATCGACTGGTTGGGCACCACTGCTGTAAGTGAATTCAGTCTGCGGGCCGGATGAAAATGGCATGCGGGTTGTATTTGGCCCTTGGGCCTTGAGTTTGACATGTGTTCTAAAGGAAGGGACTATATTTGGATGACCATAGTCAAGACAGTACCGGCTACCTATGTCAACCGGTATTGTGTTGGTCACATCGGTGCCCATCGCTGCTTTTAATCAATAATTACATTTGTGAAAATAATCCGGTCTCTCTCCCATGTGTGGCTGTTCAGGTTCGCCCCCCGAGGGGGATGCAGTCCAGACCCCGGCCACTTACAACTACATGCTGCCCAAGAAAGAAATCGGCATGGTTCATGACATGGGGAAGTGGAAGCGATCTCAAGTACGTTGTCCACCTCCCTCCAGCTCGCTTTGAAGGGCTTGTTTGGTAAACCTTGAACGTGTTGCAGGCGGGGCGACAGTGGCTCCGGAGGTAGAGCGGCCGTCTGCTAATCAGAAGGTTCCCGGTTAAATTCCAGCTCCTACCGGCAGCGTGTTGAAATGTTGGTTGGCACCTTGCATGGTTGCCTCTGCCATCTGTGTGTGAGTGAATGGGTGAATGCGAGGCACAAGTTGTAAAACACTTTGGATAAAAGCGCTATATAAATCCCGTCCATTCCATAGACCTCTCACGGCCCCGGGTGACATATTTTCTGCCATCATGGCTGCAGCTATAGGAAAATGAATGGATTAATAGATCGCTTCTAGCTTCGTCTGTGGTCCATACAGCTGTGGTGAACAAAGACTTCTAATATACATTTCTCTTTCTGATAAGGCAGTGGATTTTGAGTAGCAGTTTAAAAAAAAAAAAGAAAACATCACTCTCCAAAACTAATTTAGCATCGCAGATCAGGTCACCAGCCATCACCAGCGTCGGTGCATTCTCTGCAACATCTGTCATTTAGGTTTAGCAATTTGGCTTAAAATTGCTGAAAGATTGCATAAAATCTTTTGCTGAAACGTAATTTTACCATTAACCCCACATGCAGTATCAAGGACAAAATACTGGTAAATCAAAAGACTACACCAGGGCTTGTCATGATGAGGTATCATATATGTAGGCTAATATATATATATATATATATATATATATATATATATATATATATATATATATATATATATGTGTGTGTGTGAAATAGACAATACGCACATCCTGTTCTTGGGTGCAATAAAAGTGGCAGCATTTTGTATTTATATATATATAAACCTTATATAAGAAAAACAAAAACGTGTAGTTCTTTAACCCTTTCACTGCCGCACTACCAAAACGGTTAACCCTTTCACTCCGACAATTCACAGAAGGTTAACCCTTTCACTGCCACATGACAGCAGGTTAACTGACCGTCGGTTGTGTGATAGTAAAGGGTTAACCTTCTGCCGTGTGGCAGTGAAAGGGTTAATATAGGCTAGTACATTTTTGGAGAATTGTCTACTTTTGCCCATTTACATCCTAAAAATCAAATTAATTGATTAATTAATTAGCCAATCAATTATATGACAGTTGATGATGATGATGATAATAATGATGATGATTCTGCCCCCCACACACACACACTCTCCCCCCTCTCTCAAAAGGCCTATGCTGATTATATGGGCTTCATCCTGACTCTGAATGACGGAATTAAGAGACAGAAGCTCACATGTGAATACAAAGTGTCTGAGGTATGGAACTACTCTGTCTATACTAGAACAAGTGAATGTTCTGCATAATGCATGATGTTTCCAAAGTCAATGAGTAATTGTGTTAAATAATTGTGATTTCAATATTGACCAAAATAATGGTCATTATGATTTTTGCCATAATGGAGCAGCTCTCTGTAGCAAGTTTGGTCTTAGCTTACCAACGTATCATAGAGGAAAATAATGCTAATCACTTGTTTTATTCGTAAAACATTGACATCACAGTTGTTTGACATCGTCATTGTTGTTGAGCAACAGCTCTACAACACTTAGTGTCTTAGAAATGTATCAATGTTTTAAACTACAAATGACTATGAGAGGATCTTTTTGAAAAGGGATTGTTATATTTTGGATGCATATTGATGACATTTCACTTTTTTCTTTTTTATGAATTGAATTCCTCCTGATATGTAAGCAGTTGATTGCTATTGCTATTCCACAGACAATTGTAGCTCTTTTATTTAATGCCACATGCTCTGATGAAATGGTAACATGCATTTAGTGGTCTATCTGGCTGTCACTCTCTGCCTGTCACAATCGCAGTAGGCGGAGCAGAGCAGAGAAAGCACTCGTTTTAATTAAAATGCCCCTCCGAGTGGGTGGAGTTAGCCATTTAGAAGAGTGATACCATTAACCCTGCTGCCAGAAAAATCCATGCAAGCAGAGGTATGATGGATGAGCAACTTAATAGCTGCTGTTTTGAGCGCAAACCTGCATAAGTGCTTCGAAAAGGTAATTTCACAAATAAAAAGAAAGTAGGACTGAAATAGGTCTGAGAATCTATTGAAATGTTATTGAAATCGCAATATGACCTAGTCACTAGACACCTAGTGCAATAACCAAATTTGTTCAAGTGAATGTATTATGTGTTATTAACATATTATTAACAACGGTTGTATGTGTTGATATATGAGAATTATATTAACAAAAACATAATGCTTTAGTGGTCTCGTTACTAAGGATGGGGATCGAGACATATCTATTGTGTATTAATTTACTCTGCGATTAATAAAAAAAATTATTCAATTTAATAGCCTCAAGCATTTGGTCAATTGGTTGCTTGCTAGGATGGTTGTATATTGAGCAATAAAAGCAATACCAGTTCTGTTAAGAATCTATTGTTATATAAAGAGTCGATAAAGACTGATCGTTAAGCAATCTGGAGAATGCTATCAATATCAATAGAAATGAACGAACCCCATCCCTACTTATTACTGGATCTTGTAAACAAGTCACAGTAGAACCACTAGTAATATTGTGCTTTTCCAGAGTTTTACCGGCTCTGCCACTGCACAGAAATTAGGCATTTTCTTTTGAAAGGGGTTACCAATGGTTACAGGCAGCCATACTGGAAGAAAGAGAAATACACAAACTTTCTTTGCAATGCCTCTATTGTGACCCCTTGTGACATCACAATGAGCAATAATTCTGCACAGTTTGTAGGCTTGGCCAAACGGCAAGGAGTACATATGCATTTTCCCCCAGCACCTAAATACAATTTCAAACTGACAAATCCATACAAAGTCTAAACTAGGCAAACCCCAAGCGGATACAGACCACTAGCCTAGCTTAAAACTCTGGGAGAGGTGTTTTTGGCCCAACAGCTAGGCTAGGGCATCCAAGTTTTCCTTTCACAATGATGTGAAGCAAAGATACACAAGACAGTTTTCTTTCTGTTATCTTTCTTTGTCTGTCAGACAGTGGAGAAGCTCATTGATCTGTTGGATCGTCTTGTTATCTGTCGGACAGTGGAGAAGCTGGTTGATCTGTTGAATTGTCTTGTTGTCTGTCAGACAGTGGAGAAGCTGTTTGATGTGTTGAATGGTCTTGTCTGTCAGACAGTGCAGAAGCTAGTTGATCTGTTGGAAACTCTGGACCGCTGGATAGATGAGACGCCTCCCATCGACCAACAGTCCCGCTACGGGAACAAGGCCTACAGGTCGTGGTACGCCAAGCTTGACCAGGTGAGACCTTCACACAAACACACACTAGAGTTGGGCTTTGAGATTCGTGGATTCCATATGAAATGTAAACATATATATTTATTTACAATCATTTTATTTATACCAGAGTACACTAGGACTTAGTATGGATTATTGTCTATTTGTACAGGGTAGACTTTGGTTGGCTATTTGTGTTTGTACCTGGGGTAGACATAGGATAGAGCCTGTAGTCTGTATATTATACCAGGGAGGGCTGTGCATGCGCACATAGTGATATTATTGATAGAGTATAGTACATATGTCTTACCTGTTTACTTGCACAGAGATCCAGTTGCAGATATTTTAATTTGTATTCATCTGTATCTTGTTCTTTATTCTTATATTTTATTTGTATTTGTATTGTATTCTTATTATCCTGCCTGTACCACCTCTCCCCTCCTCCTGTTGTTGCTATGGCACCCGCATTTCCCCATAGGGATGGATAAAGATCCATCTTATCTTAACTGCAAGTTGTAAAAGGTTGTACTCTGAGTTCACACTACAAGCCTTAGTGCTCAATTCTGATTTATTAGAGAACAGCAGCAATGGTTAATGGAGTGGTGTTGAAACCTCATCATTTTACATGTTAATTTTAATTAAATGTCATTTTACATGGAAATAACCAACCAAATATGTTGTGCTGCACCACGTCATGCACATTTATCACCTTTTTCACCCCTGACCAGTTCTCATCCCTGTGTGTGTGTGTAGGAAGCCGAGGGCTTGGTGGCAGCATTGCTCCCTGCAGACCAGTGCGCAGCAGCCCCGGAAATCGCTGTCTACCTGAAAGAGGCGGTGGGCAACTCCACCAGGATAGACTATGGTACAGGTAAGAGATGTGGGTCATTATAGGCTATGGTACAGGTAAGATATGTGGGTCATTTATAGACTATGGTACAGGTAAGATATGTGGGTCATTTATAGACTATGGTACAGGTAAGATATGTGGGTCATTTATAGACTATGGTACAGGTAAGATATGTGGGTCATTTATAGACTATGGTACAGGTAAGAGATGTGGGTCATTATAGACTATGGTACAGGTAAGATATGTGGGTCATTATAGACCAGGGGTAGGCAACCCTAGGCACGCGTGCCTGCATAGGCACGCGGGGGCATTTGCATAGGCACAGGGGGCAGCATTAAAAAAATAAAAATAAAAATAAAAAAAATAAATTATATATATATATATTTTTTTTTGCTTTGAAATATTATAGTGAAATATTTTGCACTGTTGTCGCATTTATCTTGTTGAAATCCTCCCACAGGTTCTTTTTACTACCACATATTTAATTGAGACCCTTTATTTGTTTATTATTTCAATGTAGCTGGAAATACATTGCTACATCATTCAGTAACATTTGCAGAGCCTTATAACAAAAACATTATTACGGTCACCATTGTGACCAGTGGGATTAATCAACAAATTGTATTATTTATTTTTCTATTTCATTGAACATTGCACATGTTAAAAGCATTTTTTTTTACTCAAAATGTGAGTATTACCAAGTCAACTTGTGTTCTTAAAACAATGACAATAAACATAGTTTTATTAGGTTGAAATAATGTGGTTGTGTACTTATTTTTCTGTTAACTTATTATGGATTGAAAACTGAAAACCGTAATGCACAGTAACTGAACTCAATATTTTTAAGTTCTGGTAACTTATTATTATATATTTTTTTACAGTGTAGTCTTGCGATCAATCAAAACTTATTTACACGATATACCTCACATTCACCCTCCATTCACATCCTGGTGTTCTCCATTAGGCCTGTAGGTGGAGCTATGACAGCACACGTACAGTACACACACCAATGGTGTGTGATGTGTCCAAAAATGAATGGGCAAATGTGAGTGAAATGGTCGCACTGTATGCAGCTGTTTGTCTGCATTGCATCCCCCCCCCAACTCAGATTTAGGGTTGATACAACCATCATAATAATATTGTTAATAATAACAATAACAATAATGATGTAATAATGTAAAAATTATCATTAAAAAGACCCGATTATGAGAAAAAAAAATTACGATGCATGGAATATTGTTGAGGCACACTAGCACACTAGTTACAACTATATTTCAAACAGGCACTCCATGTCAAAAAGGTTGCTGACCCCTGTTATAGACTATGGTACAGGTAAGAGATGTGGGTCATTATAGACTATGGTACAGGTAAGATATGTGGGTCATTATAGACTATGGTACAGGTAAGAGATGTGGGTCATTATAGGCTATGGTACAGGTAAGATATGTGGGTCATTATAGACTATGGTACAGGTAAGATATGTGGGTCATTCATTATAGACTATGATACAGGTAAGAGATGTGGGTCGTTATAGACTATGGTACAGGTAAGGATGTGGGTCATTATAGACTATGGTACAGGTAAGATATGTGGGTCATTCATTATAGACTATGGTACAGGTAAGAGATGTGGGTCATTATAGGCTATGGTACAGGTAAGAGATGTGGGTCATTATAGACTATGGTACAGGTAAGAGATGTGGGTCATTATAGACTATGGTACAGGTAAGAGATGTGGGTCATTATAGACTATGGTACAGGTAAGAGATGTGGGTCATTATAGACTATGGTACAGGAAAGAGATGTGGGTCATTATAGACTAAGGTACAGGTAAGAGCTGTGGGTCATTATAGACTAAGGTACAGGTAAGAGATGTGGGTCATTATAGACTATGGTACAGGTAAGATATGTGGGTCATTATAGACTAAGGTACAGATTAGAGCTGTGGGTCATTATAGACTATGGTACAGGTAAGATATGTGGGTCATTATAGACTAAAGTACAGGTAAGAGATGTGGGTCATTATAGACTAAGGTACAGATTAGAGCTGTGGGTCATTATAGACTAAGGTACAGATTAGAGATGTGGGTCATTATAGGCTATGGTACAGGAAAGAGATGTGGGTCATTATAGGCTATGGTACAGGAAAGAGATGTGGGTCATTATAGGCTATGGTACAGGAAAGAGATGTGGGTAATTAATATAGACTATGGTACATGTTAAAGCTGTGGGTTATTATAGACTCATTAAAGAGATCACTTGTTTTTTCTGCATCTGGCATAGTGGGATTACTGTGTTTTAACGAATGGATTACAATGTGCATATATTTATTATTAAAATCTTGAAATAATTGTTATATCATGACTTCCAAACTGTGGTGTTTGTTGGTGTGGTGTGTCCTGCTTTCAGTATCCACTAGAGGGAGCCATTGCTCAAGGATCTCTCTTTGACAGATACTTCTTGCCATTTGGCCAGGGTTTGAAGTCTTCATATTCACAAGCCTAAACAAGCTGTTCAGAATTGCTTTTCCTCATTGATGTCACAATGGGATGAATTTGCGTTGATTAATCAATTCGCTTAGCTTTTTGGAGCCAGGAACGCTGCACGTCGTCTAATCTACTTCCCAGTTTGTGTTTTACTCTTGGGTTATTAGATTTAACCTAGTTTTTTTTTTTTTTAAATTAACAAATTGTTTTGTTTATTATGGGCCAAGTGTGGAAGGCGCAGCATGGAAGGTGCAAGGTTCCTATTGTAATTGTATGTTTTCTTTTCTCTTGCGGTCTGTGTGTATGGCAGTCCATAGAAGCGATTGGTTTTGATTGATTGATTGATTGAAAAGTTTATTAACAGATTGCAGAATGGGTACAGTACAGTACAGCTCAATACATACAATTGTTAAGAGGATGCAGACTTTCGTCTTGTTTCCATCAGGGTCCCCCATTTTCAATTCATCATATGACACACATGACATACAGATAGACAGTACTGCTACATCTATACATTTATGACATACCAGATTTTCAAATACAGTACTGTTTGTGATACTAAAAAATCCAGAAGAAGAGTATATACATTTGATATAGAAACTGTGCATTGGGGGAGGTTGGGTAGGTGGGGTGGGGCTGTACATTGGAGGTGGGGGGGCGGGGGGGGGGGGGGGGGGGTGGGTAGGGGGACGACGACACTGTACATTGGAATACTGACATACATTTGACATGGAAACTGTACATTGGAGGAGGTTGGGTAGGTGGGGTGGGGTTGGGTGGGGCTGTACATTGGAATACTGACAAAGCCATGCTTGGTCACTTTTTTCGTGAAACTCTGCCTAGTGGTAGATGACTGTCTACTATAGTCCATATAGCAAATGTGGTGACCCCATGACCATTCCTCTTATCACCACCATCAGGCAACATTTTTAAAGTAAAGGAAATTCATTAAGAATCAATGGTACATGTCTGAGGCTGTAAACGGCTGTTGTAATAAACCCTGTCTCTACATGTACTTCCAGGTCACGAAGCTGCTTTCGCTGCTTTCCTCTGCTGTCTCTGCAAGGTGGGCGCTCTCAAGGTAGACGACCGGCTGGCTATCATCTTCAAAGTGTGGTAGGCCGCTCTACGTGTGTGTGTGTGTGTGTGTGTGTGTGTGTGTGTGTGTGTGTGTGTGTGTGTGTGTGTGTGTGTGTGTGTGTGTGTGTGTGTGTGTGTGTGTGTGTGTGTGTGTGTGTGTGTGTGTGTGTGTGTGTGTGTGTGTGTGTGTGTGTGTGTGTGTGTGTGTGTGTGTGTGTGTGTGTGTGTGTGTGTGTGTGTGTGTGTGTGTGTGTGTGTGTGTGTGTGTGTGTGTGTGTGTGTGTGTGTGTGTGTGTGTTAGCACATTTAAGACACAGGCAATTTAACATGCCTTACATCAAGGAGTAGTGTGTGTGTCGGGGGGTGTAACAAATAGAGGTGTAACAAAATCTTTGGCAAAAGATTCGACACATCATACGTTTATTCTATTTATTGTTGTGCCTGCGTGTATTCATTTGCCGATAACCGTGTCTTTGTTTTGTAAGCTCGTCGTCACTGAATGAGGGTAACCTCACTGTCTCATGAGAAATAAAGGTTTGAAATTGAATGAAAAACATTTAGTCCACAATTGTGTTTAAGCCAATTCAATAGCTATTGCACTTTTTAAAAGTGCAACGGGTATAGTCTAGTCATGTCGGATGTATTTATGTAGCCCAGTATCACAATACATGTTTCAATGGGCTTCACAACACCTCCTGATGTAACCCTCAACGAAGATGAGGAAAAGTTCCCACATAAAATGTATAGGATAAAAGGGAAGCAATGTCAGAATGGTTAATTCAATGACGGATCCCTCCAACAAGGACTAACCCACACCAAATCCTGGCACCACATGACTCCAGTCCTAAAATACCTCCACTGTCTCCCTGTCTCCTACCAGATCAATTATAAAATCCCCTCCCCATATCTCTCTGACTTCCAGTCCCCCTATCAACCTTCTCTGTTTCAGGGACAGACCTCTGGAACTCACTAATTAATAGTAGTGAATAGTGCAGTAATATTCTCTTTCATCGTGGGAACTTCTACCGAGCAAACTCTTGAATAATACAGTATGTGGGAATATACCCAATATTTCTATGATTTAAAACTCCAGATTGGGCCTCTAATGTTTGTTTGTTTGACCAGGTATCTGGAAGTTATGAGGAAGCTTCAGAAGACCTACAGGATGGAGCCAGCAGGAAGCCAGGGTGTCTGGGGCCTTGATGATTTTCAGTTCCTCCCTTTCATTTGGGGCAGCTCCCAGTTTGTAGGTATGATTCTTTAGCGGCGTCATACTGACCTATATTTGCCTATTAATATTAATACTTCTGTAAGATATCGTCTGGCACAACTTTTTCATACAAGAACTACCAAATGGATATGCATTAGGCCACAGTCTCCCCACCCAGGAAACCTCATCTGAGCAGGTTTTTGTCACAGGGAACTCCACCTGAGCAGGTTTTTGTCCTAGGGAGCCCCATCTGAGCAGGTTTTTGTCCCAGGGAACTCAACCTGAGCAGGTTTTTGTCCCAGGAAACTCCACCTGAGCAGGTTTTTGTCCCAGGAAACCATATGTGAGCAGGTTTTTGTCCCATAAACCATATGTGAGCAGGTATTTGTCCATTGGAAAGGGGAACTGATTTAGCCATATGTATCCATCATAACTTATGTATACCATATGTATCTAACGTAAATCGCCTACGGTAGCCTGATGGTGGTTTGCTTGAGGAACGGGGTGTTTTTGTCAATGTGGCTCTTGAGTTGGCCAAGTCTGAGTACCACTGGTCTACAGTATTTAACCTTAATGGCTGCATTAGAGAACAGCAGCATTGGTTATGTGTGGAGTGGTGCTCAAGTGGTGCTCATAATTTTACATGGTAATTTTCATGAAATTAAATTTGACATGGATATGACCAACCAAAAATGTTACCCCTAAACCAAAAATTCTAGTCAACAGATTTCGTTTTGCTTTAATCCCAGAAAACCCCATCTGAGCAGGTTTTTGTCCGATATGATTTAGTCCAGAATTCCATAACTGTCTATACTGTAGGAGGGGAGATAAGAGGAGAGTGAAGCCTATGATCAGAATAGTCATTCTTATATTCTCTGTGGGCTAAACTTCTAGTGAAGAAAATATTAGTGAAATTAAACTAAACCCCCCAAGAACCACTGGGGGTCCTCGGAGAACCACTGTTATAGCCAACGAATCAGAGGACTTGGAGGTTTTCTGGTGATATAAGGCCCTGCCTGCCCCAGTTCCACCCCCTACATTTTCCCCCCATAGAAAATCACTGTTTCGATGGAAAGAGAAAGTGTGACACCTGGTGGTGTATACTCACAATTACACTCCCTCCTCTCTGTCAGATCACCCCACGCTCGAGCCTCTGCACTTTGTGGATGAGAGGGTGGTGAACGAGCATCATCACGATTACATGTTCTTGGAGTGCATCAAGTTCATCAATGAGGTGGGTCTGACCATTAATTAAATATGTTTCATTCAATATGGAGGATGAGAGCGTTATATATAAGAAACTTTATTATTTGTCAATTCCAGGTGTCTATCATAAGGGGGCTTGTCTGAAACACTTCTTTTTATCTCTGAATTGACAACAATATTGAATATCAACGTTGTTCAGTCACTATAAGGCTTTGGTTATGGGTTTTGCCCTGTCTGTCTGAATCTGCATGGAGACGTTACTTAGTGTCAATACTTGGGGGAGAAGGGGTTTTTCTTGCTTCCCCAAACTTCTCCTTGCGCTGGTGATGGGAGGGGCGCTTGCGTAGCTGACAAAACTAAATCTATGTTGCGCCCAAACAGCAGACTTAAAGGAACAAGTCGACATTATGGAAAATGCGCTTACAGTCTTCTCCAGAGTCGGACAAGAAGATGGATACCAATGTCCTATCTGTGCGTTCAGTAGAAAGCTATGCGGTTGCAAGCTAGCCTGCTTAGCACAAATTAATGTTTTAGCCTAGCTTAAAACTCCGGGACAGGTGTTTTTGGCCAACAGCTAGGCTAGCTGGTCTGTATTCGCTTCAATTAATTTATGCTGTGCTAGACTAGCTTGCAGCCGGATAGCTCAGAGAGGAAATTGGTATCTATCTTCTTGTCTGACTCTGGATAAGATGGTAAGTGTATTTCCCATAATGTTGGCCTGTTCCTTTAAACTATAACTTGAGCTTGTCTTGTCCACCAGTAATTGCCATTTCCCTACACAAACTGACTGACAGCTCGCCACGACACCTGTGTAATCTGAAAGCTTTCACTGGATTTTGGATTAGAACAAGAACAGCAGGGCGCAAATGACTAACATTAACTGAACTGAATTAGTACTCCTTGTTTTCAGTCATGTATGACTGAAACAGGTTGGATTTTTTGCATGAACTATTCCTGTTGAATTAGATTGTCTCCTCTGTCCAGACTAAGGGTAGAAATAAATGTGTTTAGCAGTGTTGCCACTACTTCACTTAAGGAGATTTTTTTTCTTTTTTGGAGACACTTGTTACAATGTTACAACTTGTTACAATGTTACAATGTAACATATAAATCCACAACCCACCCTCCCCCATCCCACCACCCCCCCACTGCCCCATCTCAACTGTCTTCCCCACCCAAGATCTCCCACCCAACCCCGCTCAATCCCAGGACAATTATATTGAATACAATAAATCCAAACCCCAAGACATCATTTTGTTATGGCTAACGGTTACTGCCAGAAAATCATATAAAACTTCAAATTAAAGCAGATTCCTAAATAGACGCTTGTCCCAAATAAAAGTGAGGTGTTTTTACGCGTTTTGACAAAAAAGGTCTCAATTAGAAGCCTGGTTTAAATTAATTATTTATCTGGTTGCCATTGACACAGCAAATCCTTTTTATATCCTTTTTTATATACATGTTATGATGCTTCACCTGAGCCTCTGTCACCAACATCTTTATTTAATCACACTTTCATCATTTAGCAGGTTACCATCAATCTTCCAAATTGATAGAATCACTGCATTAATGGGAAGAGCAGAGTCTTATCAGCCATATTTTCCTAAGCACTGTCGGGATCTGGTGCAGGGAAGTGTTAATGCTGGTTAGGTACATGTCATACAAGTATTATTCATACTGGTTTAAATAAACAATTTGATATTTCCCATCTGAGCAAGATTTGTGTGCAAAAGGAATTAGAGGCCTGTCCCATATAAAGGAGGGTTGAGTTCAGTGATTGAAGCAAATAAAAGCATGGGCTATTAATTTTAAGTTTTACAGTAGTTAATTTTCCCCTTCCTTTTTTATTTAAATTATATATATATAATAAATATATTATTATATATTTAAAGCCTATTGTCAAAATGTAATGAATCGTTCTTGTGTGTTGCATTGTTTTTACAGAATATGGGGTTGTCCCGACACTGATAAAATGTAAAATTTGTGCATTGTGCCTTTTCTGCAGTTCAGCTCCCTCTTGAAATGAGCCATTCAGTATTGCAGCCACAATCGCCGTAGTTAATAACGTGCATGTGAAGATATCTTGATAAAATGCGTGTACAAGATAGCGGCTCACACGTAAATCTTATCTTTTCTACCTAAAGTTGAAGATCGCTATGCTATTGCTGCATCTTGAGTCATATTTGAACTGCAAGTGAGTTAATTGCACCCGTCACAGTGTGGAAATTCTAACCAGAAATGTACCTAATTACAATGACTCTATTAAATTAAAATGTAATTGGGTAGATGTTTCCCCCACTGCAAGCCATGGGCATCAAATGCCAAATTCAGGTCAGTTCAGTCAGTCATCATTTGTCTTACCTTTTGATGGTGATTTGTAAATGAGTGGAACTATAGAGGGCGCCAATACGCCACATCCAGTCAGCCACAAAGCCTGATACATCAGACCCATCCGATTGGCCTGAAGAGCTAATCATAATAATAATAATAACTGTATTTGTATAGCACCCTTCATACAATAATAATAAACTATTTGTACAGCACCCTTCATACAATAATGATAAACTGTATTTGACCCTTCATACAATAATTGCAGCCCAAAGTGCTTTACAGCATAGAATACAGTCAAATAGACATAATATTTGCATAAAATAGACAGAATAAAAGTAATGCAGAATATAATATAAGAAAAGGGTAAAAGCGATGCAGACAATAACAATACAACAAAAGAATCAGAAATGATTATAAACGACAATTTTTTAAAGTGGCAGAATGTATCAAAAGGCTAAGGTGAAGAGATGCTGTGCGTTTTTAGCTTACTTTTTCAGTAGTACTTTCATTAGTACTTTCTTTCCTCCCGCCTCTTACATTTACTGTAGTAATTTTCCACACAAGTACTCGTATTCCAACTGAAGTAAAATGTGCGTATATATATATATATATATATATAATAAACTAGTGTATGTATTTTAGTTCCCTCTACATCTCTGATTCTCTCAGGAAGAGGAAGCATGCAGGACGGGGGCGGGTCTGAGATGGAGTAACATTAACCCAACAGGGTTACTATATATTTTTTTCTTTCTTTTGGAGACCGGGGCGGAAAAGGAGGGAAGTAGGAGGAGGAGGTGCAGCTACATCCTGTGCCTCCTTCCATTCTCTCTCGCTCTCTCTCTTTCTCCCTCACCCTGCCTCTTTCTGAGTCCGTTTCCCAAACTGGAGTGGGGGAGGGGGTGGCTTTGACTCAAGACTGAAGCATTTTCTCCCCCTCTACTTCTCTCTCATTACATCTCTCGCTCTGTGTGTGTGTGTCTGTGTCTGTGTGTGTCTCTCTCTGTGTCTGTGTGTGTGTGTGTGTCTCATTGTGTGTCTCTCGCTCTGTGTGTGTGTGTCTCTCTCTGTGTGTCTCCTACTCTTTTCTCTCTCCAGTCTCCTCGGTCTTCTACCTTTTTACACGTAGAGCTGCTGCTCTGTTTCTGACTCGTCTATCTGTCGCTCTATTTTCTCTCTCTCTGAGTCAGTTTCCCAAACTGGAGTGGGGGAGGGGTGTGGCTGTGACTCAAGACTGAAGCATTTTCTCTCTCATTACATCTCTCACTCTCTGTGTGTGTCTCTCTCTCTCTCTCTCTGTGTCTCTCCTACTCTTTCCCCTCTATTTTCACTATTTTGTTCTCTCTCTCTCTCTCTGAGTCAGTTTCCCAAACTGGAGTGGGGGAGGGGTGTGGCTGTGACTCAAGACTGAAGCATTTTCTCTCTCTCATTACATCTCTCGCTCTGTGTGTCTCTGTGTGTGTGTGTCTCTCTCTCTCTCTCTGTGTGTGTATCTCTGCCGTGTGTGTGCGTGTCTCTCTCTCTCTCTCTGTGTGTCTCTCTCTGTGTGTCTCTCTCTCTGTGTCTCTCCTACTCTTTCCCCTCCCTTTTCTCTCTCCAGTCTCCTCTCTGTGTCTTCTACCTTTTTACACATAGAACTGCTGCCCTGTTTCTGACTCGTCTCTCTGTTGCTCTATTTTCACTATTTTGTTCTCTCTCTCTCTGACTCAGTTTCCCAAACTGGAGTGGGGGAGGGGGTGGCTGTGACTCAAGACTGAAGCATTTTCTCCCCCTCTACTTCTCTCTCATTACATCTCTCGCTCTCCCTCTCAATGTGACCGATAGGAGTTCTCATCTTTAGTGTTTCTATTTTTCCATTTCTCACCGTATGCAGTTTCCTTGCTCATATTTTGACTCGCTCACGCACTTTTTTCTCTCTTCATTTGTCTCTCTCTCTCAGCCGATATTTCTCCAGACTCCACACTGTTCTTACAGCCCAGGTACCGGCATCTCACACGCTGTCGCACACGTGGACTCACACACACAAGGCTCTCTCTTACACACCACGCTCTGAAGCCTGACGCTGAGAGAGAGAGGGAGGGAGAGAGAGAGAGAGAGAGAGAGAGAGAGAGAGAGAGAGGGAGAGAGGGAGAGAGGGAGGAGTGTGTGTGTGTGCGGAGTCCTAAAGCCCACATGAGTCACTTCCTACCCCCACATGCTGTTGTGAATCACTTCTTCCCCCAAGGGACCCTCGGTCGACCCCACCCCTCCCTCCCTCCCTCCTGCCTCTCCTCCACTCTCTTCCCCTCCCCCTCCTCTCCTTATGCGCAGCCCTGGGAAGTGTTGTGGGGGGTTGGTGGATGGAGGCCCCAGGGAAGCCTGTCACTGGTGTGGTAGAATACACCTCTCAGGGTGGATAGGAACACACCTCTCAGGGTGGATAGGAACTAGGGGTGTGCGGAGACATCATTATCTGTATCTGTTCAACCAACAACATTATATGTATCTGTATTTGTATTCGGATAGAAGATCGGAAGTGGGCATGGTTTATATCTGAGTTTTTTTTTTATTTGATTACATTTTATTATTATTTTTGCAACAATTATTGTACAACACAAGATGGGAACAGATATAATCAAATGAACAAATGAACATTAGATTAAACGAAGTCACATTAAATACAGCAAATTTAATCATTGGAAATGCAATGGGGCCTTCAGAGCATCACATTTATTTAATATTAGCATATACTTAATTATGAATATATATTTTTACCTCCTCATACTGTACGTGTCATCTGTACTTGTGCTCTCTCTTTATTATTTTTAACTAAACTCAGTTTTATGAACTGAAGTTCAATCCCCCTTTAACTGGGGGACATTGAACAATCGGTAACTGAAAAAAGTATAACTGTTACATAATTTATAATAAAAAAACAAACAAGATGCTTGTGCCCTAAGGATAAGCGCTCAATGAAGAAACCCAATCCCCTTACCAAACATCTAAACATATGTCATATGTATGTGTGTTATTATTTCTCTTCAACTAAATCCACTGATTGTCTTTCAATTCTTCTTCTGACATCTCATTTAGCACTTTTCGCAAACTCCACCCGACGAATCCCCTACTCTCCCAATAATGATAGTCGATTGTACTATAAATCCTATGCATCCTATTTCCACCGGATAAACCCTAGCTTTCCATCCTCGCTGTTCAGTTTCTGCTGCCATGTCTGCATATCTAAGCTTTTTCCTTTCGTACACCTGTATTTTGGCTCCCTGACAGCAATAACTCTGTTCTCACCTTCACACACTTAAACTCTCCTGTTACTGGTAGCTGGAGAATCCTTTCCCATACAATGCCACATTACTAATACACAGGAACTCCTAGCCATTTCTTAATGTATATGAATTAAATAATCTCTCAAACCTTAGTTTCTACCTTTAATACTTCATATATTGACAATGGCCACATCAACATGGGGAATAAACCTAATGGTATACATTATATTTTGCCTGTTTTTATTTGTATTGTTTTTTGCTATTTAGCACCTTTTTTGTTAAGTGTAGAACAGCAGGCCTTTGCATAGACAATATCTTCCCTCCTGCTAAATCAGGTGTGTTCTTTTTAGGCAGCCTGTTGACTAATATGTAGGCTGCCCATAAGATTTTGTTCTCTGACACTAAAGTTTAATCTAATCTAATATTTGTGTGATGTTCTGGAAACAATCAGCTTTTATAGACCAATAATGGTTTAAGCATGATACTAATGAGCGTCAGAAACAAATCTTTAAAATAATTTCACGTCTCTTCTACAAATAAAAATTGGCCCACGTTCATGATTTTGTGAAATTTGTGGGCTGTTTTCCATACATGAGGAAAGAGGAGTGGATACCAACCTGGTTCCAATGACGTAGTTTTCCGTGTGATAGTTAAACTGACATGACCACCATGTCTGCCGTCAAGACACTTATAGTCATTCGTTTTTTGTCTTGATTTGGAGTAGTGGAAATATTTGTATAATATACAATACATATATATATCATATATTTTGAATGTGCGTGTCTGGAGAACAAAAGCATCGCTATGCGCTTTTATTCAGTATCTCCATTACCAGTAATTTCATTTCTATTTGTCATACCATGGCAACCCATGACAACTCATGACAACTTTTGAACACATAAATTATATCTATAAATCATATTCCTGGAATTGGCGTAAGTAAAGGCTGCTCTTAGTGCACTAACGTAAGAGAGGTCGGGCAAGAGAGGTTGGGAGCGCACTGTGTGTCTCAGGTTGGTTCTGAAATAGGTCTCCAATGGAGCGCATACACATGTGTAATTTCTAGGGCTGTCCCCGACTAAGGATTTGGATAGTCGACTATGATTGGCCGATAGTCGACTATTAGTCGACTATGAAAATCTTTTAAACGTATTATTTTTAATTTTATTCTTTTTTGTATCATTCCATTTGGGCTGTGGGGGTGCTTAATGTCTGAAGGAGTCAACGGAAGGCTTCTTGTCCTCTGCAAAAGCATGCAATTGGTCCACTGATGGATACATCTTGATATTTGTCTAGTCTAGTGTGTTCATTAGATGGGTGAAATCCTCTTTCAGTGCCTCTGTGCCTGTTTTCTTAGGCAGTTAGCCTCTGGTATGCGTGCCATTAGCGTTAGCCACGCTTCTAGGCCTCTTTTCTTTTGGAAAGAATGATACAAAAATATATAATTTTTTTTTTTATTCGACTAAGAGGTTGGCTCCTTTCGTTCGATTAGTCGACTATTCGACTAATGGGGGTCAGCCCTAGTAATTTCACATGCATAACTCATGATGATGATTTAAGACCATCTCTAGGCTTTTGAAAATGTAGGGGAGACCTTGCTCTTGGAACAGCCGAGATACGAGAGAAATATTTTTACTAATATTTCCGTGGGTCCAAACGAAGAGACGGCCGTTTTTAACGCCAAACAGATGGTGCACCTTGCCAGAGTGTCATCATTGGAGCTCATAACATAAAAAGAAAACCATATATATATATAATACCAAATTATAATTAGTGCTGTCAGGCGATTACATTTTTCTAATTAATTACAGGATTTGTAATTAATCTAATTAATCACATTTTAATCGCATAACCATTTTAGGCCTGATATTCTATATTCTATAATCATATTTCAAATGGCATGTGTCCGGATGGCAGAATTCAGTACTGTATCTACACAACCTACTGTATAATCATCTTCCATTTATTCATTTGCTTAGGTTTTTCAGGTCTGGTCAATTTTAGCATGGTGTTATTCAGTCAAAGATAAAAAATAATGTATTGATATTCTCATTTGGTTCATTACAATTTATTCAAGCCTAGTAACAGACACAGTATTTCTGACACTGGGAATACATTCCCTGAGATCCATAGATGTCCCTAGAATCAGATACCAAGAACATGCAAATATTTAAAAAAAAGTCTGTAAATGTGTATTCTACGTTCTTATGGAATGAATGAGATAAAAAAATAAATAAAATTATTAACACTTTGATCGCCATGGTTAAATTCATAATTTTCCATCCCTCGCCAGCTCTATTTGTCTATGGAGAAGTTCCCCTTCTTTGCAGGGCTATAACTTTTTAAATTGTATTGCTAAATTGACATTATTATGGCCCATTCAATGTCTTATATCTATTGTTCAGGGTGTAGCAACGTTATACTTTTTTATTCACATTCATACTAAAATACGGTCTAAAGTATAAGTATGTTTTTATCGTTTTCTGCAGCTTTCTCCAGAACTTGATTTATAGCCCTAAATGCATTATATTGATGATCAAATACAGTTTGGTAGGAATCTGTGCGAGATAAAAAATGTCAACTGGATGTGCTTCTAGGAGTTACTACGTATGATCTGATGTTGACCGGATGGGAGGGGGGTCGTTTATAATTCCGTGGGCAACGTTATATCATTCATCTAGTGTGGGTGATATGATCATCAGAGCAGTTAGTATGAATGAATGAATGAAAACTTTATTTAACAGATTGCAGAATGGGTACAGTACGGCTCAATACATACAATTGTTAAGGGGATGCAGACCTGAGAAAGACGTTTGTCTTGTTTCCATCAGGGTCCCCCATTTTCAATTCATATAGTAAAGAACACGTTGGAAAATAACGCTGGATCTTACCGTATCTTCCTCACGCCGTTGGGCGATGAGCGTGGAGCAGAGATATTCCTATTATGGGATGTATAAATACCCGATCCATTTCCAGGTTGTATAATAGTATATACGTCCAAATCATGTTGTTTATCGAGTTATTTGCACCGATCGGTGTTCACTGTGTCAAGATGGAGTCCCTCTAACGATAGCGAGTGCCCGGACGAAATATGGGTGAGCACCACTTCATCCACAGATCACTTCCTGTTGGGCAATCTGCCGATCGGCCACCAGATGGCGCTCTTGAACCGTTAGAGTTGAGTGGAGCTCAGCAGTATATTTTGGGTCCCCGGGGGAGAAATATGATTTCGATCACAGATTTTTGAAATATTGATATCAAAGACGTGTTACGGCGTCTTCGGCAGAATGAGCATGGCGGGGAATGACGAGTTTCGGCGTCTCCGGCGATTAAAGTGTTAAGAAGAACACCCCTCAGGGTGGATAGGAACACCCCTCTCATGGTTTGTTTATTAGGATCCCCATTAGTCATCATCAACGTGTTGACTATTCTTCCTGGGGTCCCCAGGGTGCATTGGAACACCCCTCTCAGGGTGGATACTAAGGCTGGAGTTACACCTAGGGTGTTTTCGTTTCGTTTTTCAGATGAGTTTCGCTTTTCCAGGTCAAAACGTAGTGGCAGCCCAGTTAGACATTAATTTTGCCTCCTGAGCACAGTGATGTCGTACAATGCCAAAGCAGTAGGTGGCGAACATGAAGGCAATTTTCAACCAATCATAACTTGAATGTGCCAATACACTTCCTGCAAAGAAATGTCAACAAGCCGCCATCTTTAAATGCCTATTTAGCCAATGCAGCACTTATTTTTCAGCAAAGTGTAATAATAGTGCAATAAACAAAACGGATACATTCACTGTGTGTTCTGCCTCTCATTTGTTGATGAGACAAAACTAACATCAACACAAGTGACCACCAAGAGCGGATAGTTTAGTCTAAAAAAAAGATTGCCGTTGTTAGCTACATGCTAACGTGAATGGAATATGCCAGTATAACAGTATAGCATTGTGGCTAGCAGCTAACGTTAGCTCACGTTAGCCAGCCAGCACCAACTGATGATATCGGGAGCTATCAGTAGCTAGATAACATTAGAGACAACGCCTCGTGTATTAAACAAAAGTGAATAGATGACTGGGCCATTTTGTTTAATGCTTGTTAAGATTGAAAGATGAGCTAACAGGGTCTGATAGCTAACGTTAACTCACATTAGCCAGCTACTCATGCAATCGTTAATGCTAGCAGATGAATGGATGTAAACTTTATTTAACATATTGCAGAATGGGTACAATACGGCTCAATACAAACAATTGTTAAGGGAATGCAGACTGTTGTAGCTTGGACTGGGGTCCTTATAACAATAACTTGACAACACATGGTAGCTGCAGCTATTTGGGACAGCTCTGTTGTCACCGGACGTTGGTGAGGGCACGCAGATGGCGGTATCTACTGCGCGTTGAGCAAAAACGGCTACGCGCCGATTACACGACATGTTGTCGGCGAGTTTTGGCGAGTATCCAAAACGAAAACACCTTTTCAGCGTTCCCGCTAGGGCAACACGTTTTCCTGCCAAAACGGCATTTCTGTGTAACAGGGACAGCAAACGTATTCATTCAGCAACAAAACGAAAACAAAAATGCCCAGTGTAACCTACCCTTCTCAGGGTCGTGTAGTAGGAACATCTCTCAGGGTGGTGTGGTAGGAACATCTCAGGGTCGTGTAGTAGGAACATCTCTCAGGGTGGTGTGGTAGGAACATCTCTCAGGGTGGTGTGGTAGGAACATCTCTCAGGCTGGTGTGGTAGGAACATCTCTCAGGCTGGTGTGGTAGGAACATCTCTCAGGGTGGTGTGGTAGGAACATCTCTCATGGTGGTGTGGTAGGAACATCTCTTAGGGTCGTGTGGTAGGAACATCTCAGGGTGGTGTGGTAGGAACATCTCAGGGTGGTGTGGTAGGAACATCTCTCAGGGTGGTGTGGTAGGAACATCTCTCAGGGTGGTGTGGTAGGAACATCTCAGGGTCGTGTAGTAGGAACATCTCTCAGGGTGGTGTGGTAGGAACATCTCTCAGGGTGGTGTGGTAGGAACATCTCTCATGGTGGTGTGGTAGGAACATCTCTCAGGCTGGTGTGGTAGGAACATCTCTCAGGGTGGTGTGGTAGGAACATCTCTCATGGTGGTGTGGTAGGAACATCTCATGGTGGTGTGTTAGGAACATCTCTCAGGGTGGTGTGGTAGGAACATCTCTCAGGGTGGTGTGGTAGGAACATCTCTCAGGGTGGTGTGGTAGGAACATCTCTCAGGGTGGTGTGGTAGGAACATCTCTCAGGGTGGTGTGGTAGGAACATCTCTCAGGGTGGTGTGTTAGGAACATCTCTCAGGGTGGTGTGGTAGGAACATCTCATGGTGGTGTGGTAGGAACATCTCTCAGGGTGGTGTGTTAGGAACATCTCTCAGGGTGGTGTGGTAGGAACATCTCATGGTGGTGTGGTAGGAACATCTCTCAGGGTGGTGTGGTAGGAACATCTCTCAGGGTGGTGTGGTAGGAACATCTCTCAGGGTGGTGTGGTAGGAATGTGTGAATGTCTGACTTATGTTCTGAGATTTGTTGTTTGAGTGCCGTCTTTGTTTGTCCAACATATGTTTGTCCACAGGGGCATGTAAGCATTAACATTACTGATGTTGTGTTGCAATTCATGAATTGTTTGACAGGAAACTTGTTGCCAGTGTGTGGAGGGGTGGGAAAAACTCAACATTAGTGGTATTGTTACGACTGCATTTTCCACATCTAAAGTTTCCTTATAAGTGAAGCCAAGTGTGACTAGGTTTGGTGAGTGTAGAAGTATGTATAAGGTTGTCTCGGAGAGGGGGACATCTGGTGATCTCATGTAGCAGCCCGATCTCGCTTAAAATATGTAAATAAAGTACACCACACGAAAAAGGTACATATTGTACATCATGTTATAGCCATTAGTAATATATTGATGTATTCACGGAAATGTACAATTTGTACATATTACAAATTTGTAATATATTGACATATTGTGATATATGTAAACGTAATGTAAACTTAATGTTTTCAGAAAACATTTGAGTTGCCCTGCTGGGAAACAGCACGCGCCAGCAGAGGGCAGGGCAGTCCGTCTTTCCCTCTCTGTCAGAGCTCAGCAGAGCCACGCACGTGTTCCTGTGGGTCTTCCATCTCGCGTGCGTGTTAATCTGCACGACAAATAAAGACTTATTCTTCTATAGAATGCGGTTATGGACCGGTGGCAGTCCGTTTATTAACACTTTCAGTGCCCACCACATGATAACACGTGTTATCAGCCCGACGCCTGAATGCCCACCACGACAATTAGCGTGTTATTTAATTCATATTTCATCAACCGAGTCTCCCGTTGGTATGCAGCCCCTGTAGGAGCTCAGATGTGAAAAAACCGGCCCCTATCGTCTCCCAGATGGTAATGCACCCTTTTGGAATGGACTCAATGAAAATGGATGAGAAAAGAAAAATCCGGAATCCACATTTTACTTCAGGCATGTAACCCGAGCCCATCGGATTCATTGTGGAGCATCAGAACAGCGTGGAATGCGTGTAGCATTGGATCAATAAAAGCTATCGATTTTTGGAATGGCGATCAGGAATTGGAATGATCTTTTTGGAGAACATCTGATCTGAGGTAAGGAATCTATTTTACAAGTCTTGGGATAATCAGAGTTGTATTCGCTGAGATCTCAGCGTTCGCCCTGTGTGTGTGTGTGGGCGATGGCTTTGAGGAAATCAGAGAATCGATTTTTCAGACCGCCTATATAGCGTGCATACGTACACATATTAGGGCTGTCTTAAATACTTCGAAGCTTCGAAGCTTCGTTCGATGGCACAAGCTTCGAACATTAAAAAAAAATCGAAGTAAAAAAAAATAGAATAATAATTAAAAAAGAAAAATCAAATTTTTATTTTTTTTAAACTTCGGTGTGTGTGTGCATGGGGCCATTGGGTGGGGCCGGGGGACAAATACACTGGAGGAAAGGAACCCAGCTCAGCACTGCCCAAATTATATCATCACTATTGCCTGTTTGAAGGATATCATCCTCAAACACATATACACCACCTACACGCCTATTCTCAGTCCTTGCCCCACAATGGTGGATTGAACTACCCACCCCAGTTAGGACAGCCGAATCCCGTCCAATCTTTCGCCGTCGACTAAAGACGCACTTCTTCAACCATTATCTGAAATAAAATAAAATAAAAAAAATCTAACCCTAACTAACCTTACTGTCATGCACTTGTCCTAATAAACTAACCTACACTGTAACACGCAACACTTTGATGAATATTGTTACTCAGCTGATAGAGTTGTATCCTTCCTGATGACCTGTCGTACAGAACTTGTAAGTCTCTTTGGATAAAAGCGTCAGCTAAATGACTAAATGTAAATGTGAATGTAAATGCCTTGTAGAATTCCACACATAAGAAAGAAAGATACTGGGATGAATAAACAAAATAGGAAATAAAATGTAGAAATGCATGCAATACATAAAAAAATATGAATCTCCATATATGAAATAGAACATTTAGATAAGGTGCTACTGAGATGTTTTGGTGAGTTCTTTGTTTTTTTGTGGAAGTAGCCCTTCTTAAAATGCATGAACATTCACTGATAATTGGTCTGTAGTGGAGTCTACAAGGTCTACATTGCCGGACCATGTAGAATCCGGACCTTGTAGACTGACATAATTCTGTGCATAGTTTAGTCTACACAGGCCATATTTCAAATAATCAATCTTACTTCATTCATCTTAAACATTCTTGATTTGGGGGATTGGTAGTTTCCATGAAATCTGAAGTTGTTCAAACGACAACAGCGATCCACCTTGAATTAAATCACACAGCCGTGTTGGCTGCGTCACCGTCACGAAAGGGGCTACTTAATTCATTAATCCAATCCACTTTATTTATAGAGCACATTTAAAAACAACAAAGTTTACCAAAGTGCTGTACAAGTCCCACAACATAAGATAAAAAAAATTAAATTATAATTTTTTTTTAATTCGAAGCTTCGAATTAAAATCGAAGCTCGGCCCCGAAGCTTCGATTGCCAAAAAAAATTCGAAGGTCAGCCCTAACACATATACTATCGATAATCTAGCGTTTATTTGAAAACGATTAATAAATAGGCCGAAAAATGAACGTTCTAGAATATTCCAGTAAAGGGCGATTATCATGGAATATTTATATTTTCCTTGAAAACGAAGGCTTTTCAAAATGCTATAAAACGAAAATGAACCGATAAAAAAACGATCCGCTCCGACAATGTTGACTTGAAAATGAGTCATTGATAAGCGACGGGCAGATTAGACACAGCCATAATTTAAAACATAGATTAGGCGTTAACGCTAACATTGAAGTGGACGGTGGGCATTCAAGCACTAAATCGTGCGCCCCCTGCTGGCACTGAAAGTGTTAAGATCGAATGGATGGACCATGGGTCCACTAACTTCCAGACATTGGATGATTGAGGAATCGGGGAAACGGAGCGTTTTTCTAACGTTTTGAAATGGATTCGTGCATGAGTGGACTCGGGGACATGTTGTTTGGGTAAGTAATTTATGTTATGTTGCTGGGATATAAGATATTCATATAAGATATGAATGCTGGGAGTGTATGTTTGGTAAACCGTTCCAGTTCGACTGTGCGTATTGGCTTTGCGATTCACTACATGGGTTTAACGGCTTAAGCTGGGTTTTGATTATCACTTAATCAATCCAGAATAAATTTTTTGTGTCTGTATGTGTAGTTGTGTACTACTGTCGTGAGTTTGTGACTCGCATTGCTCTAATTTCAGCCTCCGTTATACGTTATTTGTTCCGTATGACTCGTTTTATATCTGTCTCGAATGTGCGCACTGTTTTTATTTTTTAACTTTGGCAATACAGGTTGCTAAGGAATTTAGGTTTGAGGTTGAAAGTGCACTTTAGGTTGAAAGAACGGCCCTAATGTCAACGTGTTTCAATATAAGCGTTATGTATGGTGATGATGAGTATATTGTTAACTTAGCCCCCCCCCCCGCTGATGAAAATGAAAGTCATACCATCTAGGGCTGGGCGATATGACGATATTATATAAATATCGGGTACAGTTCATTAACGATACACTTTTTAAACGTATCGTGGATATTGTGATGTTTTGCCCAAGAGGCTTGTGTTGCGTCAATCTGGTCCACACGTTGACACTTTTGAACAGCGCCGCCCCACACACACACACTACTGCATCAAAAGTTACTACTTATGATAACAAAGGCATTCGTTTTGTGGCATTGACGTTATATAGTTACACTTTCAATAACATCAGCGTATTTACATAGCAACGACCGAGGTCGACCTAGATATAGCAAGCATTAGCCGTTCATATCTCAGCCCGTGCTGACTCCGTTGTGCCCATTCTGCGGTCTGTTAATAACGTTTTCAATCAGACAGATGTATGGAAAGGCTTTTATTATAACATCCGTTGCAGTAAAATCATTATGCCTCCAGTCGTTTAGTCATTCTGCAGAGCTAAAAGCTAAACGTCGGCCGCGGCGAGCTACCGCTGCCATTGTTGTTTTCATTGAGCTCTCCAATGGCGGAAGTAAAAAATGAATACGCGCTTGCCGATTGGTGCTAAGAACAGCAGGGCTGGTGCAAGCGATGTGACGTAATTGGCAGACGCGACTGTCAATCAAAATGATTCTGTTTGCCGACTGAATGAATATAAACGTTATTAACAGATTGCAGCATAGGTACAATACAGTACAGCTCAATACAACAGTCAACAGTGGACTGGAGGATGCAGACCAGAGAAAGACTTTCGTCTTGTTTACATCAGGGTCCCCCATTTTCAATTCATCATATTTCATATCTAAATCATATAATATCTCATTGCTAAATATATGCAATATATAATCTAATAATCCAATAATCTAAATCTAATATATAATATAAAAATGCTAAATGCATGGGTATTTTATTTTGTCTTTAATGTTAGCTTGCAAACTCAAATACTGTCTTGGTAAGCCTCATAATGAATTGTTTGGGGAAAAAAGGAAAAACATCGTGATGCGTATCGTGTATCGCCGAAAGGTCAGAAAATATCGTGATATCATATTTAGGCCATATCGCCCAGCCCTAATACCATCATAATACCCATACCGGGGTATTATGTCAGCAAGGTATGACGTATGAAAAAAATTATACCGCCCAAGCCTAAGCTAAACCTATATTTTATATTATAGCTATGGGTCTAATAACGCCGTCTATTGTCAGTGAGTTGCTTCTGGTCAACGTGCAAAAAACAGATTCTTTTTTCATCCATACATTTCCGTTTTATACCGTTTTGAATATGAATATAGTTTGGGTGCTTCTGAGTAATTCCAGGAAAAAGACGCGAAAATTGCTTCACTGGCCTGAAATTAGGGCTGACCTTCGATTTTTTTTTGGCAATCGAAGCTTCGGGGCCGAGCTTCGATTTTAATTCGAAGCTTCGAATTAAAAAAAAATTATATTTCTTTTCTTTTAATATTTTCTTTTTATTTTTTTAATTTTTATCTTATGTTGTGGGACTTGTACAGCACTTTGGTAAACTTTGTTGTTTTTAAATGTGCTCTATAAATAAAGTGGATTGGATTAATGAATTAAGTAGCTCCTTTCGTGACTGTGACGCAGCCAACACGGCTGTGTGATTTAATTCAAGGTGGATCGCTGTTGTCGTTTGAACAACTTCAGATTTCATGGGAACTACCAATCCCCCAAATCAAGAATGTTTAAGATGAATGAAGTAAGATTTTGATTATTTGAAATATGGCCTGTGTAGACTAAACTATGCACAGAATTATGTCAGTCTACAAGGTCCGGATTCTACATGGTCCGGCAATGTAGACCTTGTAGACTCCACTACAGACCAATTATCAGTGAATGTTCATGCATTTTTAAGAAGGGCTACTTCCACAAAAAAACAAAGAACTCACCAAAACATCTCAGTAGCACCTTATCTAAATGTTCTATTTCATATATGGAGATTCATATTTATTTATGTATTGCATGCATTTCTACATTTTATTTCCTATTTTGTTTATTCATCCCAGTATCTTTCTTTCTTATTTGTGGAATTCTACAAGGCATTTACATTCACATTTACATTTAGTCATTTAGCTGACGCTTTTATCCAAAGCGACTTACGACAGGTCATCAGGAAGGATACAACTATATCAGCTGAGTAACAATATTCATCAAAGTGTTGCGTGTTACAGTGTAGGTTAGTTTATTAGGACAAGTGCATGACAGTAAGGTTAGTTAGGGTTAGATTTTTTTTATTTTATTTTTTTAATTTTATTTCAGATAATGGTTGAAGTGCGTCTTTAGTCGACGGCGAAAGATTGGACGGGATTTGGCTGTCCTAACTGGGGTGGGTAGTTCATTCCACCATTGTGGGGCAAGGACTGAGAATAGGCGTGTAGGTGGTGTATATGTGTTTGAGGATGATATCCTTCAAACAGGCAATAGTGATGATATAATTTGGGCAGTGCTGAGCTGGGTTACTTTCCTCCAGTGTATTTGTCCCCCGGCTCCACCCAAATGGCCCCATGCACACACACACACACAAAAATTTTTTTGAAAAAAAAATGTACCGTAAATCCTCTAATAGTAACCCCGGCTTGTATTTGTTTCAACTGTAGCGGATACCAGGCTTGTATTAGGTGGAGGCATGTATAAGAGAGAGGCCTATATTTCTAATTTTCAAACCGATCATAATGAATAAATCAACATTTTGTGTCAGTTTGAACCCGGTTAATTTATTGAAACCAAGTACTGTATGAAATACGGTAGTAAACAGTGCAATTACAGGTGGTCAAAAAAAGTTGAATAAAGTAAAATAGTGCAATCACAATACTGGTATAATAATAATAATAATAATAATAATGATAATAATAATAATAATAATAATAATAATAACTTCGTTTTATACAATTCTGAGGTAGGCTTACTCTCTTGGTAAACATTAACACCATACCTTTATATGGTATTTACTGCACAGCCAGGCCAGCATATAACAACAATAACAAAATATATTGCCTATGGTAAATCCGTTGAGGGAAATACCGTAATTCCTCTAATATACATGAAACCCGGCTTGTATTAGGAGGCCGGCTTATAATTGCATAGCTCAACAGCGCACCCGGTCATTAATGGAGACCCGGTTTTTAATTGAATACCGGTTACTATTAGAGGAATTATGGTATATATATATATATTCGAAGCTTGTGCCATCGAACGAAGCTTCGAAGTATTTAAGACAGCCCTACCTGAAATACCCAGGTACTTATAGCCAAAGCAATCATTTAGACCAGTGGTTCTCAACTGGTCTGCCCTCGGCACCCAACATTTTCCTTAGTCATTAAGTTGCGACCCAAATTTTTTAACCACTATGATTTATTTCAAATATATATATATATATTTTTTGCAGTAATACACAATCTTTCATGCACTGTTAAAAACATGAATTAAACACAAAAGTGCAACAAAAGTGCAACTAGGGCTAAAAACCCAATTAAATTAAATAATAATAATAAATAATCTATGCTTCTTAGCAGACTTCTTAGCTTAACATAACAGACCTACAGTAGTTTGGGGGAACTAATGGGAAAACTGGGGTTGCAACAAAAGTGCAACTAGGGATATAAAATAATAATAATAAATAATATACCGTAATTCCTCTAATAGTAACCGGTATTCAATTAAAAACCGGGTCTCCATTAATGACCGGGTGCGCTGTTGAGCTAAGCAATTATAAGCCGGCCTCCTAATACAAGCCGGGTTTCATGTATATTAGAGGAATTACGGTATTTCCCTCAAAGGATTTACCATAGGCAATATATTTTGTTATTGTTGTTATATGCTGGCCTGGCTGTGCAGTAAATACCATATAATGGTATGGTGTTAATGTTTACCAAGAGAGTAAGCCTACCTCAGAATTGTATAAAACGAAGTTATTATTATTATTATACCAGTATTGTGATTGCACTATTTTACTTTATTTAACTTTTTTTTGACCACCTGTAATTGCACTGTTTACTACCGTATTTCATACAGTACTTGGTTTCAATAAATGAACCGGGTTCAAACTGACACAAAATGTTGATTTATTCATTATGATCGGTTTGAAAATTAGAAATATAGGCCTCTCTCTTATACATGCCTCCTCCTAATACAAGCCTGGTATCCGCTACAGTTGAAACAAATACAAGCCGGGGTTACTATTAGAGGATTTACGGTATGCTTCTTAGCAGACTTCTTCAGGGAACTAATGGGATAACTGGGGATGTTGTTTGCTCCTGACAAGAGTCTCAAAGTCTGGGGTGATGGTAGACAAAGCAACTCTGAGGTCATGCTCAATGTCCAATCTGTTTCTCTGCTTTGTCTTCAGCTGGACCAGAGCTGAGAAGCCACTTTCACAAAGACAGGTAGTGCAAAAAAAGTATCATCAAAGTATCATAAAAAAAAATTACACAAACATACGCGACCCACTCAAAATGGCCCCGCGACCCACCAGTTGAGAAACACTGATTTAGACCATCTCCATCTCGCGCTGCTCTGGAGTCTGTCCAGATTTTTCTGTCATAACAAATAGTAGGACAACAGATTTAAGTCTTGGGAACACATTCACACTATACAATAATTGAGTTACCGGTCTTGTAGTCTGTCTTCAGCCTCAGGGAGCACACAATAACCCCTTTCACAAACACACTGGACACTGAACTTAACTGCACATTCATCGGAGGGGCTGTATGTGCGAACGCAAATATTCAAATTATTCAGTGCAGAGTTTACCGTCTTATTCCTAAGTGCATAATAACCAACTGAGCCTGTCTTATAATACAGCTGATCAGTTTGCAGAATTCACACCGCGAGCGAGAGGGGTCGTGTTGATTAACATAGACTAACCATGTTCCGTACACAACGTTGTTGCATACAAATGGCCTTTTTCCGCTGATGGTTAAATGAAAACGTATGGGTCGTGGATCAAATTTATATCTGTGTTTATTCTCTTCAATTTCATTCCTGACCAATGACGAGACACACAAGGAATTTGTGAGGTGCACCCAATATGTTACAAAAAGTATGGAGGCGCGCACTTAGACTGCAACAAAGTCTGCCATTCATATTAAAAGACTGCTTCTCACATGTTTTAGCCTGTATGAAACAATTAAGTGGTCATAATTTGTTAAATAGGTCAGCTTTTGCTCAATAATGCTTTGGAATGGGATATTTAAAAGAATATCAAGTCGAGATGAAATGCTGGCCAATTTTCTCAGGTGTCTGATTGAGGATGAGAGATATGCAACGCTGTTTGCTCAACATCTAAAAACCTTTAACATAAATGAACAGTTCAGGAGTAATATAAACATTTTAGATCGATTGTTATTCCAATTCCACAGCATAAAATCTTGTTTTCTGCACTGTATGGAACACCGTTAGTCACATATCTAATGCTGTACGGAATACATTTGACGCTTATTTAGAACCTTTACCTGAATAAAAAAAAAATGGGTGCTCATTTGCAACGATGTTGAGTTATATGCCAGTTAAATATATATTTTAAATGATGATCCCACGTACTAGGGTTGCAAATTGTAAGCATGTTCCTTACTTGATCATTGATAACGTTAACGATCAATTAATCGATCAATTGTAAAAATAAAAACACATTTACCAAACCATAACAAATGTAATTGTTTCCTCAATCAAACGTTTTATTTCCGCAGCAGCGACATATTGCATTCTCGCAATATTGCATGGCATATAAAACATAGAAATGTAGAGGCCGTTTTCGATAAATGCTCAGACTGACTTGGGTTATTGTTTCTAAATCAACGCTTCTCTTAGCCTGCTTAATTTTGCAAGTTGCTGTCGCTCGTTTTTTTTTCCTTATTTTCCAGACACAGAGGTAGTGTCTTCCTCGTTATAGTGTGCCCTCTATCTGTTCATTGTAACATGCTTTGAAAATACACCATTCTACTGACAGCTACAATGTAATAAGAGACCGACAACGTTGTTGGGAGGGGGGGGTTTGGACATTTACCGGGGCCAGTTTCGAATTGCAGCCTCCCGTAGGTGCTCTTTGAGAGCAGTTTTGAAGGTGGGTAGGGATTCACATTATTTTACAGATGTGGGTAGGGCGTTCCACATTGTTGTGGCATAATTGTTAAATGTGTTTAGTCCCTTGTTTGAGCCGAATCTGGGTTGAACATGATTTGTGGAACTCCCTCTGGTGTCGTGGTATTCACTGACCTTTGGGAAGTATTTCGACATGTACATGGGTATCTTAGTGGTGTAGTGTATCCAGGCCCATTGTAGACCAGGCCCATTGCAAGTTGCTGTACTCTGTCATCTACTCTAAGCCATCCTAGGTTGTCAAAATGGGTAGGGGTGAGGTGGGTTTTAGGAGTAAGCAGTAGTCTGACCAGTTTGTTTTGTGATGTTTGTAATCTTGTTTTTAGTGCCTTTGGGGTTCTTTGGTACCATGAAGTGCAAGCATAGTCATAGTACCCTTGAATGAGTGCTCCTGTTAGTCTTCAGGGTATTCTTGTTTACCAGAGAGAGGAGATCCGGTACAAGAATCTTGTTTGTTGGTTGACTTTTTTTTTATTACATTGGTTGCCATTTTGTCACAGGAAAGATTTGCCTCTAGGTATGTAATTTAATCTTTCCTTGTGACAATATTGTCACCCACTGTAACAGAGAAGCCGTTGGCCTTGCTGAGTTTGTTATTTGATCCAAATGAATGGACTGTTTTACCCAAGTGTAATGAAAGTTTGTAATCAGCGAGGTGCAGATTCTGCCGAGTTCAGAGCTGAGGGCTTTTTCAACCTGCAACCTGTTCCTGTCAGAGACCAGCAGGGCTGAGTCGTCCGCGAACAGGAACAAGTTGCAGTCACAAGATGACATGTCATTTGCATAAATTAGGAACAGTAACGGTCCTAGTATGCTTCCTTGCCTAAGAACAAGGAATAAAATAAGCCTAAAGTGGTCCGCACACGCCGGGCGATATTTGCTAGGCGACCGATTTTTTAAGCGAGGCGACCGACATAATTCTATCGCTTCCATTGTTATGAATGAGAGAACCCACACGGCAGGAGATTTTGAAGCGACAATCGCACAGCAATTTCTGTCGCCTGGCAAAAAATCGCCTCGATCCTATTTTTTGAGGCGACGGCAGGCGACACAGCAAGGACAATGAGGAAATTAACATGATTTATACTGGTGTATCATTCATTGATCAATAACCTACATATTATTACCATGCTACTTATGTTTATTATTAACAGGAACAATTTAAATAAATAACGTTAGTTGGAGAACTTAAGGTTTAGTGGCCGCTTGTCATTAACTAATAAATTGAAAATGTGCCACGATGGACCTACACTACTTAGATGTTTTTATACTCGGGTAACAAAAGAAGTTGTGGATGTTGACAGAGTTTAATGTCCAGGCTGCAACTGATGTTTTGTAAGGTTTATTGTCCAAAGAAAATTATGGTTGAGAACAGACAGTTTGCGTCTTCCGTGAAAAAACATTCTCTCTCAGCATAACAATACTTGTCCAATCGGTGCCTAGTGAACGTATTGTAGCGATCAGTCGTGCAGTAATGTTAGGAAGAATGAGGAGAGGTTGTATTCGTATATGGTGGTTTAATTCCAGCTCAATATGGGTTTTACATGGGTTTTACTTCCCTCGTAATGCACAACACAGCTACCTGCTAATATGCTCGCTTCACGACAACCTAACGTCCGGTCCGTCCTCCCAAATCTCCCGGTGGGAAACCACACCCCCAGCTAAACGGAGCTTATTATACCTGTGAACGGTCGGGTCTGGTGTGGGGTGCTAAGCGATTGTTGTTGAGCGACAGACGATCGCATCGCCAGTTGCCCGCCGTGTGCATTGGACTTAAGAATAACATAATAATAATAAACTACGGTCCGGGATTCACATTTCCTCTGTTATGTATGTACAATCTAATATAAAATATACAGTAAAAAATACAGAGATCTACATTAACTCATTGAGCGCCACGCTGTTTTTCCATCTTTAATCCCTGGCGCCAGTGTTATTGACCATTTTTGCAATGTTTGCGGACCCATCGTGTGTTCTGTATTATAGCTATGGAGACGATACACACTATTTATAGTCCAACATTGACAAACCAGTTTGTTTCTACATACTTTCGTTTGTGCACTATTCCACGCTAAACATCGCCCCGTTTTGAAATAATCCAGTCTCATTTTCTAGATAGTGAGATATGACGTCTTATATGCATATGCACAAATCGTTCGGGTTGCTCGCCTGAAACCTATATTATTTCCTAATCAAATGTATATACCATATATAGATGTTTCTTCACAAAATCATCAATGGGGGGGGGTGTTTTTTTACGAAGTTGCGATCGTTACCGAAAGCATGTTTTAGGTCCGGTAAAATACGACGCTGTGATCAATACAAAAGCATGTTTTAGGTTCGGTAACATAGACCTAGAATAGACCTTACCTTAGTCAGAAGGTACTCCAAAATGAATAATCCCATCGCGATCGCAATTACTTGTGTGCATTGGGCACGGCTATCATACGGGAAACAATGGGTTTCAGGCGATCAAATCTCCGCCAGATTGCTGTGTTCTGATTCACTTTGAGGGGGAGGGGTTCCTGCAGCCAGAGGCACAGAGAGAGAGAGAGGGACCTTATAGACCCAGTTCAAAAGGTAGGTGATACTGCCACCTGGCGGGATTCGATCGTCATTGCCGTTTTAATGTAGGCAGCGGTGCCAGGGAGACACAGGCAGGTCCGCGCGAGTGTTTAGAATGGGGAAATCAGAAAAAAGAGAAAAGGATCTAAAAACGAGAACTTGTTTTTGGCGCTGAACGGTTGGATTTGAAACACGAGAATTCAAGTTTTTGCCACAGAAAGAGTTAAGTGTACAGTAAGTGTAATATTGACACTGTTGTTTTAAATGTAAAAGTCAGGAAGATGGTACTGTCACTCTGTGCTCAGTGATGCAGTGAGGCACATAGATGCATTGTAAAGTCTGATGGCTGTTGGAATGAAGGACTTCCTGTGCCGTTTAGTGCTACATTTTGGGAGTGTTAGTCTAGCACTGAACATGCTCCTCCTGTCAGCCAAGTCTGTGTATAGTGGGTGGGAGGGGTTTTCCCTGATGGCATGGAGCTTAGCAAGGCTCCTCCTCTCCGCCACCCTCGCTAGAGAGTCCAGCTCCACCCCTACCATGTTACTGGCCTTCCTCACCAGCTTATCCAGCCTGTTTGCGTCCCCCGCTCTCAGTCCGCTGCCCCGTACAAGAAGGCGCCCGCCACCACCGACTCGTAGAACATCCTTGTACAGACATTGAAGGATCTCAGCTTTCTGAGAAAGTAGAGTCTGCTCTCTTCATTGGCACCTTGTATAATAATCAAACTAATACGTTTTATAAGTTCAAGTTCAAGTTTCTTTATTAGTTGTCATACAGAATTACAGAATACTTTTATACAAAATGCTTCTTTCTGTTACGCTCCAGAGACTGTGCTAGACAAAAATAGATAAGTATAAAATAAGTATAGCAAGTATAAAATAGAAGTCAAGTACGTAGACACAAGTGTTCAGTATGTACATATATACAATGTTCAATGCAGAGTAGAAGTAACTGAGTTACCATACAATATACTATACAATATAATAATATACAATATACTATACAGTGCAAAGCAGAAATGGGATGAGGTACAATTTTTGGTACAATTTACAGTAAGGTGTAATGAGGTATGGGTTGTAGTGCAAATTCTTTACCAATAAATATAAAGTGTGTTTAGGTGTTCTAAAGTGGGTAAAGTGGGTGCTGCAGTGAGTTGTTTGTTTAAAGTGAGTGTGTGCGTGTGGATTTGTGTGCTGTGTGCATTTGATGGTTGTTACATAGTGTTATTGTTTGTTGAGCATCCTGATGGCCTGGGGATAGAAGCTTCTTCTGAGTCTCTCTGTGCTTGCCATGAGACTCCGGTATCGCTTGCCTGACCGCAGCAGTTCAAAGAGGCAGTTGTTTGGGTGGCTGGAGTCTTTGATAATTCTCTTAGCCTTACCCATGCACCGCTTGTTGTAAATGTCCTGGAGAGTGGGAAGCCCCCCTCCAATTGTGCGTTCGGCTGAACGGGCCACTCTCTGTATTCTGCTACGGTCTTGTGCGGTGCTATTCCCAAACCAGGAGGTGATATTGCCAGTCAGGATGCTCTCTATTGTACATGAGTAGAAGTTCTTAAGGATCTTCTGACTGACTTGGAACTTCCTTAGGCGCCAAGGCATTGCCGTGCCTTCTTCACAACACTGTCAATTAGGGATTCCCCGATCACTTTTTTTGCCACCGATACCGATCACCGATCGTCGTGAGCCATATCGGCCGATACCGATCCGATACCGATTGTTTTTGATTAAAAAGAAATTAAAAATTATTTTATATTTTTTTTTTTTTTTTTTATATAAAATATATATATTATATAATTAGACTTGTACTTGTATTATCTGCGAGACATCGCCACCACGCAACAAGTCAAAATGCTCGCTATCTGCAAACGGCTCCACTGTCTGTGTACTCTAGTAGCCTCCAGCTCCAAAAAGGATTCTCCGGCGCTGCAGCTGGACCCTATTGGTAACGTTACGGTTCTTTGGTCATTTCACATTCAGCAAGCCCTCAGTCCAATACGCATTGAATCAATGTTATAAGACATTGATATCAAGAGCTATCTGTAGCTACTGCCAGCCTGCTAGATGACGTTAAGACAGAACTTTAGTTCAATGGGACATTTCGTTTCGAGAACTAACGTCAGCTAACGCAAGCTAACGGAGGTATGAACATGGACTACTAGACTTTCTGGATCATTTGTTGATATCAGGAGCTATCAGTAGCTAGCCGGCTAAATACCGTTAGACAATGCCTACTAAACGTGAATAGTTGACTGGGTAATTTTGTTTAAACAGTAACGATAGCTAGATAGCTAACGTTAGCTCAGGTCGAATGCACTACAGACTCGAGCAGGGGAGCCTCCTCTCAGGCTATGGTTAGACTAGTGTATTCCTGGCGTTTTTTTATACGTTTTTGACGACGTTTCATGTCCTATCTACACAGAAATGCGTTTTTTGGCGTTTTTTTGTGGATACGGCTGAAACGCAAAATTGTGTTTGCGTTTGGAGATACGCAAAAAAAACGCCAGGAATACAGCGTGTAGTCAGCACGGAGCAGTTGTTGCGAAAACGCCCATGCGCAGTAGATACCATCTGCGTGCCCTTCCTGTGTACAGTGTGTGTGTTTGGGACAGAGCTCCGTGTCCCAAATAGCTTCAGCTACCATGTGTTGTCAAGTTATTGTTATAAGGACCCCAGTCCAAGCTACAACAGTCTGCATTCCCTTAACAATTGTTTGTATTGAGCCGTATTGTATTGTACCCATATGCAATATGTTAAATAAAGTTTACATCCATTCATTCTGCTAGCATTACCGATTGCATGAGCAGCTGGCTAACGTGAGCTATCAGGATTCAGACCCTGTTAGCTCAGAGTTCCTCTTTCAACTTAAGAAGCATTAAACAAAATGGCCCAGTCATCTATTCACCTTTGTTTAATACACACAGCGTTGTCTCTAATGTTATCTAACTACTGATAGCTCGCGATATCATCAGTTTTGATGCTGGCTAAGTAGCGTGAGCTAACGTTAGCTTCTAGCCACAATGCTATATTGTTATAATGGCATACTCCATTGACGTTAGCATGCAGCTAACAATGCTACAATGCTACCGATCGTTTTTTAGCCTAAACTATCCGCTCTTGGCGGTCACTTGTGTTGATGTTAGTTTTGTTTCATCAACAAATGACAGGCAGAACACACAGTGAATGTATCCGTTTTGTTTATTGCACTTTTATTAGGCTTTGCTGAAAAATTATTGCTGCATTGAGTAAAGCAAGATGGTGGCGCGGCATAGGCGCCTGCCTTATTGACATTTTCTTTGCTGGAGCTTCCACCAGGAAGTGTATTGGCACATTCGTTCTGATTGGTTGAAATTGCCTTCATGTTTGCCACCTACTGCCACCTACTGCTTTGGCAGTGTACTACATCAGTGTGCTCTGGTGACAAAAACGAAAAAAAAACGAAAGTGTGACTCGAGGCGCATGACGTCGCGGCGATACGCGGCGATGCGTATAAGAAAACAATACGAAGATGATACGAAAGGTGTAACCTCAGCCTCAGTCCTCAGTGTTTACAAACTCTACACAGGGGTGGGCGGGGCTAGGGAGGAGGAGCAGCGGCAGTTTGCAGGTCCTGTGTGTCTGAGACAGACAGCGAGTGAGACCTTCGCTTGATCGGTTTCCGCGATCGGCGAATATGACTCATTATCGGAATTCACAGATTGCATATTTATACTGAGTATCGGCCGATAACGATCGGTGGCCAATCGATCGGGGCATCCCTACTGTCAATGTGTGTGGTCCATGTCAAGTGGACTCCGAGGTACTTAAAACTGTTCACTCTCTCAACCGGTGCCCCGTCGATGCTGAGGGGGCTGTAGTCCCTGACCCCCGACCTCCTAAAGTCCACAATCATCTCTTTTGTTTTGCTGACGTTCAGGGAGAGGCTGTTCTCTTGACACCATCCCGCTAGAACCTTGACCTCCTCCAGGTAGGCCCTCTCGTCGTTTGCAGAGATCAGGCCCACCACTACTGTGTCGTCAGCAAATTTGATGATTTTGTTGTTCCGCTGTGCCACACAGTCATGTGTGTACAGTAGTGTTGTCACGATACTGGAATTTCGACTTCGATACGATACCTTGAAAAGTAGCGATACTTCGATACCATTTTGATATCAAAAAAAAATAAATAAAAAATTAAACAAATTTAGCTTTTGTTGCTGGTCTCCTCAGCTTCTCTCTGGTACTATAAGAGAAGATAAATATAACACTTTTAAAACCCTTTGTTTATCTTTAGATCACACATTTAAAAATAACTGTTCATCTCACTTCAATCATTTTAATTGCAGATGCAGAACATGGTATTTTCTCAAGCAGACAGATGTAAACACTGTAATCTGTGTTGCATGTACCTGACAAACTGAACTGTTTGTATTACAGTTAGTAACAGTTTCGATTTTTATTTAAAGATAACGAGAGAGAGAGAGAGAGAGAGAGAGAGAGAGAGAGAGAGAGAGAGAGAGAGAGAGTGCTATTTAAACACTTCATGGAAACGGGGTAACGTTAACCTTATGTCGACTGTAGTATTGTATGACCTATGAGTAACTTGTAAAAGTGGCCAGCTAAGCTAACGGAGCTAACGGCTAGCAATAGCTAGCTCTAACGTTACAACGAATCAGCTGTTGATATTATGCGCCATCAGTAGACAACGTATCATGTATTAAACTAGAGTTAATGGTTTAATGCTTCAGTCACAGTGACGTTGAAAGAGCAGCTGTCACGAACCTCTTTCATTTCTTTATGGAGATCCTCGTTGGCACTGCTCTAACACCGCTTGCAAATAGCATTGGGGCAGCTTTAGCTTGTCCTTCGTTGTTTACTCAAACCCGAAGTACCTCCAAACAGCACTTTTGCTGTTTTCTTTATCCACAAGCACAAGTTGCGGAGCATCTTCACTCAGCTAAAATGTTTATTTACAAACTGAAGACGGCTCTGTGAGGGGGAGGGCTGGACTCGGAGCAGGCGGAGGGGCAAGCGTGCTCTGAACAGCGCGTCAACAACTTGAGGTAGAACACTCGCCAGCTGGTACCGATACTGCAGAAAGTATTGGTATTTCGGGAAATGAGTATCGAAACCATTTTAAATATTCAGTATCGATATGTATCGATACTTCGATATTTTTGACAACACTAGTGTACAGGGAGTAGAGGAGGGGACTCAGAACACAGCCCTGGGGGGCCCCTATGTTGAGAGTGATGGATGAGGAGGTGCAGTTGCCTGCTCTCACCACCTGGGGTCTGCCCGTCAGGAAGTCCAAGACCCATTGGCAGAGGTCATAGTTCAAGCCCAGGTCCCTGAGCTTGGCTATGAGTTTGGAGGGGACTATGGTATTGAATGCTGAGCTGTAGTCGATGAACAGCATTCTCACATAGTTCCCCTGCCTCTTGTCCAGGTGTGATGCTGCTGTGTGCAGCACATGGGCTATGGCGTCCTCCGTGGACCTGTTGGGGCGGTATGCAAATTGCAGGGGGTCCAGGTTGATTGGGAGGGAGGAGCAGATGTAGCCCTTTACTAGCTTCTCAAAGCACTTCATGGCTATGGAGGTGAGAGCTACAGGGCGGTAGTCGTTGAGGCAAGCAGGCTTGGATTTTTTTGGTACAGGTATAATAGTGGACTTCTTCAGACAGGTGGAGATGACAGCCTGTTCCAAGGACAGGTTAAATATGTCAGTGAATACCGGGGCCAGTTGGTCGGCACAGACTTTTAGGATGCGGCCGGGGATACCGTCTGGTCCTGCTGCCTCAGTCCAGGAAGAATAACATTGAATAACATTACTTGGGTCATATCTAGCTTTCAGCTAGTTGGGGATGGGAATCACCAGAGGCCCCACAATACAATATTATCACGTTACTAGAGTCGCAATATTGTAATATCACGATGTTGCAAGACATGATATATTGCGATTTATTACCTTTTTTTCAACTGCAAATTATGTTGTCAATGGAAAACTTTTTAAATTAAAATATATACATCTGTTTTATCTAATAACATAACATTTTCAGTCTGTTCACCTCTTTCCAATAATTTTATTGCCGTAAAATGGGCAATATATATATTTTAAATTGTATTTATTTTTTATAAATATCGATACTTGCCGTCACTGTATTTATATAATATCGGCCCACAGAATATTGCGATATTGCTGTATTGATGAACCCCCTAGTAGTACTTTTCTCCATCCATTTGCAGATTAAAATCAGGATGAATAAGAATGGTTCATTTTGAAAAGACCTGCTCTCCTTTACCCTCTTCCTCATTTATCACACTCAACCTCCTCCTCCACTCCCTCTGCAGATGAAGACGGGTCCATTTGCGGAGCACTCCAACCAGCTGTGGAACATCAGCGCGGTCCCTACCTGGTCCAAAGTCAACCAGGGCCTTATCAAAATGTACCAGGCTGAGGTACTTTCACTTCATTTATTTCAAAAGGAAGTTGAAGATTTAAAGGAAAAGTGATGATTCATTCTCCATTCAGCTGTTGATGTTGAATTCACCAGCAGTCTCCAAGACTTGTAAGCCAATCTGCCAATTTGTCCAATCACAGGGAATATGGGTGTAGTTCCGAAATTGAATGACCCTCCCTCACACAGCTGAGTGGACAGGCTCACATAGTGAGTAGCCAATCACTGAAACAGATCTTAAAGGAACACGCCAACATTATGGAAAATACACTTTCCATCTTCTCCAGAGTCAGACAATTGATTGATTGATTGAAAACTTTATTAACAGATTGCAGAATGGGTACAATACAGTACAGCTCAATACACACAATTGTTAACACATTCGGGGCCATTGGGATTAGACACTATGAGGCCAGCTTTTCATTACAACTGTTCACTGTGCGTGAGGTTGTTTGTAGAGCTAAATCTATATTTTGTATTTTATTTTTTTATTATTTTTTAAACAAACACATAAACAAACATGACAACACACGATAAGATATACAAGCATTAGTTGTCAGTGCACATCCAATGAAATCACATTTTGGTTAATTGTCTTGTATAGGATATACCCCTAATACCTGTTATCTAAAAACCTACACACATATGCTCCAGCTCGTACCCCCCCCTTCCGGACCCCCCATTGGATAATCCATCCATTTTCCCTCGCTCCTAAACAGACATTACCATTATATGCTAGCTTTTATTTTCTCCACCACTTCTCCACCTAAATCTATATTTTATATTATTGCTATGTGTCCATTGTCATTGTCAATTGACAGTATAAACCTTCCCTTCAATATTACATAAAGAAATAATTTTTTCATCAATATGTTCCCGTTTTATAGCGTCGTGAATGAACGTTATATCGGAATTGTATGGGGTAATTCCTGCAAAGCTAGTTATAGGGCGCTAAGCTAATAACGTTAAATCGATTGGCGTTTCGGCCCTACACAAGCTAGAGTTAAAAATCAAAATGCATATGATCGGTATCATGTTCCACCATGCATGCATGAAAGGGGTGGGGGAAGTCGTTTCTGATTATTGATTACTAATAACGGCATTCGTTATTGCAACAACATACGCTGACCGGGTGGTTGGCTATGAGAACAAGGCCGATCAAGCTGAAATTTACGTCAAATCGCTTTTACCTGTGGCCGGTTGGATTCCAAAAAGAATTTCCCAGTTATTTGATCGCCATCTGGTAGATCGATATGTCCATTGGCTGATGCTATATTCCTTTACTGCAGGGGTTCTCAACTTTTCTGCTGCCAAGGCACCCCTGTGTTCAATAAAATATTCCAGGGCACCCCTACATACGATAAAGACTTTTCCGGTCCTGTCTTTTTTGCTACAATGATGACAAAAGTGCTTGCTTTCAAAATGTTTATTTAAGAAACCGGGAAACACATTTGTGTGTATATGCAGGCTATATAATGCATTATTAACAGGTGTTTCAGGTCTAAATGGCTTAGTACTGTTGACATTACACTGCTTGTAGTAGTAAATCAAATAGCATATTTCTTCAAATAAAATTACAGAAAATTATCACTAAAGTGCTATCTGTTGCAGCTGCACAATTTTCCATAAAAATTGCATATTTGGATAAGTGTGACCATTTCTCAAAAACTGAAAATCATGTATTTTTTTTAAAATACAGAAAAGGATCACTAAAGTGCTATCTGTTGCAGCTGCACTGTTCTCCATAAAAATAACATATTTGGATAAGTTTGACCATTTCTCAAAAACAGAAAATCATGTATTTTTTTAAAATACAGAAAAGGATCACCAAGTTACCATTTCTCAAAAAATATAAATAAATACAGAAAATAAGCACTTGTTCACTCAGTGGACATTTCTAGCTCAATGCGAGGTCTGCTGCTGCTGGCTAATAATACGGTCAATACGTGGGGAGATCTTTGACAAGGCAACACGCATGTCATCCTCAAGGCTCAACTTGGCCCTATATTTTGTTTTCAGAGCTGTCATGGATGAAAAGCCATATGTGATATGTGGTGCTGAATGGTATCAACACCTTAACTGCTGCATCATGAGATACTTGGTACTCAGCACCACACTCAGACTAGGGATGCACGATATTGATTTTGACACCGATACCGATAACTTTATGCTCCTCAAGCCGATACCGATAACCGATATTTATTGTATTATAATATTTTTTTTAAATGTATATATACTGTAATTCCTGTAATAGTAACTCCGGCTTGTATTTGTTTCAACTGTAGCGGATACCAGGCTTGTATTAGGAGGAGGCATGTATAAGAGAGAGGCCTATATTTCTAATTTTCAAACGGATCATAATGAATAAATCAAAATTTTGTGTCAGTTTGAACCCAGTAAAATGGACTGGGTTCATTTATTGAAACCAAGCAAGTACTGTATGAAATACGGTAGTAAACAGTGCAATTACAGGTGGTCAAAAAAAGTAAAATAAAGTAAAATAGTGCAATCACAATACTGGTATAATAATAATAATAATAATAACTTCGTTTTATACAATTCTGAGGTAGGCTTACTCTCTTGGTAAACATTAACACCATACCATTATATGGTATTTACTGCACAGCCAGGCCAGCATATAACAACAATAACTCTAATATACATGAAACCCGGCTTGTATTAGGAGGCCGGCTTATAATTGCTTAGCTCAACAGCGCACCCGGTCATTAATAGAGACCCGGTTTTTAATTGAATACCGGTTACTATTAGAGGAATTACGGTATATATATATATATTTTTTTTTATCGATTTTTTGAGTATTTATAAGCTCCGACGTCATCGGTACTGCTATCGGTACTCGAGAAATTATGGAGTTTTTTTTTTAGGAATTTAAACGTCGCAAACTAATCTTGTTGGCAGTTGTCTATATCTCTCCTGCCTCTGTGTCTCTGCCTGCACGGGGAGCTCTGTGCTCTCTGCCTGCTGTGCTCTCTCCTCTCTTCCCCTCCCACACACACACACTCACTCACTCACTCACTCACTCACTCACTCACTCACTCACTCACTCACTCACTCACTCACTCACACACACGCACACACACACACAGACACGGGTGCTGCGCTGCCGAGTACAGACAGCTCTGCTCTCATAATGGCGGACAGAACGAAATGTTCAAAAGTCTGGGTCTATTTTACTAAAGTCGATGCTGACAACGCTCGTTGCCACAAGTGCAACAAGACATTTGCCAGTAATGTATAAGCGCTGGTACTTGTCAATGTGGCTGGCGGGGAGATAACGTTAGCTCCGAGTAGAGTAATGGCTGACAATCCGGAGGTAAATAAACGAACGAGAGCTTCTGATTGGTGGTAAGAAGAAGAGGTGGGTGCAAGCCGTGGGATGTAATTGGCAGATCGACTGTCTGTCTCTGAATGTAACGTGACTACGTCACAGCCAAGAAAGGGAGCGCTGGATTTGTGAAAAACTCCCTGTTCCTAAACCACACGCTATCAGTTTTACCACAGTACTGGCAAAACGGGAGGAGGCTATAATAAAAACAAGCGCCCTTCATCCAAATCCACCCACACCGGATTTCTTTTAACCAAAAAATGTATTATGTTATCGGAGCTATCAATAATTATTATTATTGTTATCGAGTTTATCGGGATGACGTCATAATTGCTGATATCGGCCCGATAATTATCGGCCCGATAATTATCGTGCATCCCTAACTCAGACCAACATGTTTCCAGGGGCACTTCACTGAAACAAGCTCTCCAGGTGGTATCAGATGAGATTTCAATGAGTTCTTCCAAGAGTTTGGATGGAGATGTGTCAGGAAGCTTTGTCTCAATGTTGTCTGTAAAGGTTTTTTTTATCCAGAGTAACTTGGTGATCCTTTTCTGTGTTTTATTAAGTAATAATTTTCAGATTTTGAGAAATGGTCAAACTTATCCAAATATGGTATTTTTATGGAAAACAGACAGTGCAGCTGCAACAGATAGCACTTTAGTGATCATTTTCTGTAATCCAAAAATAATTTAAAAAAAAACCCTGTTGAGAACCGCTGCTTTACTGCATACTGAATTCGGCGTCGCAAAAAATATTCCAGGCGATCTGGAGAGTATAGAAGAGACAGAGTTTCAAAAAGCGAATATATACATTTGAGGGGGAATAAACTGTACTTGGGAGGGGGGGTTTGGACATTTACTGGGGCCAGTTTCGAATTGCAGCCTCCTGTAGGTGCTCTTTGAGAGTGGTTTTGAAGGTCTGTAGGGATTCACATTATTTTACAGATGTGGGTAGGGCGTTCCACATTGTTGTGGCATAATTGCGAAATGTGTTTAGTCCTTTGTTTGAGCCGAATCTAGGTTGAACATGATTTGTGGAACTCCCTCTGGTGTTGTGGTATTCACTGACCTTTGGGAAGTATTTCGACATGTACATGGGTATCTTAGTGGTGTAGTGTATCCAGGCCCATTGTAGACCAGGCCCATTGCAAGTTGCTGTACTCTGTCGTCTACTCTAAGCCATCCTAGGTTGTCAAAATGGGTAGGGGTGAGGTGGGTTTTAGGAGTAAGGTCAAGCAGTAGTCTGACCAGTTTGTTTTGTGATGTTTGTAATCTTGTTTTTAGTGCCTTTGAGGTGCTTTGGTACCATGAGGTGCAAGCGGGGTACAAAATAGTTACACGCCCAGCGCCACTGGCTTGTAGATTTATTCTTTGGCGATTAGAATTTAAGGTCTGCCCGCCACCTGGCGGCTAACAAAATACACTGCATCTACCGCTTCTCCTCCGCTCCAATCCACACCCTCCAGGCCGCTCACAGTGGTTTAACACTGATGTAATATACATGTAGTACAATGCCAAAGCAACAGATGGCGATGTACAAACATGAAGGCCATTTTCAACCAATGAGAAGTGTACTTTAATTACTGGCCATACAGTACATGAATATATATGGTGAACACCCACACAAGAATACGGCATTGACACATAAAGTACTATTTAGAGGGTATTTATTATTATTAAGCAACGTTGGGTTACAGATTGAGAATTAGGCTTGCGCTTGTAAGGCGAAGAATACACGTAAAGTAAGTCAAGAGCGTAAGTCAATGAGAATAGTATGAATACTAGGATGGGTCTAAACTGACGCCACCTGTGGTATAGCAATTACATAGGGCACACTAGTACCAGCTGGAGACACTGGGGGGTTCCCTCCGGGTGTAAGGCCGGCCGGGGTAGAGGAATGTTCGGTTACAAAGTCTAGGTCAACGAGGAATAACGAGGTTCCAGATACAGGAGCCAGTGCATGTACTCCCTTGATCAGTAGACAAAGCAACAGCTATAATCCAGTATGCTCGACAGCATGGAAGACAGCTAGCCAGCCTCTTCCTAGAGGCGGGCTCAAGTGATGATCCTCACGGGGGGTAGATCCCAAACGACAGTGGGGTCGACGGTTCTCTGCTCCAGCAGTCACGGTCCCAAAGCAATATAATCCAACCAGAAATGGTTCTGCAGTCGCCGGTGTAGGTTCTCCGGTGTACATATCCAACGGCTCTCGTCTAGGACTCCTCGGGTGGGGCCACGAGTTTAGGCCGCCCAGCCTGGATAAGTGCACTAGCTATATACACAACGAACCGGTGGTAATGCTGGTCACTGAAGAACTGTAGCCGCACGATACACTATAAATGATAGACTATTACTTCACATTAGAATAAGTCGAACTCAACGTTACTGTGTTAAACTCTGACACTTTAGCAATCTATTCGCACGCGGTTCTCAAGGCTCTATTTAGAGGCAAAGTTGCTCACTTCACTGCACGTTGTCTCGTGGTGAAGGCTTTACTAGTAATGAACGAATTGCTGCTGTTTCCACCTGCGCCGTATTTATACGTAAGGTGAATTATCTAGTGCCAACCTCAGTTCTGTCTCGTATTACTGCGCAGACTCTGGACATGTTGAGACATGCCCGGAGTTGCCTTTGAACTTGCCGTTGGGGGCTTGGCCGTTGGTGCCTAGGGGTCGCTGTCCAATAGGAGAGCGAATATTACTCTGGTTTGTACCCAGGTAAAGGGATATTCCGTGTATATATACGAATAATATACAAGGGATATCAAACGATATACAAATATTATACAAGGGATACCAAGCAATAAATATATATATTCGGTTTAATCTGACCCTTTGTAACAAGAAGGGTGAACCTGTGATATCCTGTTCAGGCTTTGTCGCTCACATCCTGTTTTGACGCCATTGTTGTTGTCGTTAGCTTACATGCTAACGTTAATGGCAGCGACCATAGCATTGTGGCTAGGCTAGCTATCATCGCTTAATAGAGCTAGTGAATGGATAAACAACGTTATTTAACATTGTAGAATGGGTACAATTACAATGCGGCTCAATACAAACATTTGTTAAGGGGCCCAGGGGGTGTAGACTGTTGTAGTTTGAGCTAATTTACACCATACTCCAAAAAAAAAAAAAAAATCTGCCGAGCGATGTGACGCGGGGAGTGCTCGATTCAAGGTGAGCGAGCGGAGAGCGATTTGGGGGCGGGGTCAACGAGCGATTAGCGGAGCAATTCGTTTCCTTATATCGCTTCCTCCAGGGTTCTAACTTGTGTTGACAAAATGCAACCCTGTTCAGCTACGGGGAATCAGCGCTCTCTCTCTAGACTAGAAAGGTGCACTCAGTAGAGCACAGATGTCCGCCAGGGCAGCAGCCACACATAATAATAATAATAATAATAATAATAATAATAATAGATTGGATTTGTAATGCACTTTTTGTTCACTGGGATCCCAAAGTGCTACACTACATGGTTAAAACAGTTAAAAAAATTGAAATAAAATGTGTCCCGACCCCACTTCTATGTTTCAATAAATTATTTGTATTTAAAACTATTAATACTGACTCATTCCTTCAGTCCACTCAAAATTATGCTAATATTCCTTATGTTGTTTATGATATTAATTGAAAATAGCATATGAGAGTATTATATGTAATAATAACACATGGCGATATACTAAAAAGCTATTTACAATTTTTGGCTAGTAAAAAATCTGCCCGGCTGGTACTTTTAAAAATCTACCAGCCAAATGGCTGGTAAGTCAAAAAGTTAAGTTTGTTCCCTGGGTGCAAGCATAGTCGTAGTACCCTTGAATGAGTGCTCCCGTTAGTCTTCAGGGTATTCTTGTTTACCAGAGAGGAGATCTGGTACAAGAATCTTGTTCGTTGGTTGACTTTTTTTTATTACATTGGTTGCCATTTTGTCACAGGAAAGATTTGCCTCTAGGATGGAACCCAGGTATGTAATTTCATCTTTCCTTGTGACAATATTGTCACCCACTGTAACAGAGAAGCCATTGGCCTTGCTGAGTTTGTTATTTGATCCAAAGAGAATGGACTCTGTTTTACCCAGGTGTAATGATAGTTTGTTATCAGCGAGCCAGGTGCAGATTCTGCCGAGTTCAGAGCTTAGGGCTTTTTCAACCTGCAACCTGTTCCTGTCAGAGACCAGCAGGGCTGAGTCGTCCGCGAACAGGAACAGGTTGCAGTCACAACTTAGGCCATGTCCAGACTAAAACGATTTTGGTCGTTTTAGGCAAAGTATTTGATCGTTTGCATCTTTCTGCCACACGGAACTGCGTTCTGGCAGCCTGAAGACGGTACTTTCTGATACCGGCTCCCAGAGTGCGCAATTCTGAAGACGCCTGAAGACGCCCCCCATTGCGTCACCATCTTCATAAGCGATACGCGTCTTCTCCTGAATTGATGACACGATAGCCCACCTCTCCCTTACCCTGCATAACTATGCTCCTAAATGTGAACTATTGTCTGGATACATACACTGGGCAGGGTTTCCATTATCCGGTAATTCCTGTTTTTTTTACCAGAAGAAAATCTGTTGATATTTAAATCTCTGGTCATAATGCCCTGTCGAAATTATTCATTCTTATTTCCCCCCCGTCGACAACAGATTGACATCTCCCTTAATCCGCATGCAAAACCCAGCCAACAAAATGTCTTATATGTCCTGGCTAGAAGTGTTTATTAAACACATAACACCGGGAGTTATTATTAAACAACAATGGCATGTACACAGTAGTTGCGTGTTGATCGGGATGATGCAACTGTGTGATGCAATACACGATACTAGCGTCACATAGATGGCCTTTTTCTGAAAACCCTAGTAGCCAAGCACATATTGTTCCATAGCATACCCCTTCAGTTGATTATGACAAATCCTCTCTTACCTTGATGATTAAAAAGCCTCCATAATTTAGTAAATAGTATTCCCATGGCTGGTGTAGCCAGCTAGCGTTGATGCTATCCAATGCTACCAACATTAGCTAAATAGCTAACCAACTAAATACAATAGACAGTTTGCTAGTCAAAAGGACTGGACACAGGTACAAGTTAAACATCAATCAATTACTTTATTAACACTTTGAGAGCCCACCACGACATAACACGTGTTATCAGCCCGCCCCCTGAATGCCCACCACGACAAATAGCGTGTTATTTTTTTTTATTAGCGATCTCAATTCATACTTCATCAACCGAGTCTCTCGTTGGGAAACCAGCCCCATCAGGAGCTCAGATGTGAAAAAAGCGCCCCCTATCGTCTCCCAGATGGTAATGCACCCTTTTGGAATGGACTCAATGAAAATGGATGAGAAAAGAAAAATCCGGAATCCACATTTTACTTGTCAGGCATGTAACCCGAGCCGATTGCAGTCATTCTGGTCCCTCAGAACAGCGTGGAATATGTGTTTCGACCACCCAGCGTTGGATCAATAAAAGTGATTGATTTTTGGAATGGCGATCAGGAATTGGAATGATCTTTTTGGAGAACATCTGATCTGAGGTATCTATTTTACAAGTATTGGGATAATTTGTATTCGCTGAGCTCTCAGCGTTCGCCCTGTGTGTGTGTGTGTGTGTGTGTGTGTGTGTGATGTTGAGGAAATGAGGTAATCGATTTTCAGCTCGCGGCCCCAGCGTGCATACGTACACATATACTATCGATAATCTAGCGTTTATTTGAAAACTATTCATAAATAGGCTGAAAAATTACAACGTTTTTGTGTATTCTAGAATATTCCAGTACAGGGCGTTTATTATGGAATCTTTTTATTTTCCTTGAAAACGAGGGCTTTTCAAAATGCTATAAAACGGAAATGAACTGATAAAAAAAACAATCCGCTTCGACAATGTTGACTGGAAAATGAGTCATTGATTTTTCTTTTCTCCCATTTTCTATTTTTCTCCCATCCCAATTTCGTATCGTCCAATTCTACCCTCCCCTGTCTCGAACGCTGTTAGGCCATGCCTCCCACAAGCCGGCTGCAATGTGGACTAAGCGTTACATCACGTGTCCCCTCCGGTACTCGAGGAAGCAGCAGTCACATCTTTTCACCTGCACAGTGTGATCTCTCAGCGTCGGGGGTCTGCATTTGGAGGGCACGCCGCCCCCGTCGCTTCCTGATTCTGCTGCGCAGGCGCACCAACCGACCTGTAAGAGTCGCTGTCCACAACGTCCGATCCCCACCCATCAGCTTCCCACCCCCTAATACTGCCAATTGTATTAGTATGAACGACCAGCCAAGCTGATAGCAATGCGGAGAGCTGGGCTCGAACCCAGCGTCTCCTGCATTGGTGGTGAGCGCCTTGCCCACTGCACCACCTAGCCGCCAGTAGATTAGGCGTTATTAACACTAACATTGAAGTGGATGATGGGCATTCAAGCACTAAATCGTGCGCCCCCTGCTGGCACTGAAAGTGTTAATACAACACAGGTAATTTGAGCCGCGGTCTCTCTCTCTCCACTTCCGAATGTACGTTGCGCTGCTGTTTGTCTCTGGAAACTAGGTCAGCTCAAAAGCTGAAAGCTCAAAACGACAACACTTCCGGTCGGGGGTTTTCAAAATAAAAGAAACGGGAAAGAAATTCTTTTTTTGTATCTACTTTTTCCTCATTTTTCTCCGATCCCAATTTCGAGTTTCCAATTCTCCCCTCCCCTGTCTTGAACGTTGCTCGACTATGCCCCCCACTGGTCTGTTGTAGGGAGGATAGAAGCCTTGCATCACATGTCCCCTCCGGCACACGAGGAGGCAGCCTGTCGCATCTTTTCACCTGCCAGCGCGGACTCTGTGGCGATGTCTAACGCATGGGAGGCTCACACTACCCCTGCTACTTCCTGTCTCTGCTGTGCAGGCGTCCCCCAACCGACCTGTAGGAGTCGCTGTCCACAACGTCCAAATCCCCACCCATCAACTTCCACCTTCTAACTCTGCCAATGAGTTAGTATGACGACTGGCCCAAGCCGGAGGCAATGCTGACACCCGGATTCGAGACCGGAGTCTCTTGCATTGGTGACAAGCGCAATCTCTGCTGCGCCACCCAGCCGTCCGAAAGACATTTATTTAGTAAATTTGTGGCACGCACTTATTATCCTGAGACGTTTTCGTTTTTACGGAAACCTTAAAACCAAACGAAAAAGATCAAAATCGTTTTAGTCTGGACAAGACCTTAAGCTGATGACATGTCATTTGCATAAATTAGGAACAGTAACGGCCCTAGTATGCTTCCTTGTGGAACACCACAGCTCACTGGGAGGGGGGGGGGGTAGTGTACAGTTTACCTCCACCATCTGTTCTCTCCCCTCCAGGTAGGATTGCATCCAGCTCACTGATATACTATCAAAACCTATTTCTTTTAGCTTGTCAATCAGAATGGAGTGATTGACAGTGTTGAAAGCCTTTTGGAGGTCCAGCATGACCATGCCGCAGTATTTGCCCGCGTCCACCTCTTGTTTGATGTGGTCGTTCAAATAGAGAAGGCATGAGTCAGTGGAGTGGGATGTTCTGAAGCCAGATTGGAATTCGTAGATTCACTTTTTTTCCGCAAGGTACTTTTCGACCTGTTCGTAGACTATTTTTTCCATGACTTTTGAGATGGTAAGAATAGAAACAGGGCGGTAGTTTCCTGTGTCTAATTTGCTGCCTTTTTTGTGCAGGGGGGTCACTCTGGCAATTTTTAAGTCTTTGGGGACATATCCCTGTTTTATGGAGAGGTTTATTATGTGGGTGATTACTGGGGTGATGGCGGCTGCTGAGTCTCTGAGGAATTAGGAGGGGATATTGTCATGGCCAGTGGCCTTGTTAGGTTGGAGGGCGCTCAGTTTTTTTAGTACCTTTGCGGACCCCTAGGTTTTTGTAGAAGGCTAGGATGTGTTCTACCCCCAAATGCCCAGAGTGGGAGGGTAGTTTATTAACCAGTGTTGTGGCTATGTTTGTAAAGAAAATGTTTAAGTAATTGGACACATCCAGCTTGTCTGTGATGAGTGTTTTCTGTCTTTATTTTTATGTTTGTAAATCTGGTTTTTAGTTTTTTACTGCAGCCTAGTTGGTTGTTGAGTAATTTCGCACTGCTGTGAAAGAAGGGTGTGCTGCATTCACAACACAAGACAAAATGAATAGGGCCTATTTACCAAACACTTGTTTATTTGAGTTTTTCATGATATTTTCTCACTTTTCAGTGTCTTCACGCCACCCTGTTAAACAGTATTCTTGTACCAATAAATTAAAAGTTCCCAACATATTGCTAAGATTCAGGGGCCCAACACTAATACCCAAGACTCCATGGTGTCTGTCTTGTCTGTCTGAACGTCTGTTTTTAATTCATTTTCAACGAGGAGCATCATTTGCCGGACAGGGTAGACGCTGTGTCCGTCTTCCTGCCAGATTTGTGTCCGTTTTGACGGGACAGAAAAGTTTGGAGTGGGTGAACTTTTGGAAGTGACTGATACATTCCCATCCGCAAGGCTGTTGTTTCTGCAAAGGCATGATTTACACAATAAAAAAGTAAACCAATGGACCGTAATACCTTCCGTCAAATTTCTATTTGTTCGTTGATGGATCCGTCACGATACCCGCAGCATCATTTTACTATTTTGCTGAAGTTCTCAAATCAAATGAGTAATCGTGTTTAATAATCAATCAAAATATCATATCAAAATAATCGTGATTATGATTTTTGCCATAATCGAGTTGCGACTAGGGCTGTGTATCATTTGAAAATGTTTTATACTGATGCCAATATCGATACTTGGGATTCGACACTTGATACCAAAACAATGTTAATTTTGCAATACCTTATTTTGTACGGTTATGTGCTGTGTAAGCCAATCAGAAACGTTATTACATTTTGGATGATTTTGGATTGTAGTTGAACAGAAGAAATGTTATATCTTGGAACAAACATGCTTATTGGCTCGCTGACACTGATGAGATTAACTACTTGGGTATTGAAATTCCGATACCACAGCATTTTTCGATACTCTATAGCAGGGGTGGCCAACCTTTTTTGAACCAAGATCTACTTTTTTATTTACCACCTAGCCCGAGAGCTACCAGCCAAAATTGTATATTGTAAGCCGTCATTTGAGACTTTATAAAAGCAGCATAATGAACACAAATCTGTCAGTTACTGTGTCCGACCTCATCTTAAATAACAAACAGCATTGCTTGTTGTAGTTAACAAGGAGAGGAAGAGTTGATTTAGCAAAAAGATTTTTTTTTTTTTTTTTAATAATCAAATTTGATTAATCAAGATCTACTTGAAATCAGCCCGCGATCTACCTGTCGATCGCGATCGACTGGTTGGGCACCACTGCTCTATAGTATTGAAGCAATTCCATCGATACCATAATAAAAGTCTTGAATTTCGTTACCCAGCCCTAGTCGCGACCTGCCTTGGTGTGTGATTTAGATCGTGGTTGCCTCGGATAAGTAGGGGAGTGTGGCAGGCAAGGGTTAAATGAGAAAGGAATGGAGAGGGTGGAACTGTGTGTGTGTGTGTGTGTGTGTGTGTGTATGTGTGTGTGTCTGTGTGAGAAGCATGCCCCACCCCTTTCTCCTTGCCTGTGAGCCCACATCCTGTGTTTTCGAGAGCGGCCTGCGAGTCTTCCCAGAGAACTGAGGGGCCAAGCTGTCTGCCCCCTCCTCCCTCCCTCCGTCCTGACCCTCCTCCCGGCCTGGAGCAGCCATCAGCAGGCCTGCATTCCTCTCTCCCTCCCCCGGCCCCCACAGACACACACACACACACACACACACACACACACACACATGGCCTGGGCTCCGCTTTTTTCTGCAAGCCTCCTTTCTATTGCTCGTACTAGACCTCTCTCTTTCTTTCTTTCTCTTTCTCCATCTCTTTCTCTTGATCTCCTTTTATATCTCTTTCTCTATCTCCTCCTCTTTCTCTCTCTTCCTTCCACCTCTCTCTTTCGCCATCTCTTTTTTTAGAACTATATAGTAATCTTTATTTTAGTAATCTTATTTTATTCCATGCTAAATTTATTGTATTTTTATTATTGGAAGCTGCTATGGTCGAGGTACCACAATAAATAGAATCTCACTCTTCTTGTTGTAAAGTACTGAAATAAGAGACAATAAAGGAATCTGTTTATCTCTATCTCCTTTTCTATCTCTTTCTCTATCTCCTCCTCTCTTCCTCCCACCTCTTTCTTTCTCTCTCTTTCTCCATCTCTCCGTTTATCTCGATCTCCTTTTCTATCTCCTCTCTCTTTTTCTCTCTATATATATATCTTTCTCTCTCTCCTTGCTATTTCTCTCTTATCTGCCTCCTGGTGAATTGAAAATGGGGGACCCTGATGTAAACAAGACAAAAGTCTTTCTCTGGTCTGCATCCCCTTAACACTTTGAGCGCCAGCCGTGTTTTCCTTTTTACCCCCTTGAATGCCACCATCCACGGCCAATGTTAACGTTAATATCGCCTAATCTATGTTTTAAATTATGGCTATGTGTCTAATCTGCCCGTCGCTTATCAAAGAATCATTTTCCAGTCAACATTGTCAAGGCAGATTGTATTTTTATCGCTTCATTTCCGTTTGATAGCATTTTGAAAATCACCCGTTTTCGGGGAAAAAACAACCCATGCCTATGATAATCGCCTTTTACTGGAATATTCCAGAACGTTGTCATTTGTCGGCCTATTTATGAATCGTTTTCAAATAAACGCTAGATGATCGATAGTATATGTGTGCGCACGCACGCTCGTGCCTGTGCGCTGATAATCGCTGCTCTTATTTCCTCATGGCTTTTACAGTCAAAACAGCCATATCACATAAACGCTTATATATCCGTGAAAACGAGTGATTATCCTAACACTGATAACATAGATTCCTTACCTGAGGTCAGATGGTATCCAAATGGTTTATTCCAATTTCCGATCGCCATTCGAAAAAATCGATAAATGTATTGATCCATCGTGTGTACAGTATAACCCATATTCGCCGTGGCTCAGAGGCTCCAGAATGAACTCTGGTAGACCCCGGCTGCATCAGTGAGAAGTAAAATGTGGAGTCAGAAATCTGTTCTCCCATTCACTTTCATTGAGTCCATTCCAAAAGGGTGATTTACCATCTGGGAGATGATAGGGGGCGCTTTTTTCACATCGGAGTGCCGGCGGTCCCTGGATCTCCAACGGTAGGCTCGCGTGATCCAATATGATTTCAGATCGCTAATAAAAAAAAAAAAAACGAGAATACTCGTGACATGGCATTCAGCGGTCAGGGCGTAAACCAGAGAAAAGCCGCGAGTGGCATACAAAGTGTTAAAGGCCAACTTGCAGGTTAAACCCTACTCTTCAATTATGGGTAGTTTGGTATCTATTTTCATTATTTCTTTTTTTTTCATTTGACGCCGGAAATTCCACTCAGAAAGGGTTAAAAACTAAGGTCCACGCACGAATAACATGTATGGAGCAAATCAAAAAGCTTATCGGACGCTATCAGTGCCGTGACGTTACTGCCGGTAACTTATGCCTTATGCCCGTCCGGGTCATAGTACCAAGCTGGCTATATGGCTCTGGCTAACTTTACCCCGCTAACGTTAGCATTATGTCTACTGCCGTGAACCATTTTAAATCGGGCATGTAAAAGAGTTTTGGGAACGAGTAAAATGTGCAGGTCCTCTTCTCGGACCTGTGGGGCAAAGCACTGCACACGCATCATGCCGGCTAGCAAGCTACACGTCACGGCATGTTGATACGATAGCAGCCCCTCGGATAGCACTCGGTGCATCACAGTCACGAAACGGGCTACCACGATAGCTATTAGCTAACTAAAGTTAATGTTACAAGCTCAAACACCTTATAACTACTACTATTGTCGTGTCAATAAGTTCCCTGGCAGAATACTTGTGAGGACAAAGGTATACAAAGAGGAGAGAACCATTTTAAATCGGAGCATGTTAGGAGTTTCGAGAATGCTGGCTACCAAGCTAGCTAACTTTGCTACTAACGTTATATACACAATATGTACAACGACACAATGATTTACATTATTACAAATATGGTAACGTGGTTGTGGCTTTTACAAATAGTGGTTAGCTTTAGAGATGAATGGCTATGATCACGGAGCAATAGTGTTAGGTGAAACAGATACTAGCTCCTCGGCTAGTAGTAACAAGAAGGCTCCTTGCCTCCTGCCACTACCTGCCTGTGATTCTCAGAGCCCCTGCTGCCCTGTACCTGGTGTGACGTCATCATTAAGATGACACACGCACGTTATGAACCATGGATTAAAATATCCACGTGGTTGTGGTTGGGTCGACAAAATGTTTGATAAAAATGCTATAACTGGGTCAATTTCGATAATTTTTTTCCCCCTCATGAAAGTCACCGTTGGCCTAGTCACATTTATTGTTTATTGAACAAAAATACAAAATGCAAGTGGGCCTTTAACAATTGTGTGTATTGAGCTGTACTGTATGCGTCTAGTGTTTTACCAACCCAGTTCCGCGATCTGATTGGTCACTGACGTTTCTGGTGCGATCTGATTGGCCACTGACGTTCTGGTCATGTGACATGTGCGCCCAATCGTGTGACGCCTGTGTCTTTGCCCATTTCCGCCTCGAACAGCATGCAAACTACCTAACGCCTAGTTTATCACTGGTTAAGCTTAGGCGACTCTTTCGAAGTTGGTTAAAGGGGACATGTACTGCTATTCCTAGCACTATTTGGGCAACTTTACACAATTCCTGTTAGTCTATTGAAGACATCTGTAAGGTTTTTTTTTTTTTAAATGCATTGTTTTATATATATATATATATTTTTTTATTGATCTTTTTCCCCCTCCTTTTTCCTCCGATTTTCTCCCATCCCAATGTTAGTCGTTATGCCAATTCCCAATCCCCTTCCTGGTCGCTGCGCACTTATCCCCCACAGTCGGTCTGGGAGAGTGGAGGCTACCACGTGCTTCCTCCGACACACGTCCAGCCAATCAACCGCTTCTTTTCACCTGGCAGCGCGGATTCTCACTGAGAGGGCGTAGCGTGTGGAAGGATCACACTATCCCACTTAGATCCTATCCGCGCTTAGCAGGCGCCCCGACCGAACTGTAGGAGTCGCTGTTTACAACGACCCGGACCCACCCCGCCAGCTTCTCCCACCCTCTAATACTGCCAATTGTATTAGTGTGAACGGCCAGCCAAGCTGGTGACAACCAGGGGCGGATTTAGGATTGTAGGAGATCCGGGGCTTAGCCCAGATTTTTTTTACTTCGACACCACAACCTTTAACGTATACCACCACCTTAAAGCGGACAAAAGGCACTAGAGAACACTTAAATTCGCACCCTTTAATTAATGAAGCAAACTATAATAATTTATAATAATAATAATAATAATAATAATAATAATAATAATAATAATAATAATAATATAGCACCTTTCATACAAGAATTGCAGCTCAAAGTGCTTCACAGCAGTACAAAAAGACACACATAAAATGAGCACAACATTGGCAGATCAAGAGCAATGCATAAAGTGCAGACATAAAGCATAAAATAGATAGCAGTAAAATAGACAAAGTCAAGGTAAGACATAGAACATTAAATCACTAAGATCTAGGGTTAACTCGCCGAACGTTGAGCGCCAGGACCCCCGAAAACCAGAGTCTAGTCGGGTTTTCATCGTTGTTTCTTTTATTCGATATTTCTATTCATAAAGACATGCCGGCAGCCTGTGTTATCACTGGGGATGGGTCTGAGATCTCAAAAGTCCAATACCGCCGCCTAACACCTTGCAGCCGCTATTGCACTCCATTTGAAACGATGTGGCTTGGTGTCTGTCATTTTGGAAATGACACCAGACCACCCTGAAACTACTCATATTCACGACGGTATAAAACGGAAATGTATGGATGGAAAAATGATCCGTTTTTTGCATCTTGACCGGAAGAAACATATCCCCATGTTAAAAGGCGCTGGCCTTTCAACAGTAACAGTAAACAGCGCCATCTGGCACTGAAAGTGTTAATGAGTCTTTGTTTGCGGTTTGATTATCACTGATACAAAGTAAAATAGTGCAGTGCAATAAAATAGTTAGTAAAATAGAATAAAATAATGCAATAGTGCATTGCAATAAAATAGTTATCATCGTATTTTTTCGGGAGGCCGGTAAGGAGTGCATTACAGTAGAGTCGGCTTGAGATAAAGGCATGGATCTGGTTTTCAGCTTCCTTTTGATTTATAAATGGCTGTACTTTAGCTATGTTTCTAAGGTGGAACAATTATGTTTTTGTCAACTTGTTGATTGTGATTTAAAGCTTAGGTCTGAGTCTACCATAACACCAAGACTTAACTCACTCAAATACAGTTAGCAGCTGGATAGACTACAAATGGAAATTAGCTTCTGCTAAATCTGGTGCAAACATATTTTCATGTAACAATGATTAATTGTCAAAAAACTTTTTTTTTTGAAAATAGATTCGGGGCTTTTCAGAAAACATTCTGGGCTTGAGCCCAAGTAGCCACCCCCTAGCCCCGCCCCTGGTGACAACCCCGGAGCTGTGAGCTGGATTCGAACAGGCGAATCCAGCCGCTCCGGGGTTGGTGACGAATGCAATCTCCGTTACGCCACCTGACCGCCCTGCATTGTTTTATATTTCTAATCAAGTACTCAAAACCATCATTTTTCAGCTTCAAGATTTCAGGCTGTTATGGCCTGGCTCCGCCCATAAGCACTTTGAGTGACAGTCAGTCCACACAGTCTGCGACTGGTAGACAGAGAGATAGAGAGAGAGAGAGGGGGGGGGGGGGGGGGTGCGAGAGAGAGAGAGAAAAAAAAGACAGGCCGTTTCTTCCTTTAGTTTTTTCTCTCCCTGCGGCAGCTTGTGGGGGGGGGGGCCTCCCTCTCTCTCTCTCTCTCTCTGTCTCTGTCTCTCTCTATCTCTCTCTCTCCCTCCAGTGTATGCAGAGGTGTCGGGTTTCACTCTGCCTCGCAGTATGAGGAAGTGGTTTTCCACTCGCTGTCTAGTCTAGGTAGATTGTGGGCGGGCATTAGCTACAACCACAGAGCCAATCACATCACTGTCTTCTACCCAGAGCCTGAGTAACGTCATTCAGGCCTTCAAATCAGGATGGACTAATTTACTGGAGCAGGAAATTATCTGAGCTGAATCAGAGCAATCCGCCAATATGGTATTTAGACACTAAAACACATTGATACTAACTCCTATTACTATAATACAATGCTAGAGACTGAAAAATGACATTTATAGTACATGTCCCCTTTAAGGTTAGAGTTTGGAATCAGGGCTGGTGTTCTATCGCCCTGCTCTAAGACAAACTCTAACCTTAACCAACTTCGAAAGAGTGCCTAAGCTTAAACGGTGAAAGAAACAGGCGTCACACGATTGGCCGCACATGTCACACGACCAGAAACGTCAGTGGCCAATCGGATCGCAGAACGCGTTGGTAAAAAACTAGACGCGTACTGTATTGTACCCATTCTGCAATCTGTTAATAAAATTTTCAATCAATCAGTCTTCTCGCTCTCTGAATGTGAACGTTTCTCTCTGCCTCCTTCCATTACCTTCTTACACCCCCTCAACTGTCTAGTCTGCAGCTTTTCTCTGCTGTTTCACAATTTTGGCTAGATCCCCCCCCCCCCCATCACCACCACCAAAGCAAAATGATGAACAAATCCAAATCCTTGAAGAGTTTTACAATTTGTTCAATAGTTCTGTGTACATTTGCCTATAAAAACCCTCAAAATGAGCTAAAGGGATATTTCACGTTTGGTATGACATTTTGGATTCTCCCTTCCCAGTACATTGACCTCTCCATTGCTCCATTACCAGTTAACTTCTGACGTTAGCTTCTCCCTGGAATGTGTGCTCACCAGCAACCCCCCCTCAGTCAGACAAGAAGATGGATACTGATCTCCTCTCTGTGCGTTCAGTAGAAAGCTATCCGGCTGCAAGCTAGCCTAGCTTAGCACTAATGAATGGAAGCGGATACGGACCACTAGCCTAGCATAAAACTCCAGGAGATGTGTTCTTTGCCAACACCTAGGCTAGCTGGTCCGTATCCGCTTTCATTCATTAACTGGACCTAAAACCTTCTTACCTTCTACCATTTACTCCATAGATACTCTGTATTATATGGATGAGGTCACAGAAAAAGAGCGTAATAAATGTATTTTTATAGATTTTCTTCAGAAACAACAGAGTATGTGGGTAGTGAAAACCACCCAACTCACTATTCGTTATTGCATGTTCAGAGTTGTTCCCCAGAAAACAATCACATTCTGGTGGAATTCAGAGTACCTTTTGTGTGGGGAAAATGTTTCCTAAAATGTTATTTTTTACTCACTGTTGTGTCTTCTGTCCCCCCCCCCATCTCTCCTTCTGCCTCCCTATCTATCACCCTTTCATCTCTCATCCCTTACCTCTGTATGCAAAATACCTTCTCTCTCTCCCTCTCTGTGTCTTGCTCTCTCTCTCTTTCTACCTCTCTGTTTCTATGTGTCTCTCTTATCTCCTATCTTTTGTTACCATCTAATCCTGCACTCCTACCAAGTGCTTGGAGAAGTTCCCCGTCATCCAGCACTTCAAATTCGGCAGCCTCCTCTCCATCCAGCCTGTGAAGCCTTGATGGTTGCGTGTCTGACGACGACGACGACAGAGAGACCAAACTCTCAGAACGACTATCCCCAAGAGGACAATTCCCCCCCCCCCCCCCCTCATGCAACAGCCAACCAACCCCCCCCCCTCAATTCAAATACAATAGTAGCACAAAACAACCCCTCCCCCTCCAATAGTTTTACCTATAAAAACCGTCAACTTCTTCATGTGCAAGGAACGCAACCACCATTGTCATTATGTGACTATTGGATTTTGTTATTAATGCTTTTTATTTTCTAGGAATTTTTCTTCCGTGCACGCATGTTTGCGAATGTTGTCAAGTCACCCCACAATGCAATACTGAGCATGCATCTTTATTCTTTTGTCAATTTATTTATACATACTGTATGTATAGACGGTGGATTTGACTCCTTTTCTGAGGGATAGGGGAGCTTCGGTAGATACATGCGACGATGAAATTGTAATGCTCGTGTTTTACAGATGAAGGGGGAAAAGGATGCGTTTGTCTTTGACCCACAGCTTGACCCACTCGGCTGTAGACACAGATAGTTCACAAAGAGCGAGGTGTCCCAAATATGTCTGTTTTTATTTCTGTCTCTGAAACATTGAAGATTCAATGTGGAATGATTTGCTATGTTCTTAAATGGTAAGGCCGGTGTCATTTCTTATTGTCAACATAGCCTACAAAAAGACCAAAACCTACCATTTCTTCTGCTTATGAGTCTGGGCCATCTAGCCAACACCTTATAGCTTATATCCAGGATCCATAGAACTCCATTGTTGTCCAAAGACGGTCACAGAGCCATACTGTTTACTTGGGTTAGTATGAATTTCATTTTTTTTTTTTTTTTTTTTTGGGATCCACTTTTTCTCCCATTTTCTATATTTTCTCCCATCCCAATTTCATATCATCCAATTCAACCCTCCCCTGTCACGAACGCTGTTTCTTGCCTCCCACAAGCCGGCTGCAATGTGGACTAAGTCATACATAGCACAAGTCCCCTCCGGTACTTGAGGTAACAGCAGTCGCATCTTTTCACTTGCACAGCTCGATCTCTCAGTGGCGAGGAGTAACGCGTGGGAGGCTCACGCTGCCCCCGACACTTCCTGATTCTACTGCGCAGGCTCACCAACCGACCTGTAGGAGTCGCTGTCCACAACGCCCGATCCCCACCCATCAGTTCCCCACCCCCTAATACGGCCAATGTGTATTAGTATGAACGACCAGCTAAACTGAAAGCAATGTGGAGCGAACAGACGAGCCCAGCGTTTCAGCATTCGTGGCGAGCGCCTTGCCCACTACGCCACGTAGCTGCCCGGTTAGTATGAATTTCATTTGATTTAATTTCAAATCATGAGACACAGTTCACCCTCATTTACAGCGGCGAAGGGCTTAAAGCAAATGCATACATATAGGCACAACAAATAAGAATAAACAATACAAATCAGCTGAGACAGTTACAAGTCGACACACAGTGGTCAGAGATCATACTTTTAAATGCAGCAAGAGAAGGAAGAACCTTTAGCTTCAGTCAGTTGGAGGGCATTCCAGGTGTTGGAAGCATCAAAGGAAAAAGCTGTTTTTCCTAATTCAGAGCAAACTTGAGGAACCCTAAGAACAAGCCATTCATCACCAGTCATTTGAATATGTAGAATAGGTTCCACGATTCCATTCAAACAGTCTTGTGATGGAAAGCGGGAATGATAATTCATCATTGTGATGAGCACAGGCATTGTACTCTTTCCTGGAACTACCTTATGACATGACTTTGATCACTTCAAGTCCGCCTCGACCAGAACTTCTTCTGAAACTATCAATGTCACTTCATAAAGTAGTTCCAGGTAAAAGGACAATGCGCATGTTCATCACAACAATGAATTATACTGACTCAAGCGGAACCATACAGATTATTTTGGATAACAATGGATTTCTATGACTTCTTGATATGAGCTATAATCTGGTGTTGGCTGGATGGACCATCCTTAGTAGAAGAAATGCATTGTAGATGTTGGTATTTTCCTAGACTATGTTGACGATACAAAAACAATTATTACACCGGCCTTTTCAAAGGGGAACTATGCCCATTTTCAGAATTCATACATGTTAATCTAATGGTAGGACAGTCCCAGCATATTAGTGAACATAAACAACTCACTCAACTAGAGTGCTGAAGTTCTAACTTGTGATGTCATCAGGTATAACGTCTGAAACTGCTCCACAGACAATGAATTGGGAAATATCTTATAGGTGACACTGAGCACCCTAGGGGAATGTTCAGAGGTCGTTGGTACATTTTCTGTTTCACACCTGACTGCTATAGAGTAAAGCTTGTTTAGGTATGAAAAATAAAAACATTAATTGTCAATGGAGCAGCTCCATACTTCATACCTGATGACATCACAGGTTTTGAGTCTTCTCTGGCTATGGGGAGAGAGAGAGAGAGTAGCTCATGTTCACGGATTTCTATTGAACTTTGACATTTCCTAGGCCATGGAAATAACTTGTTGTAATTCTTAATATGAGCTGTGTTCCTCTTAAAGTTATTTTGTGATTTCCAGAGCATTTCTTTGTGTTTTGTTTTTGAGTGTCCACAAATTGTTTTTAGTTTTGTTGCAAATGTGTCATGATTGCCTGTACTGTTACACAAGATGTGAAGTCATTAATAATTTGTTAAGAAATCTCTTTTGAGTGTTGCTTAATTTAAATAATTTTGTTTGTTTTGTTAAAAGGAGATTGTACATTTTTTTTCAGCACCTCCAGAATAGCCCATAGAAATGATCATGCTTAAATTGAAAAAGAAAAGAGTAAGGTTTCTACATTCACCCTGTATCTATTGTTTACATGACATGAGTGTTTTGGCCTATAAAATGACTCATTCCAACACCTGTTGTATAGCAACACGGTCTCATCAAAAAACATAAATAAAGTTCGACCACAGGAGAAAAAGGTACATAATGTACGTTATGTTATAGCCATAAGTCATATATTAACCTATTCTATCGACAAAAGTCCAAAACAAACACAGCAACCACCAATCGCGCGCTAGTGCTCTCACGACTATCTAATTATGATTGTAGAGTTCAGGTTAGTTTTAACATTCGCTTAACGAATATGGTTAAGACATGAAGTTAGGGTTAGGATTCGATTCCCAGCAGGGATACATACATGTTACATTTTCGATACAATACATAAATATATTGCTGTAATGTAACGTACATTATGTACCTTTTCTCCTGTGATCGACTAGTACCTTATTGGCATATTTTAAGAGATTGGGCTGTGTGTACACATCCTGATATGACAGTTCTTCACAACAAGGAGACAGAGTAAAATAAATCTGCTTAACCAATATTTTATTTAGCTCCAAAAGGATCCTCCAACCATAACTGTGGGGTGTGCCAGTCAGTAGATCAGTATGACATGTGGGTGTTGATCGAGTGCAGAAGAGAACCAACGGAACCGTGCCGGCCCAGCACCTGCCGGAGTGGAGAGAACAGAACAGTTTTTTTTTTTTTACTGGACACCGTTATGGATGGATCTCACGGTTACCATTTCTTGGCCGAGGCATGAAGTTAAAAAGAAAAATCACTGTATTCATTATGGTTAGGGTTAAAGGAACACACCAACATTTTGGGAAATTAGCTTACCGTCTTCTCCAGAGAGAGACGAGAAGGGGGATACCAGTTGCCTCTGTGTGTTCAGTAGAAAGCTATCTGGCTGCATGTTAGTCTAGCTTAGCACAATGAATGGAAGCGGACATGACCGGTTAGCCTAGGCATTGTCCAACTAACACCTCTCCCGAAGGCTAACCGGTCATGTCCGCTTCCATTCATTGTGCTAAGCTAGGCTAACATGCAGCCATAGGCTATAGCTTTCTACTGAACGCACAGAGAGGAAACTGGTATCTATCTTCTTGTCTCTCTGGAGAAGACGGTAAGCTAATTTCCCAAAATGTTGGCGTGTTCCTTTAAGGTAAGGGTTCGTTTTGTAAAGAGTGGTCATCTGGTGATCAGAAGGTTCCCGGTTCGAACAAACCTAGTAAAAAGAAAAAGTGTGCTACTTCCAGCCGTCGCTGTGTATCCCTCCTGATTTGATTGATGTTTGCTTGACATCATAATGTACGGTTTGTGTAAAGGCAGGAGAGGGGAGGGAAGCTAAAAAATTTATTGTATTTCTTTGGGGCTCGCCCTCGAATGTGGAGTGACGTAAGTCACAATTAGCTACTTTTTCCAGGAAGAGAAGGCAACAGATTTCATTAGATGATGATAAATAGACGAGAACTACATGTAGACAAAGGATGTCAAATGGAGGGAAAAGTTTTAATTTTTATTTTATGGGATCTTTAAACACTGAATATCCTGACCAGCTCTAATGCCCCCTGCAGCAGAGAACTTATTTATGTGCTTTAGTTCACGGTGTGAGAGCCGGTCATGATTTCAACAAATTTTAAACAAATTGACATGCTTTAGTTCACGGTGTGGGAGCCGGTCATGATTTCAACTAATTTTAAACAAATTGACATGCTTTAGTTTACGGTGTGGGAGCCGGTCATGATTTCAACTAATTTGAAATTGACATGCTTTAGTTCACGGTGTGGGAGCCGGTCATGATTTCAACTAATTTGAAATTGACATGCTTTATTTCATGTTGTGAAGAACGGGTCAGGATTTCAACTAATTACAAACTAATTTACATGCTTTATTTCACGTTGTGAAGAACGGGTCAGGATTTCAACTCATTTTAAAGTTTGGAAATGGAAGCAGAGTTTTGCTTTTGATGACATTGATGAAACAAATGGGTCTATATTTGAAGTGGAACCTTTTTAGAATGTGGTTCTTACATTTCTAACTGTGGTAGAACCTCCGGTTGTGTTTAGGGATCAGGCACCATATATTGGTGACCATATCGGTATCGGTCTGATGAGCAAAACTGGGCAGATGTGAACAACTGACAATTATTTCTCTGTCTAGCTGCAGTTGAGTGTGAGTATGTTTTTATTCTTTTGGCCAAGCAGAGTTTGTTTGGGTAACATTACTTGTAGTTGTATGTGACAATGACAGCATGAAGATGAGTTAGTATAGAGACCACATGAGCTACGGATGAAGATGAGTCAGTATATGGAGCCCACAGGAGGAACTGATGGAGATGAGTTAGTATAGAGACCACATGAGCTACGGATGAAGTTGAGTCAGTATATGGAGCCCACAGGAGGAACTGATGGAGATGAGTTAGTATAGAGACCACATGAGCTACTGATGAAGATGAGTCAGTATATGGAGCCCACAGGAGGAACTGATGAAGATGAGTTAGTATAGAGACCACATGAGCTACTGATGAAGATAAGTCAGTATATGGAGCCCACAGGAGGAACTGATGGAGATGAGTTAGTATAGAGAACACAGAAGCTACTGATGAAGACGAGTCAGTCCGTTTATGGAGACCACAGGAGGAATTGATGACGATGAGTCAGTATATATGGATGTGTATATATATCATGACAAGGTCATCTCTTATAAAGTTGTGGTTTTATCCAGATATAAACAAAAGGGCAGCCTGTGACCAAGATAAAAATGCAGACTAACAACTCATTTGAGTTTTTAACGTATCTCTGATGCTATAAAAGGTTTGGCGAATGTTACATCGGCAATCTTTGTCATTTCTGGTTCACCACTGAACTTCGCACCTTGAAGGCTGTCGGCCGCCAGCTGGAGAGGCTCCGCAATAAATCCGGCCTGTTCACAGCAAGGCCTACAAACGCCATGTGGTGTGGTACAAGGATGCCAAGGCCAAGTCCCAATACTACTCCACCCTCATCAATAACCAGCAAAACCACCCAAGACAACTCTTTACCACCATCAACCGCCTGCTCTCCCCCATCGTCACCCCTCACCCTCCAGGTGCCACTGACCTCTGCACAAAATTCTAGGACTTTTTTCAGGGAAACGTGGATTCCATTTATCACCATCTCTCAGTCCCTGCCCCCTCCCCTTCCACTCACAGTCCAGTGTGGTGGGGTGGTGGTGCCGGGCACTGCATCCCCCCCTGCTGTTTATCAGCCTCAGTGATCCCTCTCCTCCTTTGCACCTGTCAACGCTCTCCGGGTGGCTAAGCTGGTCACCAAGGCCACGGCCTCCACCTGCTCCCTTGACCCTTTGCCCACAGTCCTGGTCAAAGCTGGCCTACCTGCCGTGTGCCATTGTGGGAATAATAAATTCCTCCTTGGAATCGGGCAGGGTATCTTCAAGTTTCAAGACAGCATCTGTCACACCCATACTAAAAAAGCCTGGTCTGGACCCAGATGACCTTGGTAATTACCGGCCGATTTCCAACCTTCCTTTCCTAAACAAGATCCTGAAAAGAGCAGTGGCTGCCCAACTTCACCAACACCTGTCCAACCATGAGCTCTATGAACCCTTCCAATCTGGCTTCAGGAAACACCACAGCACCGAGACTGCCCTCGCGACTCTGGTCACATCAGCCTCCTCATCCTCCTGGATCTGTCTGTGGCCTTTGGCACGGTCTCCCACTCCATTCTCCTCAACCGCCTCTCTGACCATCTGGGTGTCACTGGGATAGCTCTCACCTGGTTCGAATCCTACCTCACTGAAAGAAAACAGCCAAAACTCCATCAGTAACTCCACCTCCACCCCTGCCCCAGTCAACCAAGGCGTGCCTCAGGGTTCCGTTCTTGGTCCTTCCGTTCTTCACTATCTACATGCTCCCCCTCGATCACATCATCCGGAAACACGGTCTCAATTTCCACTCTTATGCTGATGACACTCAGCTCTACATCAGCACCTCACCCTCCACTCCTCTCCCCCCACAGCACCTCGTCAACTGCCTCCTTGACATCAAGGCCTGGATGTCATCCAACTGCCTTAAACTCAACAGCAAGAAGACAGAGCTCATGGTTGTGGCCAAGCAGTCACTGCTCCGGAGGGTTGGACATCTCCTTCTAGAAGTTGATGGCTGCTCCATCCACCCTTCCCCAGAAGACTGCAACATGGGTGTCATACTGGACTCCACCCACTCATTTCATTCTCACATCAAATCAATAAACAAATCAGCTTTTTTCCATCTCAGAAATATATCCAGACGGCCATCTCTCCCTGAGATGCTCATCCACTCCTTTGTCACCTCCCGCACCAAGCCCTGGCACCACATCACCCACACCCTCATCCACCTCCACTGGCTTCCAGTCAAGTCCTGCATCAACTTTAAGATCCTCCTCATCACCTACAAATCCCTTCACTCTCTTGCCCCCCGGTACCTAGCTGACCTCCATCCTTCCATCCCACCCGGGATGCTGCGGTCCTCTGACTCTGGTCTCCTCTCCATCCCCACCACCAACCTGCGCACTGTCGGCCCCAGAGCCTTCTCTGTTGAACTCCCTCCCTCCAAACATCCACAATGCTACATCCCTGGACTCATTCAAATCTCAACTCAAATCTCACCTCTTCACCAAATTGATCAATACCTGACTTCCCTCTTTTTTACCCAATTGTTCCCTTTTCCTTCCCATTAGTTTGCCCCCTCTGTTAAGCACCTTGGCTTTCCTGAGGGGCGCTATATAGATTTAAGAAATTATTATTATTAATATTAATAAACATTGGAGTAAATTAGACCTATGGAACTATAAGTGATCAAAAAGCATATTTCTCATCTGCAAGTCAAACCTTTCAGTTGTATATGTGAATGATAAGAAAAAGAATCCATCTTGCATTTAAAGGGAACGTTCAGAATAGTGGAATTCTAGCCCTATTTCCTACTTAACTAATGATGTCGTTGATCAGTAGAGTCCTTTCTCACTCCTATAAAAGTCCCGCCCACTTAGCAGACAGGAACTGATTAATTTTCATCACAGCTTGAAATTAATCATCTTCCGTCTATTCAGTATCTCTGATTCAATTCCCACCTGTTACACTGTGTAATCCAGACCACATCGCAATACCTACGTATACTCTGAACCAGGATCTGTTTTGGTCATGGGAAATACTTAACATTGTGCTATTCTCCAATGATCTTGGGACAGTTCAGTCTAAATCTATTAGCATAGACCAGTGCTTCTCAAACTTTTTCTGTCAGGCAAAATATTTTGCCCCCCCCCCCCCCCCCCTCGCCCCAACAAAATAGTCATGAAATGGGCCATGTTTAAATTGATTGAAATAACACCAATATCGTGACCTTTCAAATTGGCCCTATATTTTGTTTTCAGAGCTGTCATGGATGAAAAGCCAGCTTCACACAGATACTGTATGTGGTGCTGAATGGTATCAACACCTTAACTGCTGCATCATGAGATACTTGGTGGGCCATGAGATGAGATACTTGGTACTCAGCACCACACTCTGAAACTAGCTCTCTAGGTGGTATCAGATGAGATTTCAAAGAGTTCTTCCAAGAGTTTGGATGGAGATGTGTCAGGAAGCTTTGTCTCAATGTTGTCTGTAAAGTTTTTTTTTATCCAGAGTAACTTGGTGATCCTTTTCTGTGTTTTATTAAATAATGATTTTCAGATTTTGAGAAATGGTATTTTCATGGAGAACAGTGCAGCTGCAACAGATAGCACTTTAGTGATAATTTTCTGTAATCCAAAATAAAAAAATTATAAATCTCAAGGCCCCCGCTGTCACGCCCCCCACTTTGAGAAACACTGGCATAGACAATGGTGTTCCCTAAACTGGAGATCGGGCCATCGAGACTTGAAGTGATACTCTTTGGAGTCAGCCCATTGAAGTTGAAGTAGTGACAGACTTTGTGGACTGAAATAATTTTAGTTTGAACCATTAGGCCTACATACAAATCAGTGATTTTAATTAGATGTCTTAGTAAAATCACCATGGCATGGTTACTGTCATAGTGCCTTATTCACAAATCAACACTGTACACTATTATAAAAATGAGGCGAATACTACGTAGATTTCCCCTTTAATGTTTCACTAATGGGCCTTTCAAGCGGATCAGCACACCAGGTAGTACAGGGTCTTCATCCAACAGGAATAGAGAAATGATCAATAGAATTGTTTCTTGTTAGTAAACACAATGTGTTCAAGCCAATCGGCAACACCCACTGAGTCATGTGACTGAGTTGCCCCCTACCTGCGTTGAGCTGCCGTACTAAAAAGAAACAGGGCTCTATGGAGAAACCATGGCACTCCCCTGACTAAAAGTATAATGGAACTCTATGGAGAAACCATGGCACTCCCCTGACTGAAAATATAATGGAGCTCTATGGAGAAACCATGACACTCCCCTGACTAAAAATATAATGGAACTCTATGGAGAAACCATGGCACTCCCCTGACTCAAAATATAATGCAGCTCTATGGAGAAACCATGACACTCCCCTGACTCAAAATATAATGGAACTCTATGGAGAAACCATGGCACGTGACTGAACTCAAACTGGAAAGAAACAGACTAAGAAATGATGTAAACTCCATGATCAAAACAGCAAAGAAAAAATTCATCAATGACAAAACCGAGGAAAACAAAAACAAACCGCGTGAACTTTGGAAATTACTCAATAACCAACTAGGCTGCAGTAAAAAACTTAAAACCAGATTCTCAAACATAAACATAAAGACGGACAACACGCTCATCACAGAAAAGCTGGATGTAGCCAATTACTTAAATAGTTTCTTCACAAACATAGCCACAACACTGGTAAACAAACTACCCTCCCACTCAGGGCATTATGGGGTAGAACACATAGTAACTTACTACAAAAACCTAGGGGTCCACAAAGACGACTTCAAACTGGAAATGGTAACAACAGATGAGGTACTCAAAAAACTGAGCGCCCTCCAACCTAACAAGGCCACTGGCCATGACAACATCCCCTCCAAATTCCTCAGAGACTCAGCAGCCGCCATCACCCCAGTCATCACACACATAATAAACCTCTCTATAAAACAGGGACACGTCCCCAAGGACTTCAAAATTGCGAGAGTGACCCCTCTGCACAAAAAAGGCAGTAAATTAGACCCAGGCAACTACCGCCCTGTTTCTATCCTTACCTCCATCTCGAAAGTCATGGAAATTTTTTTATACGAACAGGTCGAAAAATACCTTGCGGAAAAAAATCTAATCTACGAATTCCAATCTGGCTTCAGAACATCCCACTCCACTGACACATGCCTTCTCTATTTAAACGACCACATCAAACAAGAGGTGGACGCGGGCAAATACTGCGGCATGGTCATGCTGGACCTACAAAAGGCCTTCGACACTGTCAATCACACCATTCTGATTGACAAGCTAAAAGCAATTGGTTTTGATAGTCTATCAGTGAGCTGGATGCAATCCTACCTGGAGGGGAGAGAGCAGATGGTGGAGGTAAACGGTACCCTATCCCCCCCCCTCACAGTAAACTGTGGTGTTCCACAAGGAAGCATACTAGGTCCGCTACTGTTCCTAATTTATGCAAATGACATGTCGTCAGCTTGTGACTGCAACTTGTTCCTGTTTGCGGACGACTCAGCCCTGCTGGTCTCTGACAAGAACAAGTTACAGGTTGAAAAAACCCTCAGCTCAGAACTAAGCAAAATCTGCATATGGCTCGCTGATAACAAACTATCATTACACATGGGCAAAACAGAGTCCATTCTCTTCGGTTCAAATAACAAACTCAGCAAGACCGACGGCTTCTCAGTTACAGTGGGTGACAATATTGTCACAAGGAAAGAAGATATTACCTACCTGGGTTCCATCCTAGAGGCAAATCTTTCCTGTGACAAAATGGCATCCAATGTAATAAAAAAAGTCAACCAACGAACTCGTTTCTTGTACCGGATCTCCTCACTGGTAAACAAGAATACCCTGAAGACTCTAGCAGGAGCACTCATTCAAGGGTACTACGACTATGCTTGCACCTCATGGTACCAAAGCACCTCAAAGGCGCTAAAAACAAAATTACAAACATCTCAAAACAAACTGGTCAGACTACTGCTTGACCTTACTCCTAGAACCCACCTCACCCCTGCCCACTTTGACAACCTAGGATGGCTTAGAGTAGACGACAGAGTACAGCAACTTGCAATGGGCCTGGTCTACAAGATACACTACACGACCAAGGTACCCATGTACATGACTAAATACTTCCCAAAGGTCAGTGAATACCACGATCACAACACCAGAGGGAGCTCCACAAATCATGTTAAACCCAGATTCGGCTCAAACAAGGGACTAAACACGTTTCGCAATTATGCCACATCAATGTGGAACGCCCTACCCAAAGCTGTAAAGGAATGTGAATCACTACCCACTTTCAAAAACACTCTCAAAAAACACCTAAGGGAGACTGCAACTCGAAACTGGCCCCTGTAAATGTCCGAACACAACCCCCTCCAATGTACAGTAAATTACCAAGTATGGTCTTGTCAATAATCCAATGTACAGTGTTGTTTGTACAGTTGTACAGTGTCCCCCACCCACCCCTCCTACCCAACCCCCCCCCCCCCCCCACCCACCCACCCAACCACCTCCAATGTACAGTCCCCACCCACCCCTCCTACCCAACCCCCCCCCCCCCCCCACTCCTACCCAACCCCCCCCCCCCCCCCCCCCCAACCACCTCCAATGTACAGTCCCCCCCACCCCCACCTACCCAATCCAATGTACAGTTTCTACGCCTAATGTATATACTCTTTTCTTTCTGGACTCTTTTTGTATCACAAACAGTACTGTAATTGCAAATCTGGTATGTCATAAATGTATAGATGTAGCAGTACTGTCTATCTGTATGTCATGTATGTCATATATGTTACGATGAATTGAAAATGGGGGACCCTGATGTAAACAAGACGAAAGTCTTTCTCTGGTCTGCATCCCCTTAACAATTGTATGTATTGAGCTGTACTGTACCCATTCTGCAATCTGTTAATAAAGTTTTCATTCATTCATTCATTCACTCCCCTGACTCAAAATATAATGCAGCTCTATGGAGAAACCATGACACTCCCCTGACTAAAATTACAATGGAGCTCTATGGTGAAACCATGGCACTCACCTGACTAAAAAATAAATATAATGGAACTCTATGGAGAAACCATGACACTCCTGACTAAAATTATAATAGAGCTCTATGGAGAAACCATGGCACTTCCCTGACTAGTTTCAAACTCAAATATTTCACCTTTTACATATCTAGCTTTGGCATTGATTGATTGTTTAGATCACTAGCATGGCTAACTAAATGTAAATATATTGTAGTCTGCCCCATTGTTCTGACCAGGATTACGTTCCTTTTAGCCTCCTTGATACTTGTGCACACCAAGTCTGACGTGGGCCAGAAACCTGATATACTGAATACTGGAATACTGTCAGTGGTTCTCAAACATGCAGTCTGGGGACCCGCAGGGGTCCTTCAGGGGTTCCACAACATCCCCAGATAAAACATTTTTTAATAGTTTAATTTCACCAGAAGAACTGTTCTGATCCTAGGTTTCACTCCTCCTCCTCCATAGGGCCAATACATTTTGAGGAAATTAATCATTCAGGATGGAATAATAAAAAAAGAAAAACATAAAAATGTTCTAATGGACCAAACTGACCTATGAATCCATTAACCAACTAAGTGGGACAGCCCTAAGCATATCTTAAAGGAACACGCCAACATTATGGGAAATGCGCTTACTTTCTTCTCCAGAGTCAGACAAGAAGATAGATACCAATTTGCTCTCTGTGCGTTCAGGAAGCTATCCTAGCTTAGCACAAACTAATGGAAGCGGATATGGACCACTAGCCTAGCTTGTAGGTCAAAAACACCTCTCCCTGAGTTTTAAGCTAGGCTAGTGGTCTGTAACCATTTCCATTCATTCGGCTAGCTTGCAGCCGGATAGCTTTCTACTGAACGCACAGAGAGGAAATTGGTATCTATCTTCTTGTCTGACTCTGGAGAACACGGTAAGCGCATTTCCCATAATATTGGCGTGTTCCTTTAACCATAAAAATCTTCTCAGATGGTCTGTGTCATGGAAAGGGTTGACAATCTGAAACAAGCTTTCTTCCAGAACCAGCTATTATAACCAGGACATAGAACTCATCCTGCGTCTTGTTGTCATGTTGTTGTGTGGTCAGAGTTGGGATCCTTGCCATGTCCACACTTCCAATGTTCTCTTCTTTATGTATACAATTATTTTAATGTTTTTTAATTATTTTGACAGTTTTACTAAACAAAACAAAGAAATAAGACATAATAGGACAATGAAATAAACTAAACCAACACATCCACCCATAGACAACCACACACCCCCATCTCACTCAGTCAGTACTGAAAGCAGAGGGGAAAATGGGAAGATGACTACAGGAATTAGCCAATATTTAAGTTGTGGGTCAGTTGTGTTTACAGTGGGTCAGTAATATTGGTGTGTGCCTTCTTACTTCTAGCTTTAAAGGGGACACGGCATGGTGGCACAGTGGTCAGCACGAAGGTCCTGGGTTCGAACCCTGGTGGGAGGCCTTTCTGTGTGGAGTTTGCATGTTCTCCCTGTGTTTCCTCCTGGAACTCCAGTTTCCTCCCACACCATAAAGACCATTATCATCATCCAGGGGTGTAAAGTACTTCAGTAATTGTACTTCGTTACAATACTTAAGTACTGTTTTTGGGGATTTGTACTTTTATTAGGTTTGTATACTTGTACTTTTACTCAATTACATTTCAGAGAAAAAAAAACATACTTTTTACTCCTTAAATAATGCAGACCTACAAAGTACAAATCTCCCAGGTCCGACCATTTTAATTAGTATATTTGTTTCTCTGGCCAAACTAACGTTAACGTTATTAATCCTGCCCCACTTTATTTAAAAACAGCCAATCAAATCCCCATCAATGGAAAATGGAGCCGCCCATACCCATGCTGATTGGTCCTTGTGCAAGACTAGAAAGCGGGGATCTTTGCTTAAACACCTGCTATCAGAAGAATAGACAGTCAGAGTGACAAGCTACAGAAGATGGCCAAAAACGATAGTACGAGTGATGAAGAGGACGAAACGGTCGGTGTGGACGGACAAGACGAGCACCCATAGCCCTATCTACATGAAATGTTCTCTTTCTAAGCTGATGATTTCACTAATTGGCTCACTACTTCAACTAACTCACCTGGTGCAATGTGTAGTTAAAATGAAAACTTGGCCCACGATGGAATGAGTTTGAGACACCTGGTCTATCCCTTGCAATAAAATTTTTTTTTTTTTTTTTTTTTTACTTTTACTCAAGTGTGTTTTTAGCCAGATACTCTGACTTTTACTTGAGTAAGATTTTGAGACGGTACCCATACTTTCACTTAAGTATAATTTCTGGGTAATTTTTACACCCCTGCCATCATCATAGATAAAAGGACCATGATATTTTCACAAGTAGCCAACATGTCATGCTGGCAAAACACGACGGGCAAAATAGCTAAACCCTCAAGTGACAAAAACCCTCCATGAATTACATTTACATTTAGTCATTTAGCTGACGCTTTTATCCAAAGCGACTTACAAGTTCTGTGCGACAAGACAGAATTAGATAACATTTTTAGATTAGATTAGGTTCAAATGTATTCTCATCGTACAGCACAAGCACAGTACACCAAAAAGAAGTTGGCATCTAACCAGGGTGCAAATGTAACAATAAAGTGCATAAACAATATACAATGTACAAGTGATTAAACTGGAGTATATACTTTATATAAGATAACTACTGAGTAAATATGCTAATCTAATGTATGCACAGTATTATTATGTACAGTGATACAAGTATAAATACACTATGGTAGTAAGCTATATAGCTAACTAGTAAGAGTAGGTATGTATACAGATAGTATATACAGTGAGTACAGTGTACAGATTAAGTATGTAAACAGGTACAGTATATGCAGATATATTCATACAGGTAGATAAATAGCTACATTATGTAATATTGCTCTTTATAACTCCTTCCTCTGGTCTAAGACAGTGAATTCATACGTTATTCCTCTGGTCTAAGACAGTGAATTCATACATGTTATTCCTCTGATCTAAGACAGTAAATGTATACAGTACATGTTAGTCTTATGGTCTAAGACAGTGTATTATTCATACATGCTCTGGTCTAAGACCGTGATTCATATATTCCTCTGGTCTAAGACAGTGAATTCATACATGTTATTTATTCCTCTGGTCTAAGACAGTGAATTCATACATGTTATTCTTATGGTCTATGACAGTGAATGCATACATGTTATTCCTCTGATCTAAGACAGTGAATTCATACATGTTATTCTTATGGTCTAAGACAGTGAATTCATACATGTTATTCTTATGGTCTAAGACAGTCAAATAATGTTAGTGAATATGAACAACTCTCCTAATCTAAAAACTAGAGTGCTAAAACTCTATTTGATGTGACGTCATCAGGGATCAAATCTGGAGCTGCTCCATAGACAATGGATATGGAGAGATGGTAAAGGAGAACACCCAGGGGAATGTTCTTATGGGCAAATGTTATGTTTCAGAACTGAGAACACATAGAATAAAGATATAGAATAAAGAGAATGTGGGTGTAGAATATAAGAACAACATGTGGTGGTTCCACAAATTCAGTCTCCCATTCATTATCAGTGGAGCAGCTCCAGACTTTATACCTGATGACATCACCAGTTGAGTCTTTAAAAAAAATCTTTGAGGGAGAGTATAGACTACTAGAGTATAGAACTTTCCTTGGTCGTGGAAACACCATATTATAATTCTTAATTTAGTCAGGGTTCCCCTTTAAACCTTTCGCTGCCGCACTACCAAAACTGTTAACCCTTTCACTGCGACAATACACAGAAGGTTAACCCTTTCACTGCCACGGCGACCGTCGGTTGTGTGATAGTAAAGGGTTAACCTTCTGTCGCGTGGCAGACAGTGAAAGGGTTAACACACTGTGTTATTGCTGCATGCAGATGTTAAGTAACGCGCCTGGGTTTCTGCACCGTCATTGTAGACTATCTGCCGCGACTCCTCAAATCTGCTTTGGTTTGCTGACTAATTAAAGCTATAGGGAGCCGTCTGTTGGTTTCACCCAGCGTGCCCAGCCGCGCAGCCCCCACCCTTTTCAAATGCACAGAGCTACTACTGTGATCAATGCAAACAGATGGGGCTCGACGAGAGGATCCTGGATAAAGGAGAACCTCTTTAGAAAAGGGCCAAAAACGCATTTCAAAAGGTTGCTTATAAGCCCGCAGCTGAGTTAGGCATAGGTTATTAGTGCAAAATGATATAGCTGCCGTGTGTTATTGTTCTCCATAGTTATTTTACGAATAGTTTATCAGAAGGTAGTTAACATTATTTTATGGCAAGTTTGTCCTAGTGTTCGCGATTTCCCTGAATAGTAGGACTAGCCCACAGCCTTTTTAGTCACTTTGTCTTGAATTATGAGGAACATTTATAATTATAAACAGAACTATCTCTAGAACCCATGCCATCCCTTGAGATTTTTTTTTAAATTACGCACACAAAAGACAAATGGCTTCCAATATTTGAATTATATTTACATTTGCCCGGAAGTTTAGTGTGTTTACGCCCCATAATACATTTGTATATAAAAGACATTTGAAGTGGGCTTTAGGATACAAGAATAAAACAAAGAACAAAAGGCGCAACATCCCAGTCTTTCCATACAGGCGTCGTTCCTCCGTGGTCCACGTGGGGGAGCTCGCTCTACACCACTCAACGAACCATAATCCACACCATTCGTCAACATACGAGAGAGAAAACAACCAACGTTATAACACCTGATACTATTTCACGTTTTTATTTAGTTGAAAAAATACGTCATGTAGCCACAACTCGGTCGTAATGGTTAAGAGAACAATTTTGATCGAGAAACGATATGGGTTTTAAATGCAAGTGTCGCCTACAACTACGCCGTTATATAAACACACATCATGCTACATGGTCACTTTGCACAAACGCATTTCTGTATCACCCCTGCGTCCATTTTCTACAGAACATTTTGCACAATAATACCAGTTAAATCGTCGTTACAATAGCCCTAATTCCCCATTTCCAAACCTACCTATATCAAATTAATATGCAATAAAGGCAAACTGGAAAACCGTGTCGAAAACGGAGACTTGGAAGCAAACAATATAGCAGCGGTGACGTGTTGGATAGTGAGGTCTCTCAAATTGAGAGGAGTCGAGAGGTTTCGGTTGGAATAAAAACGAGTGAGACATGGGAATGAGAGGAGGAGGATGAGGGGGAGGGTGGGAAGCGGAATGGATGAGGAGGGGGTGGGAAGCGGGATGGATGAGGAGGCAGGGGGGAGGGGGAGGGTGTCTGGGGGGATGGAGGGTTGAGGGAGAGAGAGAGAGAGAGAGAGCTGTGCGAAGGCGAGGTCAGCCCGAGGTGCCGCTACATAGGCGTTCTAATACCTTCATTCATTGATTTTGAAGAACACCACCAAGTGGCATACAGCAGAGATAACACGCATGGACGTTTTTTTGGGGGAGAAAATGCCTGGCAAAAAAAGAAAAAAGCCACTGCCTGCATCCATGGGCAGCACAGTGCATTGTTGTTATTATTGGCTACACATTTGTGTGTACATTTTCTTTTTTTTACATAATGAGATAGAATATTATTAAGCTTAACTCTTTATTAAAGCAATAAGATTGCATTTCGATATAGTTATAATATGACTGTTACAAGCGCTATATGCCAATAGGCTTAATACATGCTGTCCTAATTAAAACATGTTCACAGTGTGAACAGAATAGATTGGATGTTTCATTAAAAACGTGCCAAATGTGAAGTATAGCGTCTACCTGAACTCTGAATCATGTTGGTCAGTAGGGCCTAGAATGTAAATAGGCCAAGTAGACCTTCCTTATGAAGAGAAGTAGCAGGTATGCTTAAACTACACGACTATCCATAATTCTCAGTCCATGTGTGGAAGTGGAGATATTTGTGTGGTGTTACATGATAAGGCCTATAGTTTCTCATAATTGTCTTCTCTCAATCAACCAGTTAGGCTGATGAACCTATGTGCAAAACCCTTTTAAACATGTATGCATTGCAATAACATATGGCTACTTTATATAGGTTACAATATAGGTAAGTCAAACAAGAAAGGGGGGGAACATATGTAGTTTTCATTTTTTATTAAGATTATAAATTTTTAACAAATATTTTTCTAAAACAGTTTTACCCGGTGGTATACAATTTCATATGCACAAAAATACAAGGATACCAACAAAATATGGAGAGAACGTGTGAAAAACGTCTTTATTTCGGTACACATAGTGCTCATATAATGTGTGGATGTCTGCTATGGCTAAATCGTCATTGTGCCTTTTTAAAACAAAAGGACTAGGAATCTTTTTTTTCGAAAATAAAATGACACTCACAAAACCAAGTCACGTTGGCATCATGAATTTAGCTGTAAAGGCTTTGATCAACAACTTTGTTAGAGATTAAGGGGGGGGGGGGTTATGCTCAACAGATCAAACTGTCAAAAATACCTGGATTGGTTCAATTACGCGTGCATGCTGGGAGTTGAAGTAATTGATGGCCCCAGTGGCCTACAATGTGTAATAGCCTAGAAGTTTGGCCACTCCATCAATTTGCCCCCAAAACTGGTTCAGAGATAAGCACCTCAAGTGCTTTATATAGGGAGATTTTTAAGTCTGAACATTGCCTTCACCTTTCAATTCCGTGATCAGACTGCAAGTTCATTATGTTGTTTTCAATGAGTGCTTTGGCTCATCGGTAAGCAAAGAACACAACATCAGGAATAGATGTATACATTTCTTGTTTATCATGTTTTGAAGAGGACACACAAGAACAGTGGGCCATACATCAGTTATAGTTGAGTTGGTGCATTGACTACACTGAGTCACGTTTACTGTCTCTAAAAACTATATTGTGTTCAAATGTCGTGTACAGGAAGAGACCAAATCATAAACATAATCCTAAGTATGAGCGAGACATTCAACCACTTTTAATGTTTGTAACAATAGCTAGCAGTAGTGTGCGTTGGATTTAAGGCAACGAAATGTACTCCAATTTCGTTAGATAAAAATTCACAACTACCAATTAAAATGTGTTCTGTAGACATATTTCGTTTAAAAGGAAAAAGCCTGCACATCACATGTGGCACAACCTTTCGTTCCCCTCCCTGTCAAAACAAAAGTCAACAAACAAAAAACAAAAAAAAACTGGTCAATGTTTAAATAGCATTTTCTTGCAAAAATAAAGTCGATTTGATTTAGACTTTGTACAATTTCATAAAGTGTTTTGATTCTAGTTTGCCACGGGAGGGAGTCAAAAAGCCACAATAGCTCTTGTCCATGCCCCGAGGCTCGCCAGGGCTTGTTTGCTACAGAACTGTCCGTTCAAGGCTTGCTCAAAGTCCGCCTGTCTGCTCACCAGCCCCGAGAGCCCCGAGAACCCCGAACCGAAGATCGAAATCAGGTTGGAAATATTCGACGTGTCCAAATGTTCCGAGTTCAAGTACGAACAGTCCTCGAATTTTGCCCGTTTATAAGAGGGCGTAAAGTCCGATACTTCCTCAATATCAGATATGTAATAACCGAAGTCAACCTTTCGTTTCTTGACCGGGGACCGTGCGCCCTGGCAGCACTGTTGGAGCGGCGCGCAGCACTCCTGGTGGAGGTACCCGTTCTCAACAGTAGTCACTACATGCGTGTCCAAATCCAACACTGTCGTCTTGTTGCAGTGCGCGTTATTGTTCACCGGAGAGAAGTCACAACTGGACACGGGGTGAAAAGCTTCCATACAACAGCTCCGGTAGAACGAGGGCTCGGTCTCCTTGCACGCCTCTTCGCTCTGGAGGGAGAGAGGCGCGGAGGAGCAGGCGCTGCTGGTCTGGATCTGCACCGCTGCTAGGTGGCACACAGGCGGCAGCGCGCCGCACAGACTAGCCGGTTCGCTCGGCCCGACGCTGCTGCAGCAGTCCCCGCTCTGCTCGTCGCAGTCGTCGGCCAGATCGAGAGGGTTGAGCTCCTGGATCTCGTTGCAGACGGTCATCACCTCCTCGTATTGCTGCATCCTGTATATCTCCGCGTACTTCTCGTTCATGTAGACCTGCCTGGCGTTCCTCAACACATAGGACACCAGGAGGTTTTTGTGCAGCTTGATCCCCCCTCTCTGCGTCCTGGAGTTGTGGATCTTTCGTAGGGAAATGGAAATGAGACTCTGTGCATCCACTGCACACTCCATCGTGTTGATCATGATTCGGTCGTTTTCTCCCCCTCCTCTCCGTTGAAGAAACCCGACTTTCTCTCAGTGAAAGTCGCGATATTTAGTTCGGGGGCGAAGGCTTAATTCAGCTCTGTGGAGAAACATTGAATACGGCTGTTCGCTTCCCTCTGTGCGCGAGCAAGCAATTATTTGCAGGCAGCGTTTAGCCAGAGTATATATATTTCGAGGAGGAGTCGGCCCACTCCAGGGTGCGCCAATGAGCAGCTGGCGTTCTATTGATTGACATGCAAACTCCGCCTACAGGTGTCGTTCGCGACCAATCGGGTTGAGGCGGTTCTTCTGTGCTATTCAAATTCCAAACTGACTTTACCAAACTGGAATGTTCTCATTACGCACTGTATAGGGCGCACGGTGAAAATTGTACATGTGTGTTTGTGTACCGGTTAATTACGTTGTTTTATGGATTACAAAATGATGAATGAAACACAAACCACATTTTCTAATCCAATAACTCTGACACGACCACCCGAGTAATAGTCTGGGGCTGGGCTATATTGGAATAGGCTTGCGAACAAGCAGTGCCATAGCCAGGTCTGAATGACCAGCAAGGTCCACCGAAATATTTGATTAGACCTAGTGTTGGCTATATTGCAATGGTTAAAGAACTGAAGTTATATTAACAAACCTACAACAAAAAAGTGTGCTCTAGAGTCCACTAAATCATAATAATAATATATCTATCCTCCATAATATATATATGTATATACAATGTTATCTTTAATAATACTTATAATAATAATATATAATATATATATATATATATTATAAGTATTATTAAAGATAACTTGGTATATACATTTTACAACGTTTATTCAACCAAACTGCAACTGCTATAAAAGCTATTATATGAATATGAGTAAATTAAGTAGTTGTCCTCTGAGTTTAATCTATGTGCATCTATGTGTGCTCAACAGAAAAGCAAAACATATCAAGAAACAAATGAATATCACAGAATTGCGATATAATTAGAATTCTACCCTCAGTGGTTCTTGCAGTATTCTGCTAATAATGTCCCATATATCTCAATGTGCTGTGTGTGTGTGTGTGTGTGTGTGTGTGTATGTATGTATGTGTGTGTGTGTGTGTGTGTGTGTGCGTGCGTGTGTGTGTGTGTGTGTGTGTGTGTGTGTGTGTGTGTGTGTGTGTGTGTGTGTGTGTGTGTGTGTGTGTGTGTGTGCTGACTTCTCATAGTGGCCAGTCTCAGAATTGCTCATGGTGACTGGATAAGACTGCAGGCTTAAAGGGATATTTCACTTTAGTAAAACTCGTCAAAAATCAGCAGTCTTACCTCTATCTAAAGTAATTTACAAGCAAACTAGTGATCACTGCTGTCCCTGTTGTCTGCTGTAAACACCACCATTCCTCCCAGGTGTCAGGCTCCTCCTTCACTTCCATTCATTTTGGGGACCAAGTCTAAATATTCTGAAATAAACTGCTGTGAGGATTTCAATAAAATAGGCAATTCCGAGTCAAATGTACGTGTTTGTTTTGGTGTCTTTGATGTCTCTTTACATATTTATTACCTCTGAAAAATAAAAACAGACCCGGTCAGTTTAGGTTTGAGTGTGCTGTGTATCTTTGCCTTGCATAGAATGTTGGGGAGTGGTTACCATGGTTACCTTACCTGCTGCCTTGCTGGAGGAAAGACAGTTTTGTGAGAAGTTTACAATTGGTCAAACTACACCTCAAGTAAGAAATAGTTTACTTTACATTATTTACTGATGATTTGAAAATGGCAACATTAGCTCAAAAAGTATATTTGACACAGAAATGTATTATTGCACAGAATATGATATTTAGATTTGGTCCTCAAAATTAATGGAAGTGAATAAGGAGCCTGGCACTGGGAAGAACAGCAGTGATCACTAGTTTACCTGTAGATTACTTTAGATAGAGGTAAGACTACTGATTGATTGAAGTGAAATATCCCTTTAAATTGTGTTTTGCATGCATTGTTGTAATTAATATGTGGTATTTTAAACCATTTCCTTCTTTGCACAATGAAACAAAGACAATAACAAAGCAACAAATGAAACAGTTGTGCAGGTGAGATTAAACCCCCCTAGAGGTTTATAAAGGTATCTCACCTAAATAAACAATACAAACAGAGATAAAACACACAACTGAAAAAGTTAGAGAATAAACACCAGTAAATAAAACAAGGACATAATATAAGATACAAATATATTAAGGTAGAAAAACGTAATGTGGCAATAAAGTCGTGTGTGTGTGTGCGTGCGTGCGCCCCCCTGTCAACACTTTTTTTTTGTCCTTTACCTGCCCACAAGTAAAGTAAAAAGAAACAAAAACAAAACAATATAAAAGTAATATAGAATAAAACAAATTAAAACAGGTGATGTAGAAACCTATGCTACAGTAGACCATATAAAACACACACAAACAAATAGGCCTACATAACAGATATATAAACATACATGTATATGAATGAATGAATGAATGAATGAATGAATGAATGAATGAATGAATGAATGAATGAAAACTTTATTTAACAGATTGCAGAATGGGTACAATACAGTACGGCTCAATACATACAATTGTTAAGGGGATGCAGACCTGAGAAAGACGTTAGTCTTGTTTCCATCAGGGTCCCCCATTTTCAATTCATATAGACATTTATGACATACACAACATACATGACATTTATGGCATAGGGACATATAGGTATTTAGTACTGATACATTTGTGACATAAACGGTATTCAAATATACAGTACTGTTACCCCTAGATCCTGACAGAGTATATACATATGATGGGGAGGGGACTGTACATTTGGAGGGGGTGGGTGGGTGGGAGAGAAATATACATACGGCGGGGAGGGGATATATACATGCGGTGGGGAGAAGACTGTCTATTAGGAGGTGGTGGGGGTTTTGGGCATTTACGGTGGCCAGTTTCGAATTGCAGCCTCCCGTAGGTGCTCTTTAAGAGCGGTTTTGAATGTGGGCAGGGATTCACATTCCTTTACAGCTTTGGGTAGGGCGTTCCACATTGTTGTGGCATAATTGCGAAACGTGTTTAGTCCCTTGTTTGAGCCGAATCTGGGTTTAACATGATTTGTTGAGCTTCCTCTGGTGTAGTGGTTGTGGTATTCACTGACCTTTGGGAAGTATTTTGACATGTACATGGGCACCCCGGTCGTATAGTGTATCTTGTAGACCAGGCCCATTGCAAGTTGCTGTATGTACTCTGTCGTCTACTCTAAGCCATCCTAGGTTGTCAAAGTGGGCAGGGGTGAGGTGGGTTCTGGGGTTCAGGTCAAGTAGTAGTCTGACCAGTTTGTTTTGTGATGTTTGTAATTTTGTTTTAAGCGCCTTTGAGGTGCTTTGGTACCATGAGGTGCATGCATAGTCATAGTACCCTTGAATGAGTGCTCCTGCCAGAGTCTTCAGGGTATTCTTGTTTACCAGAGAGGAGATCCGGTACAAGAATCTAGTTCGTTGGTTGACTTTTTTTATTACATTGGATGCCATTTTGTCACAGGAAAGATTTGCCTCTAGGATGGAACCCAGGTAGGTAATTTCGTCTTTCCTTGTGACAATATTGTCACCCACTGTAACTGAGAAGCCGTCGGTCTTGCTGAGTTTGTTATTTGAACCAAAGAGAATGGACTCTGTTTTGCCCATGTGTAATGATAGTTTGTTATCAGCGAGCCATATGCAGATTTTGCCTAGTTCCGAGCTGAGGTTTTTTTCAACCTGCAACTTGTTCTTGTATACACACATACATACATACTAGAGGTCTGCACGGGCCTGAAATTTCGGCCCCAGCCCGGCCCAAGCCTGGCCCAAGCCTGTAGCATCCAGGCCCGGCCCTACCCTAGCCCGGAAAGTTAAGTAATTATTCGGCCCTAGCCCAACTTAAGCCTGAGGCCAATATTACGATGTGATGACAGACATCACACACACACACACACACACACACACACACACACACACACACACACACACACACACACACACAAACACACACACACACACACACACACACACACACACACACACACACACACACACACACACACACACACACACACACACACACACACACACACACACACACACACACACACACACTTGCGTTGAATAACGTTAACAAAACTCACAAATCTTCGCCAACTGGCTAAATCCAAGAACAATCATGCAAAACTTTTTACAGTTTATTCCACGCCGCTGTTCATTCATGGGCGCTGTGAAGGAAAAGAATGGCATCCACCATTGATGGCTTCAGCACTGTTCTCCTCTCGTCCAGCGTTCTCCCTGCGGCGCTGAAATTTATCTCACTCGAGCTGCTGCTTGCGGGTATATAACATTTACATTTACATTTACATTTAGTCATTTAGCTGACGCTTTTATCCAAAGCGACTTACAAGTTCTGTACGACAAGACAGCAAGAAGGGTACAACTCTATCAGCTGAGTAACAATGTTCATCAAGTGTTGCGTGTTACAGTGTAGGTTAGTTTATTAGGACAAGTGCATGACAGTAAGGTTAGTCAGGGTTAGATTTTTTTTTTTTTTTTCTTTTTTTTTTTTTTAATCATTTCAGATAATGGTTGAAGAAGTGAGTCTTTAGTCGACGGCGAAAGATTGGACGGGATTCGGCTGTCCTAACTGGGATGGGTAGTTCATTCCACCATTGTGGGGCAAGGACTGAGAATAGGCGGCTTCTCTTTGATGACCCTCCGGGAGCTTGGATAGGAGTAGGTCTGAGGCGGCCAGAAGATGCAGAGCGTAGGGGTCTTGAGGGTGTGTAGTTAGAGACCATTGACCGGAGGTAGGCGGGAGCGGTTCCCTTTGCTGCACGGTATGCTAGGTCGAGGGCCTTGAAGCGGATACGTGCAGCAATGGGGAGCCAGTGCAGGTCCCTAAGAAGTGGGGTGACATGGGCCGACTTCGGTAGGTTTGATATCAGGCGGGCCGCTGCGTTTTGAATGAGTTGAAGAGGCTTGGTGGCAGTGGCCGGGAGGCCAGCTAGAAGTGCGTTGCAGTAGTCGAGGCGGGAGATGACTGTTGATTGGATGAGGAGTTGGGTGGCTTCTTTTGTCAGGAAGGGGCGTATCCTTCTGACGTTGCTCAGGAGGAATCTGCAGGTTCTGGTTGTCGCTGCGATGTGAGCAGAGAAGTTCAACTGGTCGTCGAGGACAACACCAAGGTTCTTGGCGGTCGGGGACGCGGTCACAGCTGCATTCTCGACTGTGATGGAGAGGTCGGTCAGGGGGGAGGATTTGGCCGGCAGGTGGAGCAATTCTGTTTTGCTTAGGTTCAGTTTGAGGTGGTTGGTCGTCATCCAGGCGGAGATGTCGGACAGACAGGCCGAGATCCGCTCAGAGACGTGGATATCTGAGGGAGGGAAGGAGAGGAAGAGTTGAGTATCATCGGCATAACAATGATATGAGAAGCCATGAGACGTGATAATGTTACCCAGTGATTTAGTGTAGAGGGAGAAGAGAAGGGGTCCTAGGACCGAGCCCTGGGGGACACCCGTCCGGAGGGGGCGGGTGGCCGACAGAGTCCCTCTCCATGACACTTGGTAGGAGCGGTCGTTGAGGTATGATGTCAGCCATGTCAGCGCAGATCCAGCCACTCCCATTCCTGCGAGGGCCGCGAGGAGGATCTGATGGTTGACTGTGTCGAAGGCTGCAGATAGATCTAGGAGAATCAGGACAGAGGAGAGGCCTTTCGCTTTTGCTAAGTGAAGTGCCTCTGTGACCGCAATGAGGGCCGTTTCTGTGGAGTGGCCAGTCCGGAAGCCAGACTGATTGGGGTCTAGGAGGTCATTCTGTAAGAGATAAGCAGTAAGTTGGTTGGATACAGCACGTTCAAGTGTTTTAGAAAGAAAGGAGAGAAGAGAGACAGGACGATAGTTGGCTATGACGGTGGGGTTCAGGGTTGGTTTTTTTATGAGGGGCGTGACTCTGGCTTGTTTTAGGGAGGTGGGGACCACCCCCGAGTTGAGTGAGGAGTTGATGGTTGCAGTTAGGAATGGGAGGATGTCCGGTGCTATGGTCTGGAGGAGTGGGGAGGGTAGCCGGTCCAGCTGGCATGTAGTCGGACGGTTCGACGTTACCAGTGTCAGGGTCTCGGCTTCTGTAATGGGAGAGAAAGATGACAGAGTGAAGGATGAGGTTCTCGATTCAGCGTTTGGAATGGGTGGGGGTTGGGAGAAGGAGCTGCGGATGTTCTCCACTTTTTCCTCAAAGAAGATCGCAAAGTCTTCGGCAGAAAAAGATGAGGGAGGAGGGGGTGGGGGGGGAGTGAGGAGGGAGGACATGGTAGCATGCAGTTTGCGAAGATTCTTGGCAGAGGCCTCGATCCTATGGTGAAAGAAAGAAGCTTTGGCATTAGTAATGGTTTTGGAGAATGTTAACAAGAGGTTGTGATATGTGTCGATGTCAGCAGTGAGGCGTGATTTTCTATACTTCCTCTCAGCCGCTCTCAGGACCTGTCTTTGTTCTCTCACTGCATCCGTCAGCCATGGACTGGGTGGGGAACGGCGGGCAGGTTTCTCAACGAGGGGACAGAGCTTGTCAAAGGAGGTTGCAAGGGCTGAGAGGAGGGTGGAGGTTGCCATCTCTGTGGGGAGAGCAGAGAAGGTGTCACTCAAAGGTAGAGCGGATATTATGTCAGAGGAGAGGGTGGAGGGGGATAGGGAGGCCAGGTTACGTCTGAGTGAGACGGTTTGAGTTGGGGTGAAGACCTTTCGGTTAAGCATGAGAGTTAGTGAGAAGGATATGAAGGAATGGTCAGATACATGTAGGGGAGTTACCGTGGTGTTAATGATGCTGGAGTTACGGGAAAATATGAGATCCAAGGAGTTGCCTGCTTTGTGGGTGGGAGGCATGGCAGTGGGAGTCAGGTCAAATTGTTGTAGGAGGGAGACCACTGGGACTGACTGAGATGAGTCAGGCAGGTTGAAGTCGCCCAATAGAAGGAGCGGGGTACCATCTTCCGGTAAGGAGCTTAGAAGCATGTCCAGCTCATCTATGAAGTGATCGAGGGGACCTGGAGGGCGATAGAGTGTAACAATGGTGAGATTGAAAGGATTAGAGACAGATATTGCATGATATTCGAGGGAGGAGAGTGACAGTTCTGGGAGTTGTGTTAGGTTTGAAGCCCATGAAGGAGATGTCATGAGGCCAGTGCCTCCACCCCGTCTGGAGGGTCGAGGTGTGTGAGTGAAGTTATAGTTTGTAGATAATGCTGCAGGTGTTGATGAGTTATTGGGAGTTATCCAGGTCTCAGTTAGAGCCAGGAGCTGCAGATTTAGACTATGGGCGTAGGCAGTAATGAAGTCAGCTTTCTTGACTGCTGATTGACAATTCCATAAGCCTCCCCGTACTGTGACAGGTGTATTAGTGGCTGTAGGAGGGTAGGAGAGATTTGCCGGGTTGCTAGCAAACTGGCGTGGATGGGTAGAGTCAGTTCTGGAGGAGCAGATTGTGGATATAGGTATGAGGCACATTGTGGTGTCAAGAGTGGCAGGGAGAAGGTTGTAGGGAGGAAGCGAGATAGTAGGGGAATAGCAGAGTGGGAGGGAAATATAGGATTATGGTGTGCTTAGCACTGGGTGGATTGGTGGATCCCTCTGCTGAGAACTCCAGGAAAACTCCTCTTTGTCCCTCTTCGTTTCTCGACGCTTCGCTGACGCTAGGCCAGCAAGTCCTTAAATCACTATCACTAATTACTGATGAGTGACACCTGCAGCAAAAGGCCACACCTCCAGTTTCTGTCAGCTGGGTGAAACTAATTACAAACTATTTCCACAACACAATTTAGTAACACATAGTACGCAAGTCTAGCTAGCAAAGGCAGCTTCTCCATCTCCGACACGCACGCTCCAACGGTCTAGCTTGGTGCTTTGATGGAAACACTACGTGACGTGATGGCGCGGTTGTGTGTGTCTTCCTCTGCGCGCGTGTGTAAAATTAAGTGAGACAAATAAAAGGAGCCCGAGCCCGAGCCCTACCCGAATCCTATCTATGCATACAAAAATTGGCCCGAGCCCGGCCCTAATCTGTCCATGGTGTCGGGCTCCGTCGGGCCCCCTCGGGCTTGCAGACCTCTAGTACATACATATACACCCAATACATACAACATAATATATAATATAACATGTATATTACACATACATAGTACTGTACATATATATACACCCAATACATACAACACAACATATATATTATAAACATACAATATGCACACATACATATACATCTATATCAATATACATGTATACACACATACATACATATACACCTACTGTATATAAACATAAATGTATACATACATACATACATATACACCTATATAAACATACACACACACACACACACACACACACACACACACACACACACACACACACACACACACACACACACACACACACACACACACACACACACACACACACACACACACATGCCCTACCTTTACAAAACATGTATAGATCAACAGATCAACCAAGAGAACCTTACATACAGACACACTGCTGACACACACACACACACACGCACGCACGCACGCACGCACGCACGCACGCACGCACGCACGCACGCACGCACGCACGCACACACACACACACACACACACACACACACACACACACACACACACACACACACACACACACACACACACACACACACACACACACACACACACACACACATATACATACACATACACCAATTTAAAATGTACTAGATAAGATTTGGCAGGCATACATACATGTTTTATAGTAACACCCCACTACACACATAAAGTTCCATACATTTGGAGCTGGCCACAAAACCACAGTCTTAAATGGTTAGCCACTGAGAAGCTCCATCAGTTCAATTGGAGGTCCAGTGCCTTGCTCAAAGACACTTAAAGATACAGTACAATGAAAATCTTGATTTTCATTCTCATTGTATATCTTTTTTTACAGAAGGTATGTTGATGTTCCAAAATGTTAGAACTGTTGTTGTTGTGAAAATAACGACTTTGATCTCTCTCCCCCTGGATATGAACAAAATCAAGCCCTTTCAGATATCTCTACTGAGAGTTGGCTGTGCTCAAAGAGGCTGCACTAAAACAGTTATATCAAAATCAAAACAAATGATACTTTTTTACACTAGTCTGAGGGGCCTTTCTCACTCACGTTTTGGGATTGAATCACTGCTCCCGGGAACGGGGGGGGGGGGTGTTCTCACTCACCCCTTTTGGGATGCGAAACGGCGCTGATTCGTTTGACCCCCCGCTGAACGGGGCCGGTTGGATTAGGTGGTCTCTGAATCGGCCGTGGGAGCGGGGGGCGTGACACACACAACGTCGTTACTGTCATGCTTGCTTGAATTTTGGTCAGATAACACCACACAGCAACAACTGGAGAATACCCACAAAAACGATATTTATGGGCAATTTGAGAGTTCAGACCTCAACCAAAAACAAGTGGATGAAAACATGAAGCCACGTTACAAACGCACAGCACTTCCCTGGCTCGCATTAGGCCTGGCAATTTTTGTTTGCCATGCTATTTTCTATACATTAGTTTCTTGTTTGAATGCATTTATTTCTATTAGACCAGTGGTGCCAAACCAGTTGGCCGTGGTCGACCAGTAGATCAATGACATTCAATATAATCGATGCAGCAATGTTACTAGTAAAAGGCTAAGATAACTAGCGTTAGCCATTAGCTTAGCGTTAACGTTAACCCTGCAAAACGCTCAAAAGCGGACTCTACAACAGAGTTCCATTCGTGAGAAAAGAGGCAGAACACACAGTGAATGTATCCGATTGTTTATTGCACGTTCTTTGCTGAAAAGAAAAAGTGCTACAGGCTATACTAGACTAGGCTAAGCTAACTAGCGTTAGCCCTGGGAAACGCTCAAAAGCTAACTCTACAACACCATCCATTCGTGATAAAATGGGGTGGGTTATATTGACAAGGCTTGACAACAGAGGTTCAAATATAACTTCATATTTATTGCTTATTTATTCATTTTATATCAGCATCCAGTCTCCAGCGCCATGTTAACACTTCCTGTGTTTACATTTTCGAACGTGACATCATCGCCTACGGCAAGCGTAAACGCTCTAAAGGCAAACCGTAAACAGAACCCGGAACGAAACAAGACTGCAGTGTGTACGCAAACTAGAGGGGGGAGAGGGGGGGGGGGGAGTTTGCATCAGATCTCGGAACAGGCTAGAACGAAACGGAATGGAACCGAATACCTGAGTGAGAAAGGCCCCTGAGAGAATGTGTCAGAAATGCTGGAGGACCGCTGTTTTCTGTTAACGTTTGTCTCCATGTTATGACATGGATTTTCTTTTTTAGTTTTTGATCCACTTTTTCTCCTCTTTTTAAATTTTTTTCTCCCATCCCAATTCTTCCCTCCCCTGTCTTGAACGTTGCTCGCATATGCCCCCCACTGGCCGGTTGTAGGGAGGATAGAAGCCTTGCATCACGTGTCCCCTCCGGTACACGAGGAGGCAGCCTGTCACATCTTTTCACCTACCAGCGCGGACTCTCATTGGCAAGGTGTAATGTGTGGGAGGCTCACACTACCCCCGCCATTTCCTGTCTCTGCTGTGCAGGCGTACCCAACCGACCTGTAGGACAGATTACCACCCATCGACTTCCACCCGCTAACTCTGCCAAATGAGTTAGTATGACGGCTGGCCCAAGCCGGAGGCAACGCCGACAGCCGGAGTCGAACCCGGTGTCTCTTGCGTTGGTGACGAGCGCAATGTCCGTTGCGCCACCCAGCCGCCCATGTTATGGCATGGATTAAAACCTTTTTCTTACCGGACTCAGAGCTCCGACTACGGGACTCTGTGTCAAGAACTATCCCTTTAATACACAGCAGTATAGTATTTGAGGCGACACGAGGTAACAAGGCAAAAAAGTTATTTTCCAACTTTATGAGGTCCGGGGGGTGGCTGGCGAGGAGGATGAAGATGCCAACATGATGAAGGTGAAGACTCAAAGCGTGGCCGCTTTGAAGACACCATGACTGCTGAACACACACACACACACACACACACACACACACACGCACGCATGCACGCACGCACGCACGCACGCACGCACGCACGCACGCACGCACGCACACATCACTCACTCACCCACTTACTCTGTCTCTCTCTGTCTCTCCATACACACAGACACACACACACACGCACGCACGCACGCACGCACGCACGCACGCACGCACGCACGCACGCACACACACACACACACACACACACACACACACGCACACACACACACACACACGCACACACACACACACACACGCACGCACGCACGCACGCACGCACGCACGCACGCACACATCACTCACTCACTTACTCTGTCTTTCTCTGTCTCTCCATACACACACACACACACACACACGCACGCACTCGCGCACGCACGCACGCACACACACACACACACACACACACACACACACACACACACACACACACGCACGCACGCACACACACACACACACACACACACACACACACACACACACACACACACATGCCCTACCTTTACAAAACATGTATAGATCAACAGATCAACCAAGAGAACCTTACATACAGACACACGGCTGACACACACACACACACACACGCGCACACACACACACACGCACGCACGCACGCACACACACGCACACGCACACGCACACACACACCCCACCACCCTCAGCTGTGAAGTCCTGGGTAAGAGATGGGATGCAAGAATCATGCAGATGCAGCAGATCTCAAGCTACATGACTACACTACTCTCTCTCTCTCTCTCTCTCTCTCTCTCTCTCTCTCTCTCTCTCTCTCTCTCTCTCTCTCTCTCTCTCTCTCTCTCTCTCTCTCTCTCTCTCTCTCGCTCTCTCTCTCTACATCTCCCCCCTCTCTCTACCCCCCCTCTCTCCCTCCCTCCCTTTCTCTCCCCCTCTTTCTCAGACAGGGGAGGACCGCTGGTGCATTTTAACAATGCCTAGGAATGAAGCCCCCCCCCCCTCTCTTAGCTATGCACTGAGAGGAGAGAAATCAATAACTGCATGTGTAAGTAAGACAGACTACTGAACTGGAATGGTGATAAGACCACTGCTGCATACCTCCATCCCTCCATACCTTTACATGCACAAGACCCGTGTGCATGTCACTGGGAGCATGCATGCTGGTGTGTTTGTGTGCTGATGTGTTCACACGCTGCTGTGCTTGGAGTTTGTGTGTCTGAAATCTCTGAAAGCCTGCATGTCGTTTTGTTGCTGTTGCTTTTGTATGTACATCTAAAATAGAAAGTAACTAGAAAGTGTGTGTGTGGTGGTGGTGGTGTTGGGGGGGGGGGGGGTAGTAGTGGTCTAAACGTTATAAAAGTGGACTTGTGACCCAGAGGGGTCACCGGTTTGAATCTATGGCCGGGGCAGGGAAGTCTGGGCAGAGGGAGTGAATGAGTAATGCTGCCTATCATTGAAGTGCCCTTGAGCAAGGCACTGCCGACTGCTCCAGTGCTCTAGTTATTCCCAGTGAGCGACTGTAGAGAGCTGTGGTTGTACTGGGCATCTCCCAGGTGTCAATGTGTGTAACCATTTGGACTTAAAGCAGGCCGGTTGAGAGAGAGAGCAGAGCCTATATGAGCTCAGCTAATCTTCCACCAGGTTACAAATAAATACAAGTTACAAAAAATACAAATAAAAATGCAGGTATATGGAGTGGGACATTTTGACCTTGAAATATTGTGTTTGCACTATTAACAGTGTTAATAGGACAGTTGTGTGTTTTTTTTATAACCATAGCCCTATTTCTTACCAATGAGGATCAGTGGAATCCTTTCACAGCACAATCAATGCTGTTCCTCATACTAACTCCAGATAGATTATATTATATTATATTCAAATGTATTGTCATTATACAGCATATGTCAACAAGTACAGTACAACAAAAGATTTGCCACAAAGCAGTGTAAAGACAATGGGGTCGAGCTTCTGGCTGTACCAGCTGACTGAGGTTCACCTACTACTAACCCTAGCCCTATTTCCTACTTACTTCCGAACCCTAACCCTATTCCCTGCTTACTTCCTACTATGAACCCTAACCCGATTGTGTGAACACTTTCGGCAACCAACATGCACTTCCGCGTTTCTCTGATTGGCCGAGCGCCTTCCGCGTTTCTCTGATTGGCCGAGCGTGGCTCCCCCTTAAGCTCCAGGAGAGAGAAGAGAGGCTGAAAACCCGCAGTTCTTGCCCGACTGATGGGAGCCGAATCCCGGATCCGATTTTTCTGATGAAAACCCCCAAAACATGGAGGTCCCGAACACATGGAAGTATTGATTGCGCCGTAACGAATCATTAAAAAAATATACCGTTAACTGGAATATGTTGTGCCTTTACACATATGTTGGATTATGTAATTGGTTTGTCATGACAAACTAATAAAAAATCGCGATTTACCCGGTGGCTACAACAGCACACAGTGACCCACACTTGATGCATGTAGTCTGATTGATTGATTGATTGAAAAGTTTATTAACAGATTGCAGAATGGGTACAGTACAGTACAGCTCAATACATACAATTGTTAAGGGGATGCAGACCAGAGAAAGACTTTCGACTTGTTTACATCAGGGTCCCCCATTTTCAATTCATCATAACATATATGACATACATGACATACAGATAGACAGTACTGCTACATCTATACATTTATGACATATCAGATTTGCAAATACAGTACTGTTTGTGATACAAAAGTGTCCAGGAAAGGAGTGTATATACATTTGGCATAGAAACTGTACATTGGAGGAGGTTGGTTGGGTGGGGTGGGGTTGGGTGGGTTGGGTGAGGGCTGTACATTGGAGGTGGGGGGGGGGGGGTTGGGAAGGGGACACACACACATTTTACACTGTACATTGGAATATTGACAAAGCCTTACTTGGTCATTTACTGTACAACTAGGTTAGGACATTTGTAGGGGCCAGTTTCGAATTGCAGTCTCACGTAGGTGTTTTTTGAGAGTGTTTTTGAAGGTGGGTAGTGATTCACATTCCTTTACAGCTTTAGGCAGGGCGTTCCACATTGATGTGGCATAATTGCGAAACGTGTTTAGTCCCTTGTTTGATCCGAATCTGGGTTTTACATGATTTGTGGAGCTCCCTCTGGTGTTGTGATCGTGGTATTCACTGACCTTTGGGAAGTATTTTGACATGTACATGGGTACCTTGGTCGCGTAGTGTATCTTGTAGACCAGGCCCATTGCAAGTTGCTGTACTCTGTCGTCTACTCTAAGCCATCCTAGGTTGTCAAAGTGGGCAGGGGTGAGGTGGGTTCTAGGAGTCAGGTCAAGTAGTAGTCTGACTAGCTTGTATTGAGATGTTTGTAATTTGTTTTTTAGTGCCTTTGAGGTGCTTTGGTACCATGAGGTGCAAGCATAGTCGTAGTACCCTTGAATGAGTGCTCCTGCTAGAGTCTTCAGGGTATTCTTGTTTACCAGAGAGGAGATCCGGTACAAGAATCGCGTTCGTTGGTTGACTTTTTTTTTATTACATTGGATGCCATTTTGTCACAGGAAAGATTAGCCTCTAGGATGGAACCCAGGTAGGTAATTTCATCTTTCCTTGTGATAATATTGTCACCCACTGTAACCGAGAAGCCGTCGGTCTTGCTGAGTTTGTTATTTGAACCGAAGAGAATGGACTCTGTTTTGCCCATGTGTAATGATAGTTTGTTGTCGGCGAGCCATATGCAGATTTTGCCTAGTTCCGAGCTGTGTGTTGTTGTAGCCACCGGGTAAATCGCGATTTTTTATTAGTTTATTAGTATCTATCTATCTATCTATCTATCTATCTATCTATCTATCTATCTATCTATCTATCTATCTATCTATCTATCTATCTATCTATCTATCTATCTATCTATCTATCTATCTATCTATCTATCTATCTATCTATCTATCTATCTATCTATCTATCTATCTATCTATCTATCTATCTATCTATCTATCTATCTATCTATCTATCTATCTATCTATCTATCTATCTATCTATCTATCTATCTATCTATCTATCTATCTATCTATCTATCTATCTATCTATCTATCTATCTATCTATCTATCTATCTATCTATCTATCTATCTATCTATCTATCTATCTATCTATCTATCTATCTATCTATCTATCTATCTATCTATCTATCTATCTATCTATCTATCTATCTATCTATCTATCTATCTATCTATCTATCTATCTATCTATCTATCTATCTATCTATCTATCTATCTATCTATCTATCTATCTATCTATCTATCTATCTATCTATCTATCTATCTATCTATCTATCTATCTATCTATCTATCTATCTATCTATCTATCTATCTATCTATCTATCTATCTATCTATCTATCTATCTATCTATCTATCTATCTATCTATCTATCTATCTATCTATCTATCTATCTATCTATCTATCTATCTATCTATCTATCTATCTATCTATCTATCTATCTATCTATCTATCTATCTATCTATCTATCTATCTATCTATCTATCTATCTATCTATCTATCTATCTATCTATCTATCTATCTATCTATCTATCTATCTATCTATCTATCTATCTATCTATCTATCTATCTATCTATCTATCTATCTATCTATCTATCTATCTATCTATCTATCTATCTATCTATCTATCTATCTATCTATCTATCTATCTATCTATCTATCTATCTATCTATCTATCTATCTATCTATCTATCTATCTATCTATCTATCTATCTATCTATCTATCTATCTATCTATCTATCTATCTATCTATCTATCTATCTATCTATCTATCTATCTATCTATCTATCTATCTATCTATCTATCTATCTATCTATCTATCTATCTATCTATCTATCTATCTATCTATCTATCTATCTATCTATCTATCTATCTATCTATCTATCTATCTATCTATCTATCTATCTATCTATCTATCTATCTATCTATCTATCTATCTATCTATCTATCTATCTATCTATCTATCTATCTATCTATCTATCTATCTATCTATCTATCTATCTATCTATCTATCTATCTATCTATCTATCTATCTATCTATCTATCTATCTATCTATCTATCTATCTATCTATCTATCTATCTATCTATCTATCTATCTATCTATCTATCTATCTATCTATCTATCTATCTATCTATCTATCTATCTATCTATCTATCTATCTATCTATCTATCTATCTATCTATCTATCTATCTATCTATCTATCTATCTATCTATCTATCTATCTATCTATCTATCTATCTATCTATCTATCTATCTATCTATCTATCTATCTATCTATCTATCTATCTATCTATCTATCTATCTATCTATCTATCTATCTATCTATCTATCTATCTATCTATCTATCTATCTATCTATCTATCTATCTATCTATCTATCTATCTATCTATCTATCTATCTATCTATCTATCTATCTATCTATCTATCTATCTATCTATCTATCTATCTATCTATCTATCTATCTATCTATCTATCTATCTATCTATCTATCTATCTATCTATCTATCTATCTATCTATCTATCTATCTATCTATCTATCTATCTATCTATCTATCTATCTATCTATCTATCTATCTATCTATCTATCTATCTATCTATCTATCTATCTATCTATCTATCTATCTATCTATCTATCTATCTATCTATCTATCTATCTATCTATCTATCTATCTATCTATCTATCTATCTATCTATCTATCTATCTATCTATCTATCTATCTATCTATCTATCTATCTATCTATCTATCTATCTATCTATCTATCTATCTATCTATCTATCTATCTATCTATCTATCTATCTATCTATCTATCTATCTATCTATCTATCTATCTATCTATCTATCTATCTATCTATCTATCTATCTATCTATCTATCTATCTATCTATCTATCTATCTATCTATCTATCTATCTATCTATCTATCTATCTATCTATCTATCTATCTATCTATCTATCTATCTATCTATCTATCTATCTATCTATCTATCTATCTATCTATCTATCTATCTATCTATCTATCTATCTATCTATCTATCTATCTATCTATCTATCTATCTATCTATCTATCTATCTATCTATCTATCTATCTATCTATCTATCTATCTATCTATCTATCTATCTATCTATCTATCTATCTATCTATCTATCTATCTATCTATTTATGAACCCTAGACCCATTTCCTACTTACTTCCTACTATGAACCTATGTATCAGTACTAAATACCTATATTTATGTCCCTATGCCATAAATGTCATGTATGTTGTGTATGTCATAAATGTCTATATGAATTGAAAATGGGGGACCCTGATGGAAACAAGACAAACGTCTTTCTCAGGTCTGCATCCCCTTAACAATTGTGTGTATTGAGCCGTACTGTATTGTACCCATTCTGCAATCTGTTAAATAAAGTTTTCATTCATTCATTCATTCATTCATTCATTCATTCATTCATTCATTCATTCATTCATTCATTCATTCATTCATTCATTCATTCATTCAACCCTAGCCCTATTTCCTTCGGCTAGAAATTGTATGTGTCACTTTGCCATTGTGATGTAATACAGTATTCATGGGTGAATCTTCCTAACCCACATGCAAATACCTCCATCCTACCAACCGTGCAACATTACTGCTGTGTGTTTATGTGAACATGTGAAGGTTCATGGTTCGATTCCGGCTCCTCTCTGCAATGTGATGATGTGTCCTTGAGCAAAGACACTTACTGTAACCCCTAACTGCTACCAATGAGCAGGTTGGCACCTTGCATGGTTGCCTCTGCCGTGAATGTGAGGCACAAGTTGTAAAGCTCTCTGTTATATAAATGCAGTCCATTTATATGTGTTTCTTAATCTTTATTCATCACACTTTCTTTTTTCTTTTATTTATTCAGAGAGAGTTGACAGAGCTTCACACCCGGACAGTACTGTAGCACTACTGTCTATCTGTATGTCATGTATGTCATATATGTCCTGATGAATTGAAAATGGGGGACCCTGATGTAAACAAGACGAAAGTCTTTCTCTGGTCTGCATCCCCTTAACACTTGTGTGTATTGAGCTGTACTGTATTGTACCCATTCTGCAATCTGTTAATAAAGTTTTCAATCAATCAATCAAAACCTGGGACCTACCCAGTACGCGTGTACCACTTCCGCAACGCATTTGATTTCCGGGGTTGGCCTGATTGGCCGAGACGGCCACGTGACGCACGTGGCACGCCCCCGCGGCAGCCGCAGCGGCAAGCGCGCTACTGCTGGAGTTTACTTCGCCTTTCACATCGCTGCCGTTGGCGAAAGTAGGATGAGAGAGCGTAGATTTCGCTGTGTATCATTTAATCATTTATCATTTAACATTTGAAAGGCATACATTGTTGTCATACAGAAGTACAGAATACTTTTATCCAAAATGCTTCTTACTGTTACACTGTTAGAGACTGTGCTAGACAAATGAATGACTAATTCGGTCAGAAATAACGTAACTAATAACGTTAGTAAGCACTGCTTATATGCTTATTATGTCTGCGGGGTACAGTAAACGTTTCTCCCGGTACATTCTGAAGAGCACACCGCTGTATGTTGGAGAACCAGCGGTCTTCCGCTCCTCCTCACTCGAGTGAGAGCAAAGCCGCGCACAGCTCAGCCCTGTGTGAGACGCGAGCAGGAAGGAGGAGATGGGAGTCCTTCCAATCGGAATATGTTGTTTCTTTACACATATGTTGGATTATGAATATGTCTTCATAGCTATGCTGCCAGGCTGGTCCGCGACCCTCCGTGCTGCGATCACCAGCGGGGAGAATATGCTCACGCGAGCGGCATCGCTGAGCTCTGGTGACGGTCTTATTGGGGCTTATGCCGAGAAGCAGTAACACAACATTGCAACTGTTGTGTTACTGCTTTCTGACCGAATTAGTCATTCATTTGTAGCTATAAAGACATATTCATAATCCAACATATGTGTAAAGAAACAACATATTCCGATTGGAAGGACTCCCATCTCCTCCTTCCTGCTCGCGTCTCACACAGGGCTGAGCTGTGCACGGCTTTGCTCTCACTCGAGTGAGGAGGAGCGGAAGACCGCTGGTTCTCCAACATACAGTGGTGTGCTCTTCAGAATGTACCGGGAGAAACGTTTACTGTACCCCGCAGACATAATAAGCATATAAGCAGTGCTTACTAACGTTATTAGTTACGTTATTTCTGACCGAATTAGTCATTCATTTGTCTAGCACAGTCTCTAACAGTGTAACAGTAAGAAGCATTTTGGATAAAAGTATTCTGTACTTCTGTATGACAACAATGTATGCCTTTCAAATGTTAAATGATAAATGATTAAATGATACACAGCTAAATCTACGCTCTCTCATCCTGCTTTCGCCAACGGCAGCGATGTGAAAGGCGAAGTGAACGTCACGTGGCCGTCTCGGCCAATCAGGCCAACCCCGGAAATCAAATGCGTTGCGGAAGTGGTACACGCGCCCAGTACTACCAGTACAACAGTCTTGCCACTGAGCAGCTCCACCGGAGCAGTTGACGGTTCAGTGTGCCTTGCTCAACGTGCACCTCAACAGTAGATTTTTCCCTCAGGCCAGTTTGGAGATGTGATAGGGTGACCTTTTGGTCAGGAGTCCACTTCTCTAACCTCTAGACAGGGAGCCCACCTCTCTAACCTCGATACCAGCAGCCCACTTCTCTAACCTCTAGACCAGCAGCCCACTTCTCTAACCTCGATACCAGCAGCCCACTTCTCTAACCTCTAGACCAGCAGCCCACCTCTCTAACCTCTAGACCAGCAGCCCACCTATCTAACCTCTAGACCAGCAGCCCACTTCTCTAACCTCTAGACCAGCAGCCCACTTCTCTAACCTCTAGACCAGCAGCCCACCTCTCTAACCTCTAGACCAGCAGCCCACCTCTCTAACCTCTAGACCAGCAGCCCACTTCTCTAACCTTTAGACCAGCAGCCCACTTCTCTAACCTCTAGACCAGCAGCCCACTTCTCTAACCTCTAGACCAGCAGCCCACTTCTCTAACCTCTAGACCAGCAGCCCACCTCTCTAACCTCTAGACCAGCAGCCCACTTCTCTAACCTCTAGACCAGCAGCCCACTTCTCTAACCTCTAGACCAGCAGCCCACCTCTCTAACCTCTAGACCAGCAGCTCACCTCTCTAACCTCTAGACCAGCAGCCCACCTCTCTAACCTCTAGACCAGCAGCCCACTTCTCTAACCTCTAGACCAGGAGCCCACCTCTCTAACCTCTAGACCAGCAGCCCACCTCTCTAACCTCTAGACCAGCAGCCCACCTCTCTAACCTCTAGACCAGCAGCCCACCTCTCTAACCTCTAGACCAGCAGCCCACCTCTCTAACCTCTAGACCAGCAGCCCACCTCTCTAACCTCTAGACCAGCAGCCCACCTCTCTAACCTCTAGACCAGCAGCCCACTTCTCTAACCTCTAGACCAGCAGCCCACTTCTCTAACCTCTAGACCAGCAGCCCACCTCTCTAACCTCTAGACCAGCAGCCCACTTCTCTAACCTCTAGACCAGCAGCCCACTTCTCTAACCTCTAGACCAGCAGCCCACCTCTCTAACCTCTAGACCAGCAGCCCACTTCTCTAACCTCTAGACCAGCAGCCCACCTCTCTAACCTCTAGACCAGCAGCCCACCTCTCTAACCTCTAGACCAGCAGCCCACCTCTCTAACCTCTAGACCAGCAGCCCACCTCTCTAACCTCTAGACCAGCAGCCCACCTCTCTAACCTCTAGACCAGTGCTTCTCAAACTTTTTCTGTCAGGCCCCCCTTTGGCGGACCAAAATATTTGGCCCCCCCCCCCTCGCCCCAACAAAATAGTCATGAAATGGGCCATGTTTAAATTTATTGAAATAACACCAATATCGTGACCTTTCAAATTGGCCCTATATTTTGTTTTCAGAGCTGTCATGGATGAAAAGCCAGCTTCACACAGATACTGTATGTGGTGCTGAATGGTATCAACACCTTAACTGCTGCATCATGAGATACTTGGTACTCAGCACCACACTCTGAAACTAGCTCTCCAGGTGGTATCAGATGAGATTTCAAAGAGTTCTTCCAAGAGTTTGGATGGAGATGTGTCAGGAAGCTTTGTTTCAATGTTGTCTGTAAAGTTTTTTTTTATCCAGAGTAACTTGGTGATCCTTTTCTGTGTTTTATTAAATAATGATTTTCAGATTTTGAGAAATGGTATTTTCATGGAGAACAGTGCAGCTGCAACAGATAGCACTTTAGTGATAATTTTCTGTAATCAAAAAAAAAAAAAAAAAAAAAAAAATCTTTTTTAAATAAATCTCAAGGCCCCCCCTGGGGGGCGCGCCCCCCACTTTTAGAAACACTGCTCTAGACCAGCAGCCCACCCCAGCAGCCCACCTATCTAACCTCTAGACCAGCAGCCCACCTCTCTAACCTCTAGACCAGCAGCCCACTTCTCTAACCTCTAGACCAGCAGCCCACTTCTCTAACCTCTAGACCAGCAGCCCACCTCTCTAACCTCTAGACCAGCAGCCCACCTCTCTAACCTCTAGACCAGCAGCCCACCTCTCTAACCTCTAGACCAGCAGCCCACTTCTCTAACCTCTAGACCAGCAGCCCACTTCTCTAACCTCTAGACCAGCAGCCCACTTCTCTAACCTCTAGACCAGCAGCCCACCTCTCTAACCTCTAGACCAGCAGCCCACTTCTCTAACCTCTAGACCAGCAGCCCACTTCTCTAACCTCTAGACCAGCAGCCCACTTCTCTAACCTCTAGACCAGCAGCCCACTTCTCTAACCTCTAGACCAGCAGCCCACCTCTCTAACCTCTAGACCAGCAGCCCACTTCTCTAACCTCTAGACCAGCAGCCCACCTCTCTAACCTCTAGACCAGCAGCCCACCTCTCTAACCTCTAGACCAGCAGCCCACTTCTCTAACCTCTAGACCAGCAGCCCACCTCTCTAACCTCTAGACCAGCAGCCCACTTCTCTAACCTCTAGACCAGCAGCCCACCTCTCTAACCTCTAGACCAGCAGCCCACTTCTCTAACCTCTAGACCAGCAGCCCACTTCTCTAACCTCTAGACCAGCAGCCCACTTCTCTAACCTCTAGACCAGCAGCCCACCTCTCTAACCTCTAGACCAGCAGCCCACTTCTCTAACCTCTAGACCAGCAGCCCACCTCTCTAACCTCTAGACCAGCAGCCCACCTCTCTAACCTCTAGACCAGCAGCCCACTTCTCTAACCTCTAGACTACAGAGTCAAAAATGTGTATATTTTTCCATACTGAAAGTATATATTTGGTATATTAAGTGTGTTAAAAGTATATTTATTTATATTTCTACCCATGTGTACTTTTCTGAGAGTGTAATTTCAATGTATTTTTGGTACTTCTCTGTGCTTTCATGTACTAATTCAAAGCACACGTTCTTTAAGTCTTTAATTTGTGGTAAGTTTAATATAAGTACACCTAAAAAATAAAAGATGTTTACCAAACTTAAGTTGTACTTTAGTAAACTTAGTAAAAGTGTACTATTTTTGTCAGTAAGGATAACCAAAAATATATCAAAAGTATAATCTCAATTTAAGTGGTTTCAATTTAACACGACGTTAGTAAACATTCTGAATACATAGAAAGTATACTTTCAGAAAATATAGTATGCTTTTTTCTTTTTGTGATGAGTTGTGTCTGGTTCAAACGCTAAAACAGTGATCAACAAAATAGGCTACTATTTTGTTCAATAAATAAATCACACAGTGCATCCAAGCTGTGATATAAAATCATTTGTGAAGGTAAATCGGATGACAAAATTAAAATGTAGAATGAAGTTGCACCAGGAGAATGGTATTACAAGAAAAAAACATCAGAGTGATGCCATAGCACATTGCAATTTGTACTGGAAAACTAATACCATCAAATACATTCAAACCTCCGTACTGCTCGGCCCTAAGGGAAGATTCACATTGTCTCCACAATCCAGCACCAGCATATTTCAATGATAATACCCAGAAGAGGGGTAGTAGTATACACTAGTACACACTCACTCAAGTACACAATTCCCTGCTAGAATAGTACTCTGGTAAGACAAAAGGATTATGATATTTCATCTCTGTGCGTCCAGTCCAGTTTGACAGTTATTGAGAGTAAATTAGTTTGAATATGGGACATCATCAGAGACATTGAATCCTTGTGTTGTGTTAATTACAGCTCCATAAAATTATGTGAATTTAAAAAGATAATACCTCATCTTATAGGGACTGCTACCTTCTAATTTCAGTGAGCTGCAATTAACACCAATGTTCTATCACTGGTGGCCATATTTGCAATAACTGTCAAACTAAATTAATGTGTGCACTATACTCTAACCCTGTTTAGAGTATGTGGATGTGTGTGAGAAATAAATCAGCATTGTTTTTAGGTGAAGTGCCCCTTTAAGAGGAAGTGCCAGCAGAACTGGATCACTTTTAATATAACCTTTAGAGGTCAATGCATCAAGGGTTGACTGCTCACATCATTTAATTAAACAGCATATTCTATATTGATGGATGGAGTCTAGAGTTTTTGGATGTGTGTGAGATTATGTTCAAAATAAATCAGCATTGTGGTGAAGTGTCCCTTTAAGAGGAAGTAATAAGTGCCAGCATAACTGGATCACCTATAACCATTAGAGGTCAACGCATCAAGGGTTGAATGCTCACATCATTTAACTACTAGAACATCATATAGATGTAGAAAAATGTAGATACAAATTTAGCATAATTGACATTAACTTATCACGTTTTGTATGTAAAACCTTCTTCAAAGTAACCAAAAACGGTGGGGTTCAGATACATGTAAATGTAAAAAAGGAGAATATTTAGAGCCTTGCGCATCACATGTGAGATAGAACCTTGAGAACTATGAAAGCTATGTATGTTGAAAGCTATGGAGATCTTGAATTCCAAGAAAACATTCAAAGAAAATATACACCTGAAAAATACTAAGTTAGGTTCCACCTCTGCCCTCAACAAAATTATGGGGGGGGGGCAACCCCTGCAAATATAGCCTAAATTCTACATTTGGCTAAACATTGCTATATTATCTTGTGAGCTATGGTATGTGTTATAATGATTAACAAGAGTGTGTTCGCCAAGGCAACCACACTAATGACAATAATAATAGATAATAGCTACGATACAGGGGAATAAGTGCTACGATACAGGGGAAATGCAAATGAGGAAAGGCCAGTGCAACTGAAGGTTATGTATGGTAATTATTAGTTATAATTATTAGTATGTTCACAACAGGTGTCATACTAAAGTGATTATACATCTCAACTGAAGAATCAATCCAAAACATGGCTGATTGAAATAAATGTTTGAGACTTCACATATTATAATTTGGAGTATATATTTTTTTCGTATCTGCCTGAAATAAACATGTAGGAATTTGACCAGAGGGCTCAGAGCACATGGTTGGCCATTTGCAGCACCCCCAGGAGCAGGTAGGAATCCAGTACCTTGCTCAAAGACACTTCAAAGGGATGGAGACATGTAACATTAACAGGGGATGGAACCTGTAACCTCTGGGTTATGGGGTGGTCTCTTTAACCAGTGGAGTGGAGTGTTGTGTACATTCATAGTTCAACACATTGCCAAGTGATTTAATATGTACTTTACACTGTAAATACATTGACTGTCCAAACAACTTCAAAAAGAGATATACAGTAGAACTTTGTCTGAAGGGTCCAAACAGGATAACATGACAGTATAACCAGAATAACATAACAGTATAACCATAACCTCATAGGATACAATGATGGTGTGATGGTGTTGATTAGAACCCTAGTCCTCTTTCTTACTGACCAGTGATGGTGCTGATTAGAACCCTAGTCCTCTTTCTTACTGACCAGTGATGGTGCTGATTAGAACCTATAGTCCTCTTTCTTACTGACCAGTGATGGTGCTGATTAGAACCCTAGTCCTCTTTCTTACTGACCAGTGATGGTGCTGATTAGAACCCTAGTCCTCTTTCTTACTGACCAGTGATGGTGTTGATTAGAACCCTAGTCCTCTTTCTTACTGACCAGTGATGGTGCTGATTAGAACCCTAGTCCTCTTTCTTACTGACCAGTGATGGTGCTGATTAGAACCTATAGTCCTCTTTCTTACTGACCAGTGATGGTGCTGATTAGAACCCTAGTCCTCTTTCTTACTGACCAGTGATGGTGCTGATTAGAACCCTAGTCCTCTTTCTTACTGACCAGTGATGGTGCTGATTAGAACCTATAGTCCTCTTTCTTACTGACCAGTGATGGTGCTGATTAGAACCCTAGTCCTCTTTCTTACTGACCAGTGATGGTGCTGATTAGAACCCTAGTCCTCTTTCTTACTGACCAGTGATGGTGCTGATTAGAACCCTAGTCCTCTTTCTTACTGACCAGTGATGGTGCTGATTAGAACCTATAGTCCCCTTTCTTACTGACCAGTGATGGTGCTGATTAGAACCTATAGTCCTCTTTCTTACTGACCAGTGATGGTGCTGATTAGAACCTATAGTCCTCTTTCTTACTGACCAGTGATGGTGCTGATTAGAACCTATAGTCCTCTTTCTTACTGACCAGTGATGGTGCTGATTAGAACCTATAGTCCTCTTTCTTACTGACCAGTGATTAGATTAAATTAAATGTATTGTCATTATACAGCACAAGTACAGGGAAAATAAGTTTGGTATCCAACACAGTGCAAATCGCTGCTGTCGGGACAAAACCTCATAACTCCAAAAACCCAACTTTTCAGCAGATGAAAAAAACTAACACAGATTTGAGGGTGAATAGAGTTAGGAGGTTTAGACAGATGATCGGTTTAATGCTTTCCCATTGTTTAAACTTTGTAAAACCCACACACACATATGGAGGATGATCTACGGAGTTGATTTATATAATAAAAAAAAATTCAAAAAATGGAGTTATGAGGTTTTGTCCCGACAGCAGCGAAATGTAACAGTAAAGTGCAACAGCAATATACAATGTACAGGTAATTACACTGGGTCCAAACTATACTACTGAGTGTAGTGCTAATCAGATGTCATGTACAGGGTTGTATGATATAAATAAAGACAGTACAGTATGGTGATGATTCGAACCCTATAGTCCTCTTTCAGTGATGATGTTGATCAGTAGAGTCCTTTCTCAGGACTATCCATGCTGTTCCTCATACTAGCTCTGGCTAGTTAGCCACAAACCAATGCAACGTCAATGGGGTCGAGCTCCTGTCTGTACAAGCTGACTGAAGCTCACTGAAATGTACTTCACACACACAAAGTATAGATTTCAGTGAGCTTCAGTCAGCTTGCACAGGCAGGATCTTGGTTTTGCATTGGTTTGATATCCAGAGCTAGTATGATGAACAGCATGGACTGTGCTGCGAAAGGATACCAATCTACGTCATCGCTGGTAAATCTAGAGTTCCAAAAATCACAACTGTCCCTTTAAGCATCCCGAGGCTTCTCCTCTGAGAAGGAACAGCGGATCCTGGATCAGTGACATAGTTCCCTACATCATTCATAATGACCTGAGAGGCAAGCACACTGGTTCTAGATCAGGTGGTTGAGAATAGAGGGTAAACGGGCCTGTCATCCTTTAGTGTCCTAAAATGAAGAGATGAAAGAGATTACTTTTTCTGCTCATCCCCATACAAAAATAGACGATAGTATAATATGTGCTACGAGCATCCATTCTGATTTTCATGGGTTAGAGTTCCATAAAGAATATTTTGCAAAGCAAAACACTCCAAGAATGTATGTGACCCACTTTGCAACAAAGAAAAAGAAAAAAAGACAATCAGGATTGGTGCTATACAATACAGCTTCTAAAAGTGTAATTTATTATCAGTTGGCTATGCAACATATCAGAATGTGTTTGTATTATTATTATTATTATTATTATTATTATTATTATTATTATTATTATTATTATTATTATTATTATTATTATTATTATTATTATTATTATTATTATTATTATTATTATTATTTATTCATGTATTTATGTATCTATTGGGGGGGGGGGTATATTAATTAGTGTTTTTTCTGAACGGAAGTAATTACAATTTAACCGCAGCCTCTGCAAACGTAAGCTATACCAAGGCAATATCCATACCATATACCTTATCATGAGCCTGTTTCCAATGTATCCCCACTCTCTTGTACCAGATCTTCATCCGATAATGGTCTACGAGACTCAATTAATTGGCTGCTTTGTCTTTAGGACCAGACTAAACAAGTATTATTCTGATTGCCATCCATTTCATCATGTCCTATAGTCTCGCGTGCCCCGGCCCCTTCCTTCTCCACTTCCTTTCACGTTGGTCTCAGCGCGCTCATCCAGCTCATTACTAAATTATATTGCTAGCATGAAATGTTTGTTCCCCGACTGCAGGTCGCTTATTATCTTCACGGTGCATCTCCTGAAAACGACAGCATATTTTTCATCTCTCCAAAGTGATGAAGTTTGCAATCTCAGTACAAACTTTTTTTAATTTCCATTTTGATCAATATGCCCATTTGGTTTTTAGAAGTGGTTAATAATAGGCTAGATATATGCAGAGTTTAATAAACAGGTGTGATCCTGTGTTGCTTGTTTGATAGCTACAGGTTTGATTGCCTATCAAGTTGTTTCACAGCCAAACGTTTACTTTTCATTCCAACCCAAATACAAGTATTCAAATGGTTATAGTTTGATATGAAGTTGCACATGTGCTGAGTCACTGTTGTAACCTGTCCCAGCCGTTAAAACGGTATTTTATCTTTAATTATCTACTGAATCGGAGTCTATCTCATGCACCACGTCCAATGCGGACTTGGCTATTAATTGACGCACATCACGCGGGGTCATTCGGCTCTAACTCCTCTAAGTTCTAACCTATTAAAAAACGGAGCATTTGAGCATTCATAATTTCATAGGCTACATTATTATTAAAACACATATAACATAACACTACATTTCTCTCCTTTTTCAGTTCATATATGAAATATTTAATCTTTGCATTTGAAGAGTTAGACAAATTCTTTCTAAAAAGTCGTTATATCAAATGTATAGCTTAAACACAATTGAAACATGTCTGGCAACAACACTCAAATTATTCGGCGACACGAGTCAGTGGTCAGTTTTATCCTATAGCACCCTATAATAATAACAATGCTATGCTCAACAGGATGCAGCTCAAAGTGCTTTACATGATACAAGGCATTAAAACCATTACAAAAAATATATAGGTACAGATTCTCAAGCACCGTGGGCCCGGCCAATTACATTTTTAATAATCAGTGAGTGTATAATATCAATCGAGGGTTATATATATATATATACTCAAAATGATGGTTTAAATTCATCATCAAATTAAATAATGAATTGTTGAGCCACAACAGAAAAGCTAAATCATTTGAACCTGATTTTTTTTAACATGACTTATTATGGGAATTGAAGTTGGGGAGTCGCTCTGCCCTGCAGGACGTCCGGCTGGTTGGCTCTCTGGTGGCAGGAGGACCAGAGGAGGACTTGGAGGTATAGGCCTATAGCAGCAGGGCGGAGCTATCGGGGCAGCGGCAGAGAGATGCGCTCTCAACTTAAAGGCAAATGTAATCAACTTCTACATAAATCGCCAGTTGCTGCTTCAGAAGAGACCATTTCGCCTCCGCCATTTCTGGTCACCTCTGGGGCTGAAATCCTCGCAGCACAGGGCTGCACTTCTTTATCTCCAAAAGAGAGGACGCTTTACAGACTCCTTACTGGATAATGAATAGCAGATAATAACATAATAGGCTATCGATCCGAATTTAATTCTCCAACCTCGTCTGCATTTTTTTTGTATTGCAATAGGATTGCTCGTCTTCTTCTTAGTAATGTCAATGCTGTGTGTTTTATATGTGTTGCACCACGGTAAGCTAACGGTGGTCTGGCTTTACTGATAAAACGAGACCATTATAAATGAATAAATGTATCATGCAATATTACCAGTAACGTTTCGCTTCCCTATGTTGATGTATTGTTTCTCTAGGTAGGATAACTTCGGATGTTTTTATTTTTTTATTTATCAAAGTGGACATTGCATAGATTATACATATCATATTTATAGGTAGCCCAGCCTATATATGTTATCGTATTGTGTGATCAATAGCCTACTGCACATCTTCAACACAGATTAGGCCTAAATGTTCCTAATGTACTAGAGTGTTTATAGTAGGCTATTATATATGCTTTTCTCAAACAACATATAACAAATATGAAATTAATGTAAGGAATTCATATTTTGGGGATTTTCTATTAACACTTATATAAAATCTAGAAATTGAAGCCCCCTCTCCCCATATACACGTTTAGTTATATTTTATGAACATTGTCTGCGACCATTAAACAACAAGCTCCACCGACTTTTATTTGTCACCATGGTGAATTGTCGCGCGGTTGGAATTTTAATGAATGAGCAGCACAGCCCGCGTGCGTCTCCTCTCCCCTTTAAGAGAAGGCGACCGTGTCACGGAGGAGGTGTCGAGCCTCGAGGCAGAATTTCAGCCAATTATAGAAAAGCCTGAACCCCCTCGTGCAGCGCCTGTCTGAGAAAGGGCGGGCTCAAGGCTGCTGTGATGTGTGCCGTTACCAAGGAAACCGAATGTCTTGACCTCCTCCACATCCCCCCACCCTCCCGAGGCAAAAACGGATTGGTTTCCAAGGAGATGACAGCAGCTCCGTGCACGTTCACCTCTTCCCGTAAAGTGTTGCCGATGGAACGGTCGAAAATCTTAATTTTAATGCTCTGTGTGCAGAATGAGCTGCAGTGTGGTGGAAAAAAGCTGGGGACGTTTCGGTTGCAGGGGAAATATGGATTTGGAATATGGACAGGCAATAAGACCATTATAGTGGTTGTTGAAGATGTGCCAGGTCTAGTTATACATTACTGATAATATTAGAAAAGATTTGCTGTAGGCATATACGTCTGTTATTAGGGTACGTAATGTAAAAGTTGGGATATGCATGCACATAAATGGAGGAGAGTGTGACACACACACACACACACACACACACACACACACACACACACACACACACACACACACACACACACACACACACACACACACACACACGCACACACACACACACACACACAAGCATCTATTTGTTATCTGTTATTATTTAAATACTAAAGTAGTAGTAGTAGTAGTAGTAGTATAGCATAGTATAGTATAATTATATGAATGGCCGTATATTAATACCCTGCACAGATTCAAACGGTTATGGATGGGCTATATATTGAGTGAGTGAGAATAGAATAGATAGAATATAAATACTTTATTCATCCCGAGGGAAATTTGGCACTACAAATCGCTCACAATAAACAGTAAACATTTAGGTAGACAAAAACAAAAGTCACAAATAAGAATAAAAATAAGACTTAAGAGTAAAATACCGTCTGGGATATACATTTCTAGTGATTTTATATCCTCCTCATTTTACATTATTTTTAGTAAATGTCTCGGTCGGACAATAACGTATCTAATTGAATATTGAGACCTGTGGTTTTACCCCTGGTTCTATCTTTTAAAATATTTTCCTATTTGATTAGGCCTACACAATCAAGGTAAAGGGATGTTTAGGCATCAGCAATAACATAGTATAGGCAAAATGAGAAGGAATGAGCTATCATCAGCAATAACCAGTGGGCTAAATGGCATTTCTGTTTAAACTTTCAATTTGTTTAATTGTAATTTAATTTATCCCAATTCTGGTGTGTGTGTGTGTGTGTGTGTGTGTGTGTGTGTGTGTGTGTTGGATGGTGGTTCAGAGTGCTAGCTGCCTGCTATGCTCTTCTTGGCGTTTGTGTCGGAATGCGGACTGTCTGCGACCTGTTGAGACTCATCTGCATGCCTGTATACCTGGAGCCACCCACACCTAGAGAGAGAGAGAGGGGGGGGGAAGAGAAACACAGGGGAGAGGGAGAGAGAGAGAGGGAGAGAGAGAAAGAGAGAGGGAGGGATAGAGAGAAAGAAAGAAAGAGAAAGGGGAGAGGGAGAGAGAGAAAGAGGGAGGGAGAGAGAGAATAAAAGAAAGAGAGAGAGAGAGACATAGAGAAAGGGTTAGGGTTTTGCCTTTACCTAGGTGGGCAGGCTTACCGAGCAGCCACCGACACCTGAGAGAGAGAGTGAGAGAGAGAGAGAGAGAGAGAGAGAGAGAGAGAGAGAGAGAGAGAGAGAGAGAGAGAGAGAGAGAGAGAGAGAGAGAGAGAGAGAGAGAGAGAGAGAGAGAGAGAGAGAGAGAGAGAGAGAGAGAGAGAGGGAGGGAGGGAGGAATGCAGATTGGCAGCTTCTTGTGTTCAAGGGCTTCAGGGTTCGACCCTGCGTGTCTGTGTCTCTTGTTTTGTCCTGTTCTCTCTCTCTCTCTCTCTCTCTCTCTCTCTCTCTCTCTCTCTCTCTCTCTCTCTCTCTCTCTCTCTCTCTCTCTCTCTCTCTCTCTCTCTCTCTCTGAATTTAATTTGAATTCAATATGCTTTATTGACATGAATATTGCCAAAACATCAAGGCATAAAGAGATGACATGTGTCATGTGTTGTGATGAGACTAACTACAGCTGTCATGTGTTGTGAGGAGACTAACTACAGCTGTCATGTGTTGTGAGGAGACTAACTACAGCTGTCATGTGTTGTTGTGATGAGACTAACTACAGCTGGCATGTGTTGTGAGGAGACTAACTACAGCTGTCATGTGTTGTTGTGAGGAGACTAACTACAGCTGTCATGTGTTGTGATGAGACTAACTACAGCTGTCATGTGTTGTGAGGAGACTAACTACAGCTGTCATGTGTTGTGATGAGACTAACTACAGCTGTTATGTGTTGTGATGAGACTAACTACAGCTGTCATGTGTTGTGAGGAGACTAACTACAGCTGTCATGTGTTGTGAGGAGACTAACTACAGCTGTCATGTGTTGTGATGAGACTAACTATAGCTGTTATGTGTTGTGAGGAGACTAACTACAACTGTCATGTGTTGTGAGGAGACTAACTACAGCTGTTATGTGTTGTGATGAGACTAACTACAGCTGTCATGTGTTGTGAGGAGACTAACTACAGCTGTCATGTGTTGTGAGGAGACTAACTACAGCTGTCATGTGTTGTGATGAGACTAACTACAGCTGTCATGTGTTGTGATGAGACTAACTACAGCTGTCATGTGTTGTTGTGAGGAGACTAACTACAGCTGGCATGTGTTGTGATGAGACTAACTACAGCTGGCATGTGTTGTGAGGAGACTAACTACAGCTGTCATGTGTTGTGAGGAGACTAACTACAGCTGTCATGTGTTGTGATGAGACTAACTACAGCTGTCATGTGTTGTGAGGAGACTAACTACAGCTGTCATGTGTTGTGAGGAGACTAACTACAGCTGTCATGTCTTGTTGTGAGGAGACTAACTACAGCTGGCATGTGTTGTGAGGAGACTAACTACAGCTGTCATGTGTTGTGATGAGACTAACTACAGCTGTCATGTGTTGTGAGGAGACTAACTACAGCTGTCATGTGTTGTGATGAGACTAACTACAGCTGTCATGTGTTGTGATGAGACTAACTACAGCTGTCATGTGGTGTGATGAGACTAACTACAGCTGTCATGTGTTGTGATGAGACTAACTACAGCTGTCATGTGTTGTGAGGAGACTAACTACAGCTGTCATGTGTTGTGAGGAGACTAACTACAGCTGTCATGTGTTGTGATGAGACTAAGTACAGCTGTCATGTGTTGTTGTGAGGAGACTAACTACAGCTGTCATGTGTTGTTGTGAGGAGACTAACTACAGCTGTCATGTGTTGTGATGAGACTAACTACAGCTGTCACGTGTTGTTGTGAGGAGACTAACTACAGCTGTCACGTGTTGTTGTGAGGAGACTAACTACAGCTGTCATGTGTTGTGATGAGACTAACTACAGCTGTCATGTGTTGTTGTGAGGAGACTAACTACAGCTGTCATGTGTTGTTGTGAAGAGACTAACTACAGCTGTCATGTGTTGTGATGAGACTAACTACAGCTGTTATGTGTTGTGATGAGACTAACTACAACTGTCATGTGTTGTGAGGAGACTAACTACAGCTGTTATGTGTTGTGATGAGACTAACTACAGCTGGCATGTGTTGTGAGGAGACTAACTACAGCTGTCATGTGTTGTGATGAGACTAACTACAGCTGTCATGTGTTGTGAGGAGACTAACTACAGCTGTCATGTGTTGTGATGAGACTAACTACAGCTGTCATGTGTTGTGAGGAGACTAACTACAGCTGTCATGTGTTGTGATGAGACTAACTACAGCTGTCATGTGTTGTGAAGAGACTAACTACAGCTGTCATGTGTTGTGAAGAGACTAACTACAGCTGTCATGTGTTGTGAGGAGACTAACTACAGCTGTCATGTGTTGTGATGAGACTAACTACAGCTGTCATGTGTTGTGAGGAGACTAACTACAGCTGTCATGTGTTGTGATGAGACTAACTACAGCTGTTATGTGTTGTGATGAGACTAACTACAGCTGTCATGTGTTGTTGTGAAGAGACTAACTACAGCTGTCATGTGTTGTTGTGAGGAGACTAACTACAGCTGTCATGTGTTGTGATGAGACTAACTACAGCTGTCATGTGTTGTGAGGAGACTAACTACAGCTGTCATGTGTTGTTGTGAAGAGACTAACTACAGCTGTCATGTGTTGTTGTGAGGAGACTAACTACAGCTGTCATGTGTTGTGATGAGACTAACTACAGCTGTCATGTGTTGTGAGGAGACTAACTACAGCTGTCATGTGTTGTGAAGAGACTAACTACAGCTGTCATGTGTTGTTGTGAGGAGACTAACTACAGCTGTCATGTGTTGTGAGGAGACTAACTACAGCTGTTATGTGTTGTTGTGATGAGACTAACTACAGCTGTCATGTGTTGTGAGGAGACTAACTACAGCTGTCATGTGTTGAGATGAGACTAACTACAGCTGTCATGTGTTGTGATGAGACTAACTACAGCTGTCATGTGTTGTTGTGATGAGACTAACTACAGCTGGCATGTGTTGTGAGGAGACTAACTACAGCTGTCATGTGTTGTGATGAGACTAACTACAGCTGTCATGTGTTGTGAGGAGACTAACTACAGCTGTCATGTGTTGTGATGAGACTAACTACAGCTGTCATGTGTTGTGATGAGACTAACTACAGCTGTCATGTGTTGTGAGGAGACTAACTACAGCTGTCATGTGTTGTTGTGAAGAGACTAACTACAGCTGGTATGTGTTGTGATGAGACTAACTACAGCTGTCATGTGTTGTGATGAGACTAACTACAGCTGTCATGTGTTGTGATGAGACTAACTACAGCTGTCATGTCTTGTTGTGAGGAGACTAACTACAGCTGTCATGTGTTGTGATGAGACTAACTACAGCTGTCATGTATTGTGATGAGACTAACTACAGCTGTCATGTGTTGTGAGGAGACTAACTACAGCTGTCATGTGTTGTGAGGAGACTAACTACAGCTGTCATGTGTTGTGAGGAGACTAACTACAGCTGTCATGTGTTGTGATGAGACTAACTACAGCTGTCACGTGTTGTTGTGAGGAGACTAACTACAGCTGTCATGTGTTGTGATGAGACTAACTACAGCTGTCATGTGTTGTGAGGAGACTAACTACAGCTGTCATGTGTTGTTGTGAGGAGACTAACTACAGCTGTCATGTGTTGTTGTGAAGAGACTAACTACAGCTGTCATGTGTTGTTGTGAGGAGACTAACTACAGCTGTCATGTGTTGTGAGGAGACTAACTACAGCTGTCATGTGTTGTGAGGAGACTAACTACAGCTGTCATGTGTTGTTGTGAGGAGACTAACTACAGCTGTCATGTGTTGTGAGGAGACTAACTACAGCTGTCATGTGTTGTGATGAGACTAACTACAGCTGTCACGTGTTGTCACTGGGTAACATTATCACGTCTCATGGCTTCTCCTACCATTGTTATGCCGACGATACTCAACTCTTCCTCTCCTTCCCTCCCTCAGATATCCACGTCTCTGAGCGGATCTCGGCCTGTCTGTCCGACATCTCCGCCTGGATGACTTCCAACCACCTCAAACTGAACCTAAGCAAAACAGAATTGCTACACCTGCCGGCCAAATCCTCCCCCCTAACCGACCTTTCAATCACAGTCGAGAATGCAGCTGTGACTGCGTCCCCGACCGCCAAGAACCTTGGTGTTGTCCTCGACGACCAGTTGAACTTCTCTGCTCACATTGCAGCGACGACCAGAACCTGCCGATTCCTCCTGAGCAACGTCAGAAGGATCCGCCCCTTCCTGACAAAAGAAGCCACCCAACTCCTCGTCCAATCAACAGTCATCTCCCGCCTCGACTACTGCAATGCACTGCTCGCTGGCCTCCCGGCCACTGCCACTAAGCCTCTTCAACTCATTCAGAACGCAGCGGCCCGCCTGATCTCAAACCTACCGAAGTCGGCCCATGTCACCCCACTTCTTAGGGACCTGCACTGGCTCCCCATTGCTGCACGAATCCGCTTCAAGGCCCTCGACCTAGCATACCGTGCGGCAAAGGGAACCGCTCCCGCCTACCTCCGGTCAATGGTCTCTAACTACACACCCTCAAGACCCCTACGCTCTGCATCTTCTGGCCGCCTCAGACCTACTCCTATCCAAGCTCCGGGAGGGTCATAAAAGAGAAGTCGCCTATTCTCAGTCCTTGCCCCACAATGGTGGAATGAACTACCCACCCCAGTTAGGACAGCCGAATCACGTCCAATCTTTCGCCGTCGACTAAAGACGCACTTCTTCAACCATTATCTGAATTAAAAAAAGAAAAAAACTATAAAAAAAAAAAAAAAATCTAACCCTAACTAACCGTACTGTCATGCACTTGTCCTAATAAACTAACCTACACTGTAGCACTCAACACTTTGATGAACATTGTTACTCAGCTGATAGAGTTGTGCCCTTCCTGATGGCTTGTCGTACAGAACTTGTAAGTCGCTTTGGATAAAAGCGTCAGCTAAATGACTAAATGTAAATGTAATGTAATGAGGAGACTAACTACAGCTGTTATGTGTTGTGAGGAGACTAACTACAGCTGTTATGTGTTGTGAGGAGACTAACTACAGCTGTCATGTGTTGTGATGAGACTAACTACAGCTGTCATGTGTTGTGATGAGACTAACTACAGCTGTCATGTGTTGTTGTGAGGAGACTAACTACAGCTGTCATGTGTTGTGATGAGACTAACTACAGCTGTCATGTATTGTTGTGAGGAGACTAACTACAGCTGTCATGTGTTGTGAGGAGACTAACTACAGCTGTCATGTGTTGTGAGGAGACTAACTACAGCTGTCATGTGTTGTTGTGAAGAGACTAACTACAGCTGTCACATGTTGTTGTGAGGAGACTAACTACAGCTGACATGTGTTGTGAGGAGACTAACTACAGCTGTCATGTGTTGTTGTGAGGAGACTAACTACAGCTGGCATGTGTTGTGAGGAGACTAACTACAGCTGTCATGTGTTGTGATGAGACTAACTACAGCTGTCATGTGTTGTGAGGAGACTAACTACAGCTGTCATGTGTTGTTGTGAAGAGACTAACTACAGCTGTCACATGTTGTTGTGAGGAGACTAACTACAGCTGACATGTGTTGTGAGGAGACTAACTACAGCTGTCATGTGTTGTTGTGAGGAGACTAACTACAGCTGGCATGTGTTGTGAGGAGACTAACTACAGCTGTCATGTGTTGTGAGGAGACTAACTACAGCTGTCATGTGTTGTGATGAGACTAACTACAGCTGGCATGTGTTGTTGTGAGGAGACTAACTACAGCTGTCATGTGTTGTTGTGAGGAGACTAACTACAGCTGTTATGTGTTGTGATGAGACTAACTACAGCTGTCATGTGTTGTTGTGAAGAGACTAACTACAGCTGTCATGTGTTGTTGTGAGGAGACTAACTACAGCTGTCATGTGTTGTTGTGAAGAGACTAACTACAGCTGTCATGTGTTGTTGTGAGGAGACTAACTACAGCTGTCATGTGTTGTTGTGAGGAGACTAACTACAGCTGTCATGTGTTGTGAGGAGACTAACTACAGCTGTCATGTGTTGTTGTGAGGAGACTAACTACAGCTGTCATGTGTTGTGATGAGACTAACTACAGCTGTCATGTGTTGTTGTGAGGAGACTAACTACAGCTGGCATGTGTTGTTGTGAAGAGACTAACTACAGCTGTCATGTGTTGTTGTGAGGAGACTAACTACAGCTGTCATGTGTTGTGAGGAGACTAACTACAGCTGTCATGTGTTGTGAGGAGACTAACTACAGCTGTCATGTGTTGTGATGAGACTAACTACAGCTGTCATGTGTTGTTGTGAGGAGACTAACTACAGCTGTCACATGTTGTTGTGAGGAGACTAACTACAGCTGTCATGTGTTGTTGTGAGGAGACTAACTACAGCTGTCATGTGTTGTGAGGAGACTAACTACAGCTGTCACATGTTGTTGTGATGAGACTAACTATAGCTGTCATGTGTTGTGAGGAGACTAACTACAGCTGTCATGTGTTGTTGTCAGGAGACTAACTACAGCTGTCATGTGTTGTTGTGAAGAGACTAACTACAGCTGTCATGTGTTGTGAGGAGACTAACTACAGCTGTCATGTGTTGTGATGAGACTAACTACAGCTGTCATGTGTTGTGAGGAGACTAACTACAGCTGTCATGTGTTGTGATGAGACTAACTATAGCTGTCATGTGTTGTGAGGAGACTAACTACAGCTGTCATGTGTTGTGATGAGACTAACTACAGCTGTCATGTGTTGTTGTGAGGAGACTAACTACAGCTGTCATGTGTTGTGAGGAGACTAACTACAGCTGTCATGTGTTGTGATGAGACTAACTACAGCTGTCACGTGTTGTGAGGAGACTAACTACAGCTGTCATGTGTTGTGAGGAGACTAACTACAGCTGTCATGTGTTGTTGTGAGGAGACTAACTATAGCTGTCATGTGTTGTGAGGAGACTAACTACAGCTGTCATGTGTTGTGAGGAGACTAACTACAGCTGTCATGTGCTTGTCTCTGTGACATTACTGACATGCATCTCTGGCACTGACACTATGTTCTCTAAGTACATGTTGCATGTTAGTCTGGTCAGAGAATGGATGAAAATCTAGGAATTTATATTTAATTGTTGTTGAATTATGTCTTCATATGTGCTACCTTGTAGCAGGAAATGTTGTTCCGTCTCTGTTCAGTTGGCTGAGTGGACTCCTCTCTGTGTTCTCCTCTTGGCAATGGAGAGCTTTGGAATGGTAGGAGTTTGGGTCACTTGCTTTTAGATGTTTCCTGTGGACTCTGATAATCGAATTCGCTAAGTGAATGTTAGAACTAACCTTAACTCTAACTATAATCATAGTTAGATAGTGGTGAGAGCACTCACCCGCGACTGCAATAATTGTGGTTCAACTCCTGGTTGCGCTGTTTGTTACGTAAATATATGACTTATGGCTATAACATAACGTACATTATGTACCTTTTTCCCTGTGGTCGGTTAGCACACTTAAGCTTTCTGATCAGACCGTGTTGTCAAAATTCATGTAAAAATCATGTTTTGCAAGGGCCACCATACTGTCTTGTCAACATTCCAATGTACAGTTTTGCTTGTACAGTTGTACAGTGTCCCCCACCCACCCCTCCTACCCAACCCCCCCCCCACCCAACCACCTCCAATGTACTCCCCCCCCGCCCCCCCCACCTACCCAACCTCCTCCAATGTACAGTTTCTACGTCGAATGTATACTTTTTTTTCTGGACTCTTTTCGTATCACAAACAGTACTGTATTTGCAAATCTGGTATGTCATAAATGTATAGATGTAGCAGTACTGTCTATCTGTATGTCATGTATGTCATATATGTTACGATGAATTGAAAATGGGGGACCCTGATGTAAACAAGACGAAAGTCTTTCTCTGGTCTGCATCCCCTTAACAATTGTATGTATTGAGCTGTACTGTACTGTACCCATTCTGCAATCTGTTAATAACGTTTTCAATCAATCAATCAAACTGTAATCATGGATTGTACCTTTTATTGAAACAGTAGGAAGGCTGAGAGGGAGACAGAGTAGAGGAGACACAGGAGAGAAGGTTCTTTATTGAGACAGTAGGGAGGCTGAGAGGGAGACAGAGTAGAGGAGACACAGGAGAGAAGGTTCTTTATTGAGACAGTAGGAAGGCTGAGAGGGAGACAGAGTAGAGGAGACACAGGAGAGAAGGTGCTTTATTGAGACAGTAGGAAGGCTGAGAGCGAGACAGAGTAGAGGAGACACAGGAGAGACGGTTCTTTATTGAGACAGTAGGAAGACTGAGAGGGAGACAGAGTAGAGGAGACACGGGAGAGAAGGTTCTTTATTGAGACAGTAGGAAGACTGAGAGGGAGACAGAGTAGAGGAGACACAGGAGAGAAGGTTCTTTATTGATACAGTAGGAAGGCTGAGAGGGAGACAGAGTAGAGGAGACACGGGAGAGAAGGTTCTTTATTGAGACAGTAGGAAGGCTGAGAGGGAGACAGCGTAGAGGAGACACATGAGAGAAGGTTCTTTATTGAGACAGTAGGAAGGCTGAGAGGGAGACAGAGTAGAGGAGACACAGGAGAGACGGTTCTTTATTGAGACAGTAGGAAGGCTGAGAGGGAGACAGAGTAGAGGAGACACAGGAGAGAAGGTTCTTTATTGAGACAGTAGGAAGGCTGAGAGGGAGACAGAGTAGAGGAGACACAGGAGAGACGGTTCTTTATTGAGACAGTAGGAAGGCTGAGAGGGAGATAGAGTAGAGGAGACACAGGAGAGAATGTTCTTTATTGAGACAGTAGGAAGGCTGAGAGGGAGACAGAGTAGAGGAGACACAGGAGAGACGGTTCTTTATTGAGACAGTAGGAAGGCTGAGAGGGAGACAGAGTAGAGGAGACACAGGAGAGACGGTTCTTTATTGAGACAGTAGGAAGGCTGAGAGGGAGACAGAGTAGAGGAGACACAGGAGAGAAGGTTCTTTATTGAGACAGTAGGAAGGCTGAGAGGGAGACAGAGTAGAGGAGACACAGGAGAGACGGTTCTTTATTGAGACAGTAGGAAGACTGAGAGGGAGACAGAGTAGAGGAGACACAGGAGAGACGGTTCTTTATTGAGACAGTAGGAAGGCTGAGAGGGAGACAGAGTAGAGGAGACACAGGAGAGACGGTTCTTTATTGAGACAGTAGGAAGACTGAGAGGGAGACAGAGTAGAGGAGACACGGGAGAGAAGGTTCTTTATTGAGACAGTAGGAAGACTGAGAGGGAGACAGAGTAGAGGAGACACGGGAGAGAAGGTTCTTTATTGAGACAGTAGGAAGGCTGAGAGGGAGACAGCGTAGGGGAGACGCAGGTGAGAATATCTATTGGCGCAATTCAATCCCAGGCCAACAGGGGCTCCACTCCGCCGCACCATCTCCCGACAAGCATGGTTCAGTTAACCCTTTCAAGGTGTGAGTGTTTTGGAATGTTCTCTTCGAATTCAATCATGGAATTCTAGCTAACTACATAGCTCTCAATCGGCAGTAGCCATGATTACATCATCATTAGAATGCTCAGTTCTCAAGATTTGGTGTCACATGTAAGATCGTACACTAGGATGGAGGTTTTACAGTTCAGTAAACTGGGATGTTTGTGGGTTTTGAACAGCTTAACTCAAGTTAATGCATAAACAGTTCAGGTCAGTGGCATGTATATCTTCTACATCTGCTGATTCTAATGCTTAATTTGAGCTGTAGTGTGTCTGCATTGATGCTCCATGCTGAATTAAAGGAACACGCCAACATTATGGCAAATGCGCTTACCATCTTCTCCAGAGTCAGACAAGAAGATAGATACCAATTTCTATTGAACTCACAGAGAGGAAATTGGTATCTATCTTATTATCTTGTTCCTTTAAAAACACTCAGATTTCATATAATTTCACATCATTATCCACATTTTGGATTACTTTTCGGGTAGCATGCCATATTATGTGATATCATCACAAACATTGGAATTTCTCCTCCA